>NC_064638.1:923293640-923603812 GCF_023864345.2 Schistocerca serialis cubense | reverse complement strand
CTGACCGCTATGCCATCAAGACACAGTGGTCCCCACAACTGTACAGACTATCCTAGCACGCCTCCCATCAAACGCAGGTTCTCATCTCATACCACACACTACTATATCAGTAGTGCTCCTACTCATTAGCCTCATTACATCATCACTAGTGCTTGGTATAAGTGGACATGTGCGAAAGAACAGGCACCACATATACGGGGTGAATCACCTAAAACTTGCACCGCAAATATTGCAGAAATGAAAAGTGCTGTTGATGTGCTGTTTTCACATAATAATTTGGTAGTTAGGTGCTTATATTATTTGCCAATCAACAGATTGTAACAATACTTGGAAAGTGTATTTTCTGTGCAGACGTATACCTTTTCAAAGGGAACAATTCCTATTGACATTAACAGACTACAATTAGGGTAAATTAGAATGTGAGTGGTGTTTGCTGCAGAATTTTAGTGCGACTAGTCTACGAGATATCGTGTTTTGAGTAGTTGCCACACTACTATACTATTCACCCTGCGTAGCTGCTAGGTATGATGTCGTTACGTTTGCTTACAGTGTGCGTGTTTCTTCCTTGAGCGCATTTCGAATTGCTAGTCAGTTAGTATGTGACATTACTAGTAGCAGGTCGTGAGCGGCCGATAGGATTTACCAAATGGTTCAAATGGCTCTAAGCACTATGGGACTTAGCATCTGAGGTAATCAGTCCCCTATAACTTAGAACTACTTAAACCTAACAAACCTAAGGACATCACACACAACCATGCCCGAGGCACGATTCGAACCTGTGACCCTAGCAGTCACGCGGTTCCAGACGGAAGCGCCTAGAACCGCTCGGCCACACCGGCCGGCTGGGATTTACCAATGCAAAAAAAGTCGACATGCTCATAGGTTGTGGAGGGCGTAGGAAGAATGCAGTTCGTTATTGTACAGCGCATGCGGCAAGGTATCCCAATAGATGTCAACGATCTCGGCATTTATTTATCGACCTCTGCAAACAGTTACGTGAAAGTGGCTGTGTAACACCTAGACAATGTAACGGAAGGATACAGGTGGTGACAGATGAGAAGTAAATAAATGTTGTTGCTGCTGTTACAGATGATCAGCACGTTAGCTTGCGTGCAACCGCACGAGGAAGTGGCATGAGTCAGGCAGGTTTCGTACGCATAGGTTCTATCCTGGCACGTCTCTCTCCATCAAGAGCTGCGTGTAAGTGATTATGAGAACAGTGTTAACTTCTGTACACGTGCATTAAAACAGGATATTCCACGTATATCATGAAGCTTGTTTGGTGTGGAAACCACATTTACCATTCGTGCCTAGGTACACCGCCGAAACATGCACTGTTAGTCTGTTGTCAACCCCTAGTGGCTTCGTCAGGTGGAACGTCAGCGACCATGGAGTGTAAACGCGTGGTGTGGGTTAGTGAGCCATCAGCTCATAGGCTCGTTTTTCATAGACAGAACACTGAACGCACACAAGCCTCGCAGCCTTTTAACAGACCATCTTCCACGGCTGCTAAAAGACGTTCCTCTGCAGATTAGAGGGAATCTTTTGAACCGATATGATAGTGCACGAAGAACTACAGCATGTCTTCACGAATAATCTCCTAAACGTTGGATTGGATGCAGAGGACCTGTACCTTGGTAGGCCCGTTCCCTGGATTTGACGCCTGTAATATTTTTTTCGCGAGGAAAGCTGAAAGACACTGTCTGCAGGGACGTATCAGCTACACCTGATGAAATGCAACGACGTATTACTGCAGCCTGCTCGGACATCTCTGCTGAAATTCCAGCGCGTCTGCAGCAGTTGCTAAAAATCAGACTGGAAGTATGTATTACCACTGAAGGTGGTCATTTTAAATACAGCCTGTGATGGGCAATTGTCTCGTTACTGGTCAGAATCCACGTAACTATTGTACGCACTTGTGTTGTTCTGTGGTGAGTGCTGCCTTATGTGATGTACAAGTGTCGGTGTGGGAACTTCCCAAAAGACGATGTCTCGTTAACGATTCTTACTAGAAATCTGCAACAAACACCATTGACATTCTATGTGTGTGTGTGTGTGTGTGTGTGTGTGTGTGTGTGTGTGTTTTTGTGTGTGTGGTCAGGTCGCAACAAAAGCTTTTTCTGTGCGATGCGTAATTTTTCGTAGTCACTCGACCTATAGTTTGTAGAGGCAACTTCAATCTCTGAACAGTGATTTAAGGTGGAAAGACAGACCTACTGAATTGAACGTGAAACGGAAAGTGGGAGAGCGCCGGGGCTGATGCGCGCTGCTGGCCCGCCTCCAGCCGGAGGTGTGAGGCGGCAGCCGTGTGAACACTGTGCACTGTGCGCCTCCGCCCTGCTCGGCCCCCCACGCCGCCCCCACCTGCCACCGGCGTGCAGCCGACCGTCTAAATGGCATCAGGCGGCCCGGCCGTGGATTGCGGCGCCCACACCTCCCACCATCCGCCTCCCGCTCCCAGCCCCCCAGCTCTCGGCTCGGAACCCACCCCGAGACCGCCGTATTATTTTACGGGCAATTGGCCGCCTCTTCTTCTCCCTGCGCAGGCGTCTTCCCCCCTTCGTCGACGCAAGACTGCCGACAGAATGTCAATCGACCGAACTCGAGGGAAATTTTCGAAAGCTACCTCGCTGGGCCTGTTAACATCTCAATCGGATGACCGTGACGTGATAAAGACAGGGCGACGTTCCGATGCTAAATGTCGAGCGACTTCATCCGCAGATAATCTTAGGTCACAGTCGCCAGTAATGACTCACAGATATACTGGACAAACATATCCTCACTCTGTAGCAAAGATTAGAAATGTGCAAGATTTGTACAACACTCAATAAATGCAAGTGTCAATTGAAATATACCCTACTGGCCATTAAAATTGCTACACCAAGAAGAAATGCAGATGATAAACGGGTATTCATTGAACAAATATAATATAGTAGAACTGACATGTTATTACATTTTCACGTAATTTGAGTGCATAGATCCTGAGAAATCAGTACCCAGAACAACCACCTCTGGCCGTATTAACGGCCTTGATACGCCTGGACATTGAGTCAAACAGAGCTTGGATGGCGTGAACAGGTACAGTTGCCCATGCAGCTTCAACACGCTACCACAGTTCATCAAGAGTAGTGACTGACGTATTGTGACGAGCCAGTTGCTCGGCCACCATTGACCAGACGTTTTCAGTTGGTGAGAGCTCTGGAGAATGTGCTGCCCACGTTAGCACTCGAACATTTTCTGTATCCTGAAAGGCCCGTACAGGACGTGCAACATGCGGTCGTGGATTATCCTGCTGAAATGTAGGATTTCGCAGGGATCGAATGAAGGGTAGAACCATGGGTCGTAACAAATCTGAAATGTAACGTCCATTGTTCAAAGTGCCGTCAATTTGAACAAGATGTGACCGAGACGTGTAACCAATGGCACCCCACACCATCACGCCGGGTGATACGCCAATATGGCGTCTCCGAGCTGATAGTCCATGCTGCTGCAAACGTCGTCGAACTGTTCGTGCAGATGGTTGTTGTCTTGCAAACGTCCCCATCTGTTGACTCAGGGGTCGAAACGTGGCTGCACGATCCGTTACAGCCATGCGAATAAGATGCCTGTCATCTCGACTGATAGTGATACGAGGCCATTGGGATCCAGTACGGCGTTCCGTATTACCCTCCTGAATCCACCGATCCCATATTCTGCTCAGTCATTGGATCTCGACCAATGCGAACAGCAATGTCGCGATACGATAAACCTCAAATGCGATAGGCTACAATCCGACCTTTATCTAAGTCGGAAGTGTGATGGTAAGCATTTCTCCTCCTTACACGAGGCATCACAACAACGTTTCACCAGGCAACGCCGGTCAACTGCTGTTTGTGTATGAGAAACTGGTTGGAAACTTTTTTCATGTCAGCACGTTGTGGGTGTCGCCACCGGCGCCAACCTTGTGTGAATGCCCTGGAAAGCTAATCACTTGCATATCACAGGATCTTCTTCCTGTCGGTTAAATTTCGCTTCTGTAGCACATCATCTTCGTGGTGTAGCAATTTTAATGGCCAGTAGGTATAATAAATCATATTTGCTTGTCCGGTATCAGATGGGTATAATTATCATAATAGGAAGGCCAGCTGAAAAGTACTATCTCCGAATTGGCTCTGAGCACTATGGGACTCAACATCTGTGGTCATAAGTCCCCTAGAACTTAGAACTACTTAAACCTAACCAATCTAAGGACATCACACACATCCATGCCCGAGGCAGGATTCGAACCTGCGACCGTAGCGGTCACGCGGTTCCAGACTGAAGCGCCTTTAACCGCACGGCCACACCGGCCGGCTTATCTCCGAATTATTCTGTTCTCAACATAGGTTGACTTATTACACGTCGTACCTATTACTAGGTCGACGTTCCCGCTTCGCTGACGCAGTTTGGAGTCCTCTGCCGCTAGAGGGCTCTGAGCAGCAGCGTATAACATGGTGTGTGTAGCGTAACTATGTCGGCGAGTGAGAAACTGCGTGCTGTAATCGAGTTTCTAACCCAGAAAACTAGGCTCGAATTAAAATCCATAGAAAAACGAAAATTGTGTACACTAATGACTTTATCGACATCAGTAACGTGCGCCGTTGTGTTGTTCGTGTTCCTAATGCACGAAACGTTGGTGGCAATTACGTGTGTGACGGAGCTCTATGTGGACGAGCGCGTACGGCAACCCACGAGACTCTTCAGAATCAGCCATGCAATCAGTAGGCAACGTCACGCACACTCTTTTTTCTGGGACGTTAAAGTTGCGGTCCATTTGAAATTCGTGCCTAGAGGCACCACCATAAATTCTGCAAGGTATTGTGAGACCATGAATGCGAAGAGTTTCTCTACACGTGGAGCACTCTCTCCTTCAACATGACAACAGCAGACGACGCACGAGCTCTGTGAAATGTGCGACAGTCCGACGCGCCTTGCTTTCACTGTCGTCGATCATGCTCCTTATAGTCCGGACTTGGCTCCTTCGATTAAAAGAACGCCTTCGAGTATTTCACTTTGATAGTGAAGAAGAGGTGCAAGCAGAGGTAAGGTTGTGGTTCCGTCAACGATGTCAGACATTCTACAATGACTTTATGAGCAAACTGTTCTCTCGTTGGCACAAAAGTGTTTCTCGACAGGGTAACTACGTTGAGAAATATATAGGCATGGAGAACAAATATGGAGAATGTTAATAAAGTTCGTATCATTTAAAGAACTTTGAATTTTAGCATAACAATTTCGGAGGCCTCCTCATGTTTTGGGAGTACGATTTTGTAAACAACCTGTGGTAAGTTCTTAATTTCTTCAGTATTTACAGACTGTTTTTCACAATATTACTTGCACCATATCTTTGAATTTTCGTTTATTTTTCAAAAACATAACGCCTGTGCACACAGTGGCCCCGATATTTATCACATTTGTGCAGCACTGCATAAAACCGTCATTCTTCGCTTGACCAGATGTGTCATGTACGGTACGTGTAATTGATGTTGATTCACGCATCTCGTGTAGGCAGCTAGTAAGGTGGCTATTTTCTGCGTGTAACGCTACCTGACTAAAATACCTGTTGTGCATTTACCTCTCGTCTTGATTGACGTGGCGCCTTCGATGGCCATAAAAATATAACTGTGGTTTAAATGGCTCTGAGCTCTATGGGATTTAACATCTGAGGTCATCAGTTCTCTAGAACTTAGAACTACTTAAACCTAACTAACCTAAGGACATCACACACATCCACGCCCGAGGAAGGATTCGAACCAGCGACCGTAGCGGTCGCGCGGTTCCAGACTGAAGCGCCTAGAACCGCTCGGCCACTGCAGCCGGCTACAACTGTGAATCTGATTTTTACCAAAAGCATGAAAATAATGTAAGCGATGAGCTGGGAATGTAGCGAGGGGTGAATGAAAATAATTTAGCCCAGAACTTGAGCATTAATAAGTGACTTGAGTTTAATAATATCTATCTACTAATAATAAACCTGTCAAAGTGTCGTGTCTGTATCAAAATTCGGATCACGGAAAAAAGACACCGTGATTTAAAGTTTTATCTAAAACTGTCGGATCTGTCTTTCTCTCTGTTTGCACACATAAATCTCCAAACTATTAGATGAATGTCCTTGGGAGTTTCACACGTAAACCTACCATAGCTTATGGCACCGTTTAGGTTCCATTTCAACGAAGCTGGATCACGAAAGATAGAGATATCGTCATTGACAGTTTTGTCCAAACCAATACTATAAATACGAAAGTAACACCGTTATTTAACTTTTTATACCTGGGATTCACAGTCATGTAGAAATTTATAAAAGACATCATATTTACGTCAGTGACTGTAACACTTTCTTTAAAGAAATGTGGAGACAGCTTGGTCCCTGACGAATAAGTGTGTGTTTCAGGATAGTTATAGACTTGAAGAATATTACGCGAAAAATAATTACCCCTTGAAACAGCTGTTTATTTTTGCCTTTTGATCTTTATCTTATTTGTTAAAACGCTTTTATTGTTTGATATGTACTATGTGATGTGATATAATTGAAAGTAATGAATACAATGCTTATACAACTTTCACAATATTTGTTTCATAATGCACACGTTGCATAAAGTATAGCTAGATCAGTAGTACGGATGCACAGATGCGCACTCCTGCCCATGCTTGCATTGTTCTGCAACGACACTCTGCATGCCTACATATCATGTGTTCGGGCAGCTTGGGAGGGAGTGGAGGGTTTGGGTGGGTGGAAGCGGGGCGCACGCTAACAGGCAGACATGCGAGGACAGCTGATGTTATTGCAAATACGGTAACTTACTTACTCACTATCATTCATCATAACAAAACTACTGATAATACTAGTGCAGCTTCAGGTACAAGCTAGTATACAATTAAATAAGAGTGCAACTACGTGGTGCGACACTTACAATTGGTACACTGGGAAAACAAAAGAAACAGCCTCCCCGCACCCACAAGACATACCGCTAATACCGTGTAACATCGCCTCTAGCATTGGTAATGACCACCATTCGGCGAGAAAGACTCTCCGTAAGTTTCTTCAGGTATCCCATTTCCAGATGAAGCCATTAGTTGAAGGTTACACCTCGTAGAGCTACAGAAGTGCTACGTTTCATCTGCTATTTGAAACAGTATCTGTCATTTTCTGCGGGACAGCGGTCAAGTGATTTAGCTGGACAGTCGAAATGTGATAGGATGGGAATGAGAAACGTATGCGTACAACTGAATGAACACGGCTGTTGTCATTTTGGGAGATGGTAGTGCTCACAGCACACTCTTTATAAATACGTAAGGAAATTGAGAACACTCGGACACCTAGAATCTTGAAATAACCATCCTGTATAGTACACGGTAACTTTAATTAGGGCGTCCAGCTCATGTTACGAAAAACACCCTAAACGTCACAGGCTCAGTGCTGACCAAAACTGCACCCTGCACACACTGTGGGGTGAATGCTTCATTGAGCAGTCAGTGCACTCGACGCCTTGCATTTTTTGAAAAGGCGCTGAATCATGATTCATCGGAACATACTCGGCGCCTCCAGTCAGCTATCGCCCAGGTTCTGCGTTCTTTGGCCCTCTGAAACGTGCAGCTGCGAATGACTACTTTTCGACAGATACGCGACAGAAAATTGCCACGACACGCTTAAATCATCTTCTCACAGAAAACTGCCCACTCACCTTTGGGTGAACCGCACTATGTGATCAAAAGTATCCGGACACCCGCAAAAATACACGTTTTTCATATTAGGTGCATTGTGCTCTCACCTACTACTAGGTACTCCGTATCAGCGACCCCAGTAGTCATTAGACAGCATGAGAGAGCAGAATGGGGCTTTCCGCGGAACTCACGAACTTAGAACGTGGTCAGGTGTGCCGGCCGTTATGGCCGAGCGGTTCTAGGGGCTTTAGTCTGGAACCGCGCGATCGCTACGGTCACAGGTTCGAATCCTGCCTCGGGCATGGATGTGTGTGCTGTCCCAAGGTTAGTTAGGTTTAAGTAGTTCTAAGTTCTAGGGGACTGATGACCTCTGATGTTAAGTCCCACAGTGTTCAGAGCCATTTGAACCATTTGTGGTCAGGTGTCACTTGTGTCATACGTCTGTAAGCGAAATTTCCACAGTCCTAGGTCTGCTGTTTCATATGTGATACTAAAGTGGAAACGTGAAAGAGACACGTACAGCACGAAAGCGTACAGGCCATCCTCGTCTGTTGACTAACAGAGACAGCCGACAGTTGAAGACCATCAAACAGGAATTCCAAACTGCACCAGGATCCACTGTAAGCACTAAGACAGTGAACAGAGTGATGAATCACGGTACACAATGTGGCGATCCGATGGCAGGGAGTAGGTTTGGCGAACGCCCGGTGAACGTCATTTGCCAGCGTGTGTATCGCCAACAGTAAAATCTGGAGGCATTGGTGTTATGGTGTGGTCGTGTTTTTCATGGAGAGGGCTTGCACCCACTGTTGTTTTGCGTGGCACTCTAACAGAACAGTCACCTTCTTGCTTCCCACTGTTGAAGAGCAATTCGTGGATGGTGACTGTATCTTTCAAATCGATCGAACACCTGTTAATAATGCACGGCCTGAGGCGGAGTAGTTACACGAAAATAACATCCCTGCAATGGACTGACCTGCACAGAGTCCTGACCTGAATCCTGTAGAACACCTTTGGGATGTTTTGGAACCCCGAATCTGTGCCAGGCCTCACCTACCGACATCGATACCTCTCCTTAGTGCAGCATTCCGTGAAGAATGGGCTGCCATTCGCCAAGAAACCTTCCAGCACCTGATGAACGTATGTCTGCGAGAGTGGAAGCTGTCAGCAAGGCTAAGGGTGGGTCAATACCATACTAAATTTCAGCATTACGAATGGCGGGCGCCACTAACTTGTAAGTCATTTTCAGCCAGGTGTCCGGATACTTTTGATCACATAGTGTACTTCTGCAAGCCAGAATGATTTATGTTCGTCGGCTAGAGAAAACTGTAGCGGAAACTAGCCGCACTACACGTCTTTACAGGTTGCGTCAAATGTTTTCTGCTATCAGGTTAAATGACATACTGAAGGATAGTGAAAACTTCAATATATTGCTACTTCTTTTGTGCCTGGGGAGTTCAATAGGTATTGCAAAGCATTTTTTCTCTGCCATTTTCTGTTGAAAACGTGCAGAATTTGCTGCGGACAAGCAATATTTTCGCTTCTGCCCCTGTAGTTACCGAACGAGGTAGCACAGTGGCTAGCACACTGGACTCGCATTCGCAGGACGACGGGTCAAACCTGAGCCCATTCATCCTGACTTACGTTTTCAGTGATTTCCTTAAATCACTTCCGGCAAGTGCTGGGATGGTTCCTTTGAAACGGCACGGCCGACTTCATTCCCTGTCCTTCCCTAACACGATGAGATCTATGACTTCGCTGTTTGCTCCCTATCCCCAAACTAACCAACCAACCAACCTCCATATTTTCGTGAAGTTCCGATAGGTGGCGGCGCTGTACGTAGTCTTCGAAAAGGAGTCTGTAACATACGTACGTTCCGAGCAGAGGTCTCTCATTGAGTTTATTTTATGGGAAAACTAGAGCATCGCACACACAAGCGCTTGTAAAATGTCCACAAAGTCCTGGCAGTGAACAAAAGCACGCTGAGTCGTTGGGCAAGGCGTCTGCCATCATCGCCAAAAGGTCTCGCAAACCTACCCATCTTCTTAGTTTATGCCTTCCGCACACTACTGTGACTCCTGCAGTGTTATAACATGATGCAGACTCTTTCATGCGAGACAATCGACGCATCACAATCAAATACTTCGCTACTCAACTGAACACCCCATTTGGCAATGCTGACACACTCGCCACCAGTTGGGACCATAAAGAACAACGAAGAACCACCTGTGTGGAATTACTTGCGCTTTACGAGGCTGAACGACAACTTTTTGAGGAACACCGTCACAAGCGATGAAATGTGGGTTCATCACTTCGAAGTGGAAACAGAACGGCAACTCATGGTGTGGCGCGACACCACCTCCTCTCTGAATAAAAAGCGCTCTCAGCCGGCAAAGTCACAGCGACGGTCTTCTGGGACTCTGAAGGTGTTATTCTCTTTGGTGTCCTCCCTCGTGGTGCAACGATGAACTATGAAGTATACTATGCTACCCTTAGAAAACTCAAGAGAAGACTTCACAGTGTTCGTCGCCACAAAAATACAAACGAACTACTTATTCTCCGTGATAACGCAAGGTCTCACACAAGTCTGCGCATCCGAGAGAAGCTCACAAAACTCTGTTGGACTATTCTTCCTCATCCACTCTACAGCCCGCATCTCGCACCTTCCGACTTCCGTGTGTTGGCTCCATGGAGGATGCAATCCAAGTGAAGGAGTACGTCTATTATTGGGATATTATTGGCGTATTAAGTCGTTGGCTCCGACATCGACCAGTAGCACTGTGACCACGCGGGCATACAAGCCCTCGCAGTAAGATAGCGTAAGGCCGCCGCATTGAACGGAGATTATGTTGTAAAATGGTGTTTTTTAACCAAAAGAGTAGGGAATAATGTGGTGTTCCTGAATAAAACTAATCTGTTTTGAGAAAAAGGTGCGTTGCATTGCTTATTGAACGGCCCTCGCACAAAACACCATAATGTTCGTGCTAACATGAAGGTACAGTTTCGACATTCACACGCAAATAGTCACTCACTATAACGACATTACGTAATTAACCGAACTGGTGACCAAAAAGATTACAGTACGGTTTATCCGTGTCAGACTGTTCGCTCAGGTATTCTACATGTCGATCCTTTAGAACGTTCAGTTCTCGATCCCGATTTGGAGAATGCGCCACGCCTATTTTAGTTGCTGAAAAGTCACAGTTTACACAGAAAATCGGAATTTCACGCCTTCTTCTTTAGCACTCGTTGACGATTACTTTGTGGCACTCCATGGTCAAGTTTAATTCGTAAGTAGGCAAAATTATTACATCTACTCAGAGCTCCTAATGCACACGTACTACCCTCATGATAGTGGAGCTCCCAACTTAAGCTATCCTCCACAAAACAATTCCTTGGCCCATAAAACACGCGTGAAGTACTCTCTTCTCATTGGCTGAGAAGCATTGCAACCAATGATCTGCAGTATAGACCTTCTTTATCCCGCATCTTTAACTACGAACCAATCACAAAATAATAGCTCTTATAAGCAATTTCATAAGAGACTGATCACAAAATAGTAACTCTTATAAGCAATTTTATAAGGCACTGATGACCTTCATAGTTTAGTCCCTTTAAAAAACAAACCAACAGCCCAGCAATTTCATAAAAGAACGAATTTATAAATCCCACAAATATGAAAATAACTACCTCTTTAAATAATTGCATTACCGTTAAGTGTTTGTTGTTTCCCCCAGTATCATAAAATGACGAATGGCACTTTACAAATTACCCCTTCGCGTAAGAGTCATTCTCCTAATACAGATACAGTTCTCTTGTTAACGTATAAGCCGTTAATAGATGTAGCAAAATTTATTTATCATATTACGTCACATTCACAATATAATATTCACAGAACATAAAATTTCATTTCCAAAAGTGCAAGCTGGCCGCTGTGGCCGAGCGGTTCTAGGCGATTCAGTCCGGAACCGCGTTGCTGCTACGGTCGCAGGTTCGAATCCTGCCTCGGGCTTGGATGTGTGTGACGTCCTTAGGTTAGTTAGATTTAAGTAGTTCTAAGTCTAGGGGACTGATGACCTCAGATGTGAGTTACTAACCACCTTCCACAAAGAGCACGTCCGTATCTCACCACTGACGTCTAGTATCAGCCGCACGCAGTTGACGTCAACAAGTGTATGGGCCTGAAGATGGCGTTGTTACAACGTTGAAACTAGTTGCCAAAATAAAATCGACACCTTAAATACAGCTGGAGGAATTTATTCATTTTTAATATAAATTTATACCAGTTGACGTCCCACTGTGCTCCATTTCAGCTATGGATGTACGATGATCAGATATTAAGTCCCATAGTGCTTGGAGCCATTTGAACCGAAAGTGCATTTCTCTCAGCATTTAGGATTTCTTAGTCCATATGATGCTGACACCTTTCGCCTATAGCCGTTGCTACTTGGAACTAATAGATTTCCTCGACTCTAAGCGTACATCTGTCGTTATAGAACCATGATTCATCGACTTTTTTAATCTAACTGCTCTCGTCTGACTTATGCAAACGCGATGCAAAGGTGCTACGCCTGAAAATGTCCAGTTTCCTACGCAACGTTCTGTCGGAAACTGTTTAATATAGGCCTGCATTCACTGGCAGCAGCCATTACTTTCGGGTTCGAAACCGATAGTCAAGGTGTGATGATCGTCTCAGGTCCCTGTCTGTTAGTACCACTCTCACGACCACTTCCATCTGGTTGGTTCTTGTAGAAATACTAGACCGTCTGTCTTAATAACAAAAGAAATGGGGCAACTTAATTCGCGGTGTGGTTACGGCCACGTCAAAGCACGATAGCTCCTTTCGGCCATACTCCCACGTTGATCTATCTTACTGCACATGTACACCACTTCACTGCCGTGGTAGGAGGTCACGTGTCCACCTGGTAACAGTTCTGCATCATCTAAAGCGCTCCAAAGACGCCAGTAAGCTTCTTTTACGGGCTAAATATTTTTTTTCCTACGAGTTTACTTACAAACAAGAGAGAAATGCAGCAAATCGAACAGTGAAACGAGCTTGTTAATTATCTTAAAATAGTTACATGAGCATAATAGAAAACTATATTCACCGAAGGCAAACGATAACTTATAAAACACTGAAAATGATAAATAAAACAGAAAATGAAGTTGCTCAAATAGATAGCTTCCAACAAGCAAAATGGATAGACCATTACAAGAACTTGTGGTATGAAGAAATGTCTTCCAGAGAGAATATAGGGGATGAAATTGAAATGGAATGTGTAGACGATTTATGTATGGATGAATTCTGAGAAGCCGTCAACTCCACAAGAAAAGAAAGCTACCAATATGAACGTTATAAACGCTGATCTACTAAAATATGGAGGCTTCTTACTACAAAAGAGATTATTGCATTTATTTAATATATGCTGGAGAAAGGGAGCTATTCCAGAAACATGGTCACAAGCAAAGATAAAATCACTATTTACGAAAGGACCTCGCAACAACGGCGGAAACCATAGAGGAATCCGCTTACTTGACTCTACATACAAAGTTTATGCAATTCTACTGAATAACACGTTTAAAGCTATACCTGAGAGTTTACTAGACGAAGGACAAATGGGGCGTCGAAGGAGCAGATCGAGAACAGATACAGTATTTATAATTAAACAAATAATAGACAGAGTATAATAGGTAAACTCCATTTAGCGCTCATTTATATTATTAAGACATTCGATAATGTTGATGGAAATAAACTGTGGAGAATTATGAGGAAAATAGGATGCCCACAACACCTGATACATGTTTTAAGAAGCTTGTAAAAGCACACGATCGTCTTTAGATTTAAATGGCACTCTAACACAGCCAACAGCCACAAACAAATCAGTAAGACAATGGCGCAGCATTTGACCCACGCTTTTTTACATTTATTCAGATGACGCATATCGGAACTGTAACAATATTGTTAGGAGGGGAATTAATATTAACAGTAATTCCCGCTTGAATTGTGTTTTGTATGCAGACGACTCTTCACTTTTGGTGGATAATGAAAATGACCTACAAAAAAGAATACATTTATTAGGTAAGGTTTGTGAAGAGCACCATTTGAGAAAAGAAGAAAAAAATCAGTGTCTTTCAAAGGGAAACATTCTGCACGGACAAAAATTGTGATCAACAATAGAACAATAGAACAGGTCAAACATTTTAATTATTTAGGTTCTGACGTCACATACGAGTCTGGCAAAGACATAGAGAATAAACTGTCAAAGTTTGGGACAGTATGTGGAATAATATACATATGCCTAAAAATAGAATGAGGAAAGAAACAAGATTGAAATTTTATAAGACAATGGCAGCTCCAGTTTTTTTTCCGGAAGTGAAAAGTTGATTATAAGTAAACGTCAAGGAAGTCGAATACAAGCAACGGAGATGAGGTTTTTAAGAGCAGTGAAGGGATGCACAAGAGTCGACAGATTTTGAAATTCGGAAATTAGGGAAAAAGTGAATAGGTCTGACATCCTCAATAAAACACAAGAATATGGGAGAAACTGGAAATGAACATGCCGAAAGAATAAGTGGAGAATGATTACCTCGCCAGATAAGATGATTTAAGCACGTTGGGAGAAGAAGTCAAGGAAGTCCGAGGAAGCGACATGTACCGCAACATTCAAAACAAAATAAAGGCCTCACGTTTGAAGTGAAGTGGAATGAAATTCTGCTACTGAATATTAGCACACAGACCATCTATAGCAACAGGCTAAGAAAGTGTATCATCGCAAGTACGAAGCATGACCCCGCAATGAAAAAACGAGTCGTGAAAAAATCGCTGGTACTACCCACGAGTGCCTACCTAAAAGCAGTCTGGGCGCCAACTAAAGAATGCCTGACCATATCCGGGTTCTTTCGCACGCTGCCCAAGGAGCTTCCGCAGCGGCAGTGATCGTAATGAAAATTGTCCTTCAAACTAATACTACGTTAACAGACTATTTGGCCAGGGAATGAAAAGTACCACTCTAGACAAACAAAGATAGCGCCATGTACGCCAACATCAAAACCTATCAAACCATATTTTTTTGTTGCTTACGAGATTTATGAATGACATTCTATACTTTTGTGCCAGGCGCTGTAGCGTACATTTGACGTACGTAACACAGAGGTACGTCACGAACTTCAGGGAAGTGTGCTGCATTTCCCAACAATAATTTTCAATAGGTTTCTCAAAATTTGAAATGTGACAGTGATAAACAGTAGGTTTTGAAAAGTTGAAAGCCTTCAACTTGCTGAAGTCCTTCTACCGTACACATTAATACCTCAACTCCAATTAATTGTCTTGTACAAGGTGTTTCCGCAAGAGCGTGCAAAAATGTTGCAGGACATAAAGAATGCTCCACTGAACAATATCAGGTAAGGAACCTGGGGTCGGAGAAGCCATCTTAAGGAGATATAGAAGTAAACTTGTCTACTGCCTTGTCTAGAATTACTGTTTCCAGCTTATTTACAACTAACATGCGTAGATTTACATCTACTATGCTGTTTACATGTAGGCCTATATTCTTCATTTCCTGCAAAGAAACGTGACGAACGAGCCTGATTACTAGAAAGTGATGATGCGGGTTTTGTATACTTGCCCGTGAGGTGGCTCTGTAGTATCGTATTTACACTGTCCCATTACAGAATGTGCTATTAATCCACGAGAGACCCATTCATTACTCAGTATAATTCAGAGATGTACAGTACAGTGCGATGGAGCAGTACCGGTACAGTTTCCCAGAATTCACTCAGATGTACCTTGTGTGTAGGGAAGTACGTTGCAATGCTCTCGCTGCCGAAAGGCTGTACAGGGAACGATTTCCTAACAGGCATCATTCGGCACGACGATTGTTTATTTGTCTTAATCGACGAATGCGGGAGACTGATTAATTGGAAAGAAGAAACGAGGGACTGGCAACATGAGGACCACTCGCACATCCGATTTGGAGAGTTGGTGCTATAAGTAATCGTCGTGTTGCACGTGAAATTGGCGCTGCACATACTTGCACGTGCCGGCCGCAGTGGCCGTGCGGTTAAAGGCGCTGCAGTCTGGAACCGCAAAACCGCTACGGTCGCAGGTTCGAATCCTGCCTCGGGCATGGATGTTTGTAATGTCCTTAGGTTAGTTAGGTTTAACTAGTTCTAAGTTCTAGGGGACTAATGACCTCAGCAGTTAAGTCCCATAGTGCTCAGAGCCATACTTGCACGTGGCGAGAACTTTCCGAACAACAATTACACCTATATCACCCACAACGTGTCAATGCAATGCTTGTGAGCGACGTTGCACCTAGGGTCGCATTGTCAGTGGTTGTTCCAACAACGGATTGATCGGTCAGATTTCCTCCAAGTCGTGGTGGTTACTGACGAGGCCTCATTTGATCGTTGTGGCATTTCGAACAACAGGAATAGCTACGAGTGGGATGAGGAAAACCCTCACGCTATAGTACCATCAAGTACGTTTTGCTGTGAATATATAGGCCGGTATTGTAGGCGACAGTCTCACTGGACCATATCTCCTACCTGGCCGTCTCAATGGCCACAATGGCCACCTCTACTTGAGAGTCGTGCAAAGAGTTCTACCTGAGTTGTTGGAGGAAGTACCCTTGGCTGTCCGTGAGAGGATGTGGTACAACATGACGGTGCACCGTCTCATTTCAGTGTGGATGTCCGCAAGCATTTCAATGCTGTATTTCCTGGTCGCTGTATTGGATGGCCTGCGACATCACCTGACCCGAATCCCCTTGATTACTTCGTATGGGGATATTTGTAGTCACTTTTGTATGAGACCCAAGTGGATACGGAGATCGAATTAGTTGCCAGAATTGTATCCTGCCTGAGATGTGATTCGAAACACACCAGGGATATTTGTCAGGGTGCGTCAGAGCCTTGTTCGCAGATGTTACGCTTGAAGTGATGTTGATAGCCGTCAGTCTCAGCATATTTTGTAAGACACACTACAAGTGGTACTTTCATTCCGTCAATGACGGTATTTGCAGTTGATGTAACGAAGGCAAAAAAAGAACTCAGTAATGTGATTTTATTCCTATTATCTCCGTAAGCTGGCTTCTCTAACCGCAGGTTCCCTACTTCAAATTGTTCAGTGGAGCATCCTCTATGTCCTGTTAAATTTTTGCACGCTCTTACGGAATCTCCCTGTGTATTATTGTCTTATACATTAACTGAAATTGCTGCTATAGGATGCAACACTGTTCGTATGTGCGACTTTCAACTTGCATTTCCTTGTGCTACTGCATTTACGTATCATTAAACTGATTAGAGAACGTATGAAAATCTGTGTAGCATATGTATTAGTTGACCTGACTTATGTATCCTCATTTGCGTTCCATGGTTTTGACAGATCATTCCGATCTTACATCAAAATACTCCACAATAATACGGCTTATATGGTGCAGTCCCTTTCCGTCTCCAGTATTCAGATTTGTGAAATGAATTCTTGTGCTGAATCTTTATCGTTATTGTTATTTCCATTCTAAAATTCTTGTAGTTCAGTGTAATATTATTCTGAGTAACTTTTAAATAAATAATACAAAAAAAATTTTTAAAAGCACTATATTGATATATATTCACGATCTCCATATCTTTCTGTCACTGACGACAGAAGTCTAATGAGTGAAAATCAAATTAATTAAATGTGGTCACTCAACAAGTTGAGCATAGTTCTGACTTGAAAACAGAGATCCAATAACTGAGAACTGAGCATGGGAAAGGATGTATCAAAAAGTTAAATATTCAGGAGTTCTCAAAATGTCCCTAGAACTGTATGTCTTCTTAACGAAGTTCAGAATAAGTTAAGGCACAGCTCGACCTCTACACATTTGTAATACGTTTTTTCAACTTCTTCTCAGAAAACGTTAGTGTTCGACTTTCAAGACTAACAAAAGAATTGTATGTGTCGGGTAAACAATATATTTCTTTTAAAGATAAACTGTCTTTGTGTGAAATAGAATAATACCATTCACGAAATTTTCCTAAGCGTTCCGAATAATAAACTATACGTTCACTGCACTTGAATGTTAGGGAAATGGATACGCATCAAACGCTTCTGTGGTTCGGCTCCGTTCGCACTCAAGCTCGTGGTTGCTAAATAAGCTTAGTGATAATGATTATTCTGTTATTACCTTGGTCTTACTGGAAGCTAAAGTAGTGTGCCTGTTATTTTGGCGATCTTCAGTCTTAAGACAGATTTGATGCAGATCTCCACGCTACATCATTCCGAGCCTACATCCATTTGAAACTGCTTACTGTGTGCAAACCTTGGTCTCCTTCTGTAGTTTTAACTCCCACCCTTCCATTACCATACTGACGATTCATTCATGCCTCAGAATGTGTCCTGTCAACCAACCCCGTATTTTAGTCACGCTGTGCCAAAAGTTTATTTTTTCCCCAATTCTGTTCAGAGCTTCTTCGCTAGATACATGCTCTACCCATTTAATATATAGCATTCAATTGCAGAACCACATTTATAGGCTTTTCTTGTCTGAACTGTTTATCGTTTCACTTCTGTTCATCTCCATACAAATACCTTCAGAAAAGATTTCCTAACACTAAATGTATGGAAGATAAAATCTAGGTTGTTAAACAGCATCACATTTCTTCTTAAGTTTTTTTCTGCACAATAAACTCTGTTCCGAGTTCGACAGATCTTGGGGAAGGTGAATACTTCGAGTGTGAAGAAGATATCTGAAGAGGAACACGAGGCAAAGAACAACCCAGAAGATATTTCTTGCAGTGCCAACAGCCACGACAATCTACAGACAATCGACTTACTTGAATTTATATTTGATGATAACACATTTACCTTTCCCATAAACTTTTTTTCTTCATATCTTCAGTCTGCATTTTATACATTCAACCTCGGCAATCGTCAGTTATTTTCTGGCCAGGTATCAAAACTCATACACAACTTTTAGTACCCCATTTTCTACTCTAATTCTGTTAACATCTTCTGATTTAATATGTCTGCATTTCATTAGCCTTGTTTTACTTGTGCTCGTCTTTTATCCTTTCTGAAGACGCTAACCAATTGCCCTTCCTAGTCTTTTTCCGTCTCTGACAGAATTACAGTGTCATCGGCAAGTATCTAAGTTTTTAGTTATTCTCCTTGAACTTTCCTTTCCAAATTTATCCTTGGATTCCTTTACTGCTTCCTCAGCGTACAGATTGAACAACATCGGGAAGAGGCTAGAACTTTGTCTTAGTCCCTCCGCAATTACTGATTCACTTTATGCCCTTCGACTGTTAACCGTAGGCAGGTTTGCGCCGAATTGTAGCTAACATTCCTCTCCCTGCAGTTTTCCTCTCCTATCTTAAGAATTTCAGAGGGTACTCCAGTTAACGTCATCAAACCATTTTTCTAAATCTAAAAATGCTACAACTGTAGATTTGCCTTTCTCCAGTTTATAATTCGTCGGGTCACTGTTGCCTCGTGTGTTCCTACGTTTCTCTGGAACCGAAACTGATTTTCCCCTACGTCAGTTTGTACCAGTTTTTCCATTATCTTATAATTAATTCGAGTCAGTATGTAACACTACGAACGGGAGACTCGCTAAACTTAAGGCAGCTCTGAGTAAATTTGGCAGTCGTAGTGGGCCCAAGGAAAGTGGAGAGTGCCACTGAGCTGTGATTGGGGCAGGATGCGACCGGTCAGCGTTGAAATCCCACATGGTTGGGGGAGCGATCTGGGTCTCTTGGCTAACAATGGAAAGTGGAGGCTCCAGTAAGGAGAGATACTAGTATAATTTGTAGTATTTCTACAAAAAAGAGCATGCCTTACGGATAAGCTGCAACGAAACCAGATACGCTAAATGAATCACATCGATGAGACGAGCTCATTCCAACTTCAATTCTTTTCCAAACAACATACTCCAAATTTTATACTCACATATTGGCAGTCACAGACCTTGAAGACCATTTGCCGACCTTACAATATTTCTAGATAGATTGGGATCTTGTGCACTTTGGATCCAGTTCTTATGAGCAGCCAACTGCTGAATGTCTTTCTGCAGTTCATCCTCCCGCCGCTTCTTTGGTATTCCAATGGGACGAGCTCTGCCGGGTTTTCCCGTCACGTGTCTGGCCTCCTAACAATGTGCCCTGCCAGGCTTATTCTGAGTGCTTTCATTTTCTGAACGGTGTTTGGTTGTTTCGTTAGATAGCACAGTTTCTGGTTCTTGCTGTCTCATGTGTTCTCTTCGCGGATTGGTCCAAAGATCGTTCTCATTATTTTACGTTCAAAGATCAGCAGGTTCTCTTCATCTTTTTTTTGTGGTGCCTAACGTTTCTGTCCCACATAAAGATACCGGTAGCATCACTGCATCGTAGGCTTTTAGTTTGGTCTTAACTGGCAGATTTTTTGATAACACTATCTACTTCTGACTGAAATAAGTTTTAGAGCTATTGAACTTTAATTTATAGTTTGCAAAAATTATAAAAAGTGAACCAAATATGAAATACCCACTTAACGATATCTTATATGAAAGCTAATAACGTCGGCACTCTCGACAACATGTTATTTTTATAATTAAGCAAAAACATAAACAAATACAAATAATTTACATGCAAATGCGCCAAAACTACGAATAAAATCACCATGAATATCCCAGACGTTCATCCAACGAATCCTTACGTATAACCAACAATAGCTCTACGCTTCAAGGTGTATCTGTAGTTTTAACTTAAATTTGAATATCTCTTGATGCAATAATTTACCAACAGTCGTATGTATTGTAGAAATTTATTTTATGAAGTTCTTATATGCTACCAGTTTCGGTATTATATTGATGCTATCTTCAGGCCCCACACGTCACAGTCGTAAAATCGCTGTACACGGAAGGAGCCATATAACTGGATCCGTGAACCAAATCGCTATGCTGCATAGCGATTTGGTTCACGGATCCAGTTATATGGCTTCCTCCGTGTATAGCGATTTTACGACTGTGACGTGTGGGGCCCGAAGATGGCATCAATGTAATGCCGAAACTGAAAGCATATAAGAATTTCATAAAATAAATTTCTACAATACATACGGCTGTTGGTAAATTATTGCAATATGAAATACCTGCCAGCCGTTGTCCCACAGTCCATTATTGATCAACAAAGATTAAATCTGAATAGGTTACAGTGCCGGATATGGAGCGGCATTCGTACGTTTATTCGTTCCTACTGAAATAATGTACAAAAATCGTAATGAAAGGTAGCGAACGGACTTTGAGAATTTAATATATGCGATAGTATGCTTTATATGTGTTAAATTAGCTTTATAACTGGATGTTTGTCATTTGTAAAAGCACGTTTTCAGGAGGGCACTTGTCATGTGACTGAAAGCATAAAATAAGGGCAAGTAAGTTGGCGTGGGGGGTCTTAGGTATTTTGGCATTGTTTTTCGTTATCGAGCGTTCTGGGAAGAGGCTGGCGAGTGTACTGTGGCATCCAGAGCGTCAGATAGCCTAAGATAGCATTTGTCGGACATAGTAAATATGTGGTGGTTGTGAGTTTAATAGCCGGTCGCGGTGGCCGAGCGGTTCTAGGCGCTGATGACCTCAGATGTTAAGTCCTATAGTGCACAGAGCCATTTGAACCATTTTTTGAGTTTAACAGTTGTAGATATTTAGGGACTTACAGTGGTTTTTGTGGGAGTGAGTTCTGGACTTCCAACTCCGTCGCAAGTTTATTCGCGTGGCTGTCAGTGACTGTTTTCCGTGCTCAACTTGTTTAATAGCTGTGACCTTTCGTGTTTCGCTGCATTTATGGCATAGCGATGGCTCATGAACTTCAGTTTGTCGTTGTGATTATTATTGAGATTCTGCACTGATAAACTTTAAGATGTTTCTTTCTTAAATACACGGCTATGTGAACTTTCTTTGGCATGTTTCTGCGTGGTAAATGCCCTGCTTGCGCAACGTAACTACAATTTTGCACTGCAGATTTTGCTATTGTTGAACTGATTTATCATTTTATCTACACAAGGCACTCATTGGCATATTTGTGTACATATTTCTGGAATGAACATTTCGCATGAATTTTAAACAGTTTCATTCATCCCACATTCCTACTGCAATGAATTTTATTTAACCGTTTATTTCATGCTAGAGTTATTGTCTCTATTGTAAATTTTCATTTCTCACTAATTTATGTTTGGTAGTAAAAGGTTTCAGAAATATTCATTCATATTATGATTTTAGCTTAAAAGTGACGATGCACGACTACCACCTACAGGCTACAAGCGAGCAATGCTACAGTTTTAGGTCGTGCATTAGCTACACCGATTGTCAGCTTCAGTTGCAAGTAAGTTGATTCGCCTTGGAATTACGGAAAGGTTCCTTAACAAGTATTTTGTAACCATGACTTACTAAACTAATTTACCACATTTTTTGGAGTAGGAATTACTACAGTGTTCTTGAAGTTTGAATGTATTTCACATGTTTCATATTTGTTTCTGGCCCTCACAACCAGATCAGTAATCTTGAGTGTGTCTATTCAAGGGGTCTTGTTTCGAAACAGGTTTTTCGTCGCGTCATCGCGAGTCACATATTTCAAATACTATTAGTAGCGTAGTTTTTCACATAACGCTATGTATTTACTTCATAAAAATTTATATTCATGTTTGTTAACACACTGAAGCTGAGATCAACGGCATAGATAGTTTCGGAATTCTCATTCTTCTTTGTGTGGTTTTTGGTGACAAAGATTTCGCTAACAAGCCGAGGAAAGAGACGACTTCCACGTACCTGTTTGTTTGGTGATCAAAGTAAGTGATAATCTATGCCAGTAGGTAATTGCCTCCTGAGTCAGTTTGTATAAAATATTTTTGAATTTTAGACCGTTTCACATTGTAAAACTAAGCAGCTCTTCAGCAGTAATCAGTAAAAATGGTCTTCATCGAGGTATTTTGACCTCCGAAACACTGGTTCGTTTGAAAGCATGACGTTGACTTTATGTACGCGAAAAGACAAGTCTTGTTGGTTCGACTGTCGTATACTTTCACCCAAGTCAGTTTTTGACATTAATTATAATACACGATGTCAAGAAAGTTCATTAATCGTCTTATTCGTTTTCCGTCGATTCTTAGTTGCTTCAAAATTCATGGTGGTTTATTCCGTCTTTGGAACTGTAAGGGAGGCAATTTGCTTTTTGCCATACGCGTTCCTTTATTTTTAATGCATCTTCAGTGGCCTTCAATACACGTTTGTCTTGTGTATACAATAATGAGTTATATAATGATTACAAAAGTGTTGCTATATTACGTTTTCTCTTGTAATTCTCTTGTTTTCAGATTATAGACAAATTTTTGCTGGTCGATTAGTAAGGTTAAATTATCATTTGACTTTACTTACGATTTCTGATGTTAATACGTGTGTGTCGTCCTGGATACGTATTTACTCAGTGTGCATACTCGGACTGTTTTCGGCGTTTTTTCCTATCCCAGGCTCTCAAGGCCTGTGCGGGCGTTGTTTGTTTGTTTGATTGTATTTACTTCACCACTTCATTTCCGCTCCTCACTGCGTGCTGAATGAGTGTGTAGACAACTGTAGTTGTGTGTTTATCTTCCGACTTTCTTTTGTTTTGTGGTGCATACACACACACACATATATATATATATATATATATATATATATATATATATATATATGTGTGTGTGTGTGTGTGTGTGTGTGTGTGTGTGTGTGTGTGTGTGTGTGTGGTTTAATATTTGTTCATTTGTTGCGTGTGCCTGTGAGTGTGTGTGTGTGTGTGTGTGTGTGTGTGTGTGTCAAATTAACGTTTCGTTCTCTCCATTTTAAACGGTCGAGGTCAACCGTTACGTAAACTACTTGAACCAGGCAAATTCGTCACTTTCACGTTACATCGCTTACAATGTGAGAGAATAGTTTCGGTTGCGTCACGGTTCACTTATCGTGCGAGACTTTTCACGAGACAGCGGCTAAGCAAGCATGACGGGGAGTGGGGCACATGGCCGCCCGCTACCGGCGGCGGATGCAACTGCATCTGAGGCGACCTGGGAGCGGCCTGCAGCTCGGCCGTAACAGCCTCAGCCTCCCGCTGGCTGGCGACGGCTGTGATTGAATCATTCATAAAGCCGTGACGCCGGCGCCACAATTTGCATTTGATTGGGATGCTACCAACCGCCAGTGATGCAGGCGGCTCAGCGCCGTCGACAAAGCGTGCGGAATTAGTGTTCGGCCGCGATACCTTGTGAACACGGCGAACACGGCCTACGGCTAGCAGCGCCGGACAGCTGGGGCGAAATAGTCGAGTCCGCATAGTGCACGCGGTGCTTCCAGAGGCGGGCCACTACGAATGACTGTGTTCCTCACTCCCGTCTCCTCTTTTTTTTCCTTTTTTAATCTCCCGACCGTTTAGATGCGGCCCACAACGAATTCGTCTCCTGCGCTAACCTCTTCATTTCAGAATACCACTTCCCCTTTTACTCTAAATCATTGGTTGCATGTATTCAAATCTCTTTCCTCTCCTACAGCTTTTACTCAGTGTTTTCGATATGTTCCCCTCTTCAATGATTCTGCGGAGGACCTCCTCATTCTACCTAATTTTCAACATTCTTCTCTAGCATCGCATCTGAAACACTTTCATAGTCTTCTGTTCCGGTTTTCCCACTGCCCATGATTCACTAGAATACAATGCTGTGCTCCAAATGTACACTGTCAGAAATTTCTTCCTCAAATTAAGACCTTTGTTCGATACCAGTAGGTTTCTCTTGGCCAGAAATGCAGTCTCTGTCTGTGCTAGTCTGCTTATGTCATCCTTGCTTCGTCCGTCATGGGTAACTTTGCTACCAAGGTATCAGAAATTAACTTCGTCTGTTTCGTGATCACCAATTAATACATCATGTTTCTCGCTATTTTCATTTTTTCTAGACTTCATTAGCTTTGTCTTTTCGGATTTACTTTAAATTCGTGTTCATTTCTCATTAGACCGCCCATGCCGTACCACATACACTACTGGCCATTAAAACTGCTCCACCATGAAGATGGCGTGCTACAGACGCGAAATTTAACCGACAGGAAGATGACGCTGTGATATGCAAATGATTAGCTTTTCAGAGCGTTCACACAAGGTTGGCGCCGGTGGCGACACCTACAACGTGCTGACATGAGGAAAGTTTCCAACCCATTTCTCATACACAAACAGCAGATGACCGGCGTTGCCTGGTGAAACGTTGTTGTGATGCCTCGTGTAAGGTGGAGAAATGCGTACCATCACGTTTCCGACTTTGATAAAGGTCGGATTGTAGCCTATCGCGATTATGGATTATCGTATCGCGACATTGCTGCCCGCGTTGGTCGAGATCCAATGACTGTTAGCGGAATATGGAATCGGTGGGTTCAGGAGGGTAATACCGAACGCCTTGCTGGATCCTAAAGGCCTCGAATCACTAGCAGTCGAGATGACAGGCATCTTATCCGCATGGCTGTATCGGATCGTGCAGCCACGTCTCGATCCCTGAGTTAACAGATAGGGCCGTTTGCAAGACAACAACCATCTGCACTAACAGTTCGACGACGTTTGCAGCAGCATGGACTATCAGCTCGGAGACCATGGCTGCGGTTACCCTTGACGCTGCATCACAGACAGGAGCGCCTGCGATAGTGTACTCAACGACGATCCTGGGTGCACGAACGGCAAAACGTCATTTTTCGGATTAATCCAGCTTCTTTTTACAGCATCATGATGGTCGCATCCGTGTTTGGCAACATCGCGGTGAACGCACATTGGAAGCGTGTATTCGTCATCGCCATACTGGCGTATCACCCGGCATGATGGTATGGGGTGCCATCGGTTACACGTCTCGGTCACCTCTTGTTCGCATTGACGGCACTTTGAACAGTGAACGTTACATTTCAGATGTGTTGCGATCCGTGGCTCTACCCTTTATTCGATCCTTGCGGAAGCATACATTTCAGCAGGATAATCCACGACCGCATGTTGCAGGTCCTGTACGGGCCTTTCTGGATACAGAAAATGTTCGACTGCTGCCCTGGCCAGCACATTCTCCTGACCTCTCACCAATTGAAAACGTCTGGTCAATGGTGGCCCAACAACTGGCTCGTCACAATACGCCAGTCACTAGTCTTGATGAACTGTGGTATCGTGTTGAAGCGGCATGGGCAGCTGCACTTGTATTCGCCATCCAAGCTCTGTTTGACTCAATGCCCAGGCGTATCAAGGCCGTTATTTTGGCCAGATATGGTTGTTCTGGCTACTGATTTCTCAGTATCTATGCACCCAAATTGCGTGAAAATGTATTCGCATGTCAGTTCTAGTATAATATATTTGTCCAATGAATACCCGTTTATCATCTGCATTTCTTCTTAGTGTAGCACTTTTAATGTCCAGTAGTGTGCTTCCCCTTCTTCAAATTCAGTGATAATAGCAATGTCATCAGCCAATCTTTTCACTGATATCCTTTCGCCCTGAATTTTAATCCCACTCGTGAACCTGATTTTTCCGTAACCTCTACCTGAGGTTGCCTTGTGGCAGTTTCCTCGTGGCAGCGTATGTCTGTGCTGCTAATGTTGATAGAAAAGCTTGTCTTTGATATACCTGTATGTACAATATTAATACTATTTTACGTAAAATACCATTTTGTTCAAATGGTTCAAATGGCTCTGAGCGCTATGGGACTCAACTGCTGAGGTCATAAGTCCCCTAGAACTTAGAACTACTTAAACCTAACTAACCTAAGGACAACACACACATCCATGCCCGAGGCAGGATTCGAACCTGCGACCGTAGCGGTCGCGCAGTTCCAGACTGTAGCGCCAGAACCGCTCGGCCACCAGCGGCCGGCTACCATTTTGTCTCTTTTGTACATGTATCTGGTAGGATATGCTCTGTAGCATGTAATATACGCTCAAGTTTTCGCAGCAGTTTGCTGAATAAATTGTAATTTTTACTTTCCGTCTGACATGATGATTTGAAAAAGGATTCAGGCATCCCCAAACTACTCATAAATTACATAAAAGAACTGAGACCTGCAACGATGGCTGTTTTCTACATCAGACACAACAAGTGTGCTGTGTGAATGTCCTCCAAAATGACAACAGCCCTGTTCATAGAACTGCATTCATACGGTACTGGTTTGACGAACGCTGTGAACAGGGGATGTCAAACTGATTCCATATTTTTAGATTTCTGGAAGACTTTTGACTCCACCTTTTCACAAGCGATCTCTAATCAAATTGTATTCCCACGGACTGTCGGCGACTGGATTCGTGATTTTCTGTCAGAAATATCACAATTCGTGCAACTGACAGAAAGTCATCGAATAACACAGTTGCACTATCTGGCGTTTTCCTATGAAATATAATAGGCCCTCTGCTGTTCCTGATCTATATAAACGATATAAAGGAAGATCAGAGCAGACCTCTCGTAAAGTCATCAGCTAATTAAAACCAACTGTAAAATTATTTAAACAACGTATCTGTATGGTGCGAAAATAAATAATAAAAAATATGAAATCATCCACGAACATAGTAAATGGAATCTGCTTAATTTCGGTCACACGATAAATCACTCGAATCTAAAGGCTGTGAAATCAATTAAGTAATTACGGATTAAAGTTACGAATAATTTGAATTGGAACGATTACATAGATGACCTTGTGGGGAAAGCAAACCAAAGACTGTGTTTAATTGGTGGAAAACTTTGAAAACACAACAGGTACACTAAAGCGACTGCTTACATGACGATTGTCCAACGTCTTCTGGAGTTTCAAAAAACTCAAAACACTGAACTCCATTAACTGGATTTTGTTAGTACTAACGGTTTCGGTCGTAAGCCATCATCTGGTGCCTAACAACATAACATTCCAGCTTGTAAAACAATATTAAGACAACGCAAATTGTCGCCAAACAGTCATATAATAATATAACTACGAAAATCACTTTAAAAGTTTCATTTGTCTTGAATGTAGAAACATAAAACAATGAATATTTTAATGCTCGTAAAACATGTAATAAAAAACTCATTAATAGCATTTACAAGTGTAGCAATCGTCCTGTTCATACGAGATAACAACAACGAAAACAAAGTTACTTGGCACCACAGCCCAAAGACCCCGTTATGCTGAAGATACGCGTAGGAAGATATACGATGTGCACATTATTCAACTACAGAATGTGACAAATAACGCAAAAAAGCTAAATCTTATCTCCGCTATCATCATGTAACACAGTAAATTTTTAATGCAGTCATGCATTCCTAACACACAAGAAAAGATACAATGGAAAGCATAGATCAGGGTCTCAGTTGACCTGGTCACCACGTAAAAATTTAGAAAATAACATTGTATAAATTACAGTATTACAATATTATACAAATTATAGTACGGACTAAAACAAACACGAGACCTGACAGAAGAATGATCCAATAACCATTATGTACTTGAAGTCAGTGCAGGATAAGGTCAGATCTTGTCACTGTGTGGCTCATCCTGTCCCTAAGCCTTTCCAGCTCTATATAACTTGTTGATGATGTAGATGACAAATGCATTATTCCGTTCATGTACAGTAAGGACACAAAGAATGAAGAAGTAGGGTACTAGAATTGCTGAACCCATGATAGATCAACAAACCACACTTATCTCCAAAGTATGTTGAAATAGTAAAAATCTGTCCTGATGAATAACCTTTTGAGTCACATCAACAAGTTATTTATCAAATAATCTGCACTCAAATACAAAAATTCCAAGAATAAATCTCTGTCTATATTAAAATCTGACAACAGGTACACTTATGTAAAAAGCGTAATTTACCATATGCCAAACCAATTTAATTCAGCCTCTGAAATTTAAACGAGTAAACTATTACAACTCACTGTAAAAACGAAAATCTGCGAGGTGGATTATCTTCAGAATGTGTTTCATAGCAAAAATCTATCTTGATGACTAACCATCTGATGCACACCAGACACACTCATGTAAGAAGCATAACTTTACAAATGTCAATCCAATTTTATGCATACTCTGGATATTGATACAAGTGGACTACTTCAGCTCACTGTAAGAATACAAATCTGTGATGTGAATTATCTGATCGGTGGTATATTATTATTGAGTATTGCTTCACGATGTGGGATCTGCGTCATATAGGATTGACGGAGGACATCGAAACAAGGGGGAAGAGTCACGGATATAACAAACGAATTGGGGTGTTAATCATTAAAACAAAGGCGTGTTTTGCTACCGCAAGACCTTCTCATGAAATTTAAAACACCAGCTTTCTCCTCCGAATGCTAAAATATTTTGTACATGCCCACATACATGGAGAGAAATGATTATAATAATATAAGAGCTCGCATGGAAAGATTTAAGTGTTCGTTTTTTCCCGCCCATTGTTCGGTAGAGACATTACTTGAAGGGGTTCAATGAACTCTCTGCCACGAACTTCATTGTGAGTTACAGAATAATCGAGTAGATGTAGATGTAGACGAACCCTCAGGCACGTTTTATGCACATATACTAGCCCGATAAATCACTTTGGATGTGCAGATAATCTCTGGGATTATTTGGAACAGCAGCTAAGACGTAGTAACCAACATCCCCGAAATTTTTAAGGTCTAAGGGATCAAAGAGTAGCTTCACTTGGATACGGCATATCTATAGAAACGTATGGACTATCTTGCTCGCCAAATTGAGCCCATTGTCAAGGGTAGGGGCGGTGTTCCGTGGTATTAGCGTAAGGTGCCAAATTTTTTGTCCACGGTGCTTACTTGCAGTGAACAATACACTCACATCTGATTTTTTGGAGGAAGTTACGCGAGGATGAATGGGTCATCATATATAAAACTGAAACATTAAGTCCAGTTACCATGCTTCATTTTGATTGTATTGACTACGATAGCTTTATAGATTCCAGCATCGTTGAAACAGTTCATCAGTGAATCACAGAGCTCTGACATAAACATAATTCTCAGGGAATATCACGAAAGCGTTCCGCAGACCATATCGCTCCATTCTTGACGCTTCCGACGATTGTTACAGTGCTTCAGCTTTCAGCGTTTCAGGCCGTACACTTCAATGGCCATCTGAACGATAGCGCTTGAAACATGAACATTGAAAATGCTACCTGTCGCCACTCAGCGGACCTCCAGGTGCTGTACAGGCGTGCAAATTCCAGCTTTAGTCGTCAATGAACAGCAGCCAGCATGTTTGCATGAACCAGGCGCCTACTTCCGAGGGCCTTACGCTGCAACTTCACCAAACGGTCGTTGAGGATACAATGTTGGTAGCCCTTTGATTCATCTGGGCCGGCCTATGTTCAAATGTTACATGTCAGTTTTCTCCTTCACATTTCCGCAGCCGTTTAACACCCCTGCCGGAGTCCTCGGCGTCGTTTTGGACAGCGCCATTTTGCCATGTTTTAATCGATGAGGCACACAAACAGTTTACAGACTTAGCTGCTTCTGAAAAGCCTCCACCTTTGGCCCGAAGACCAATGGTCATACCCTACTGGCCCTCTACTTAGATAAGTATCACGCCGTTTCCGCGTTACGACAACGCCTGCGCTGTTTACCACGTACTCGCGACAGGCCTGCTGCTAGTATTGCCACCTGTCGTCTGCTACTGGTTATTGCACAATGACGTCGAACAAAAGCGGTGAGCACGTTAATGTGACTGGACCGTGTTACACGTTTGAATATACCTGGCTGCCTGCTACTCGACTGGTAAACTCTTACAGAAGATTCTTCTAATTACGCCTTTCTTCATACTGTCATTAATTCTTCATTACAGATAATAAATAATTTAAAACTGTTCAGATATCCAATCCCCCTAATTATTTTTCAATTCCAACAGAAGAGATAAAAGCCTGGATATGAGTAAATTTCATAAGGAACTTCTAAGAAAACGGTGTATAATGATATTTAAGTGTGATAAATGTGAGTGTAAAGGAAAATATAGGATATCAGTAGTGATGAAGAGTAGGCTGAAGTTCAAGACATTAGTCAGGAAGAATCAATACGCAAAGAAGTGGGATACGGAAGTACTAAGGAATGACGAGATACGTTTGAAGTTCTCTAACGCTATAGATACAGCAATAAGGAATAGCGCAGTAGGCAGTACAGTTGAAGAGGAATGGACATCTCTAAAAAGGGCTATCACAGAAGTTGGGAAGGAAAACATAGGTACAAAGAAGGTAGCTGCGAAGAAACCATGGCTAACAGAAGAAATACTTCAGTTGATTGGTGAAAGTAAGAAATACAAACATGTTCCGGGAAAATCAGGAATACAGAAATACAAGTCGCTGAGGAATTAAATAAATAGGAAGTGCACGGAAGCTAAGACGAAATGGCTGCAGGAAAAATGTGAAGACATCGAAAAAGATACGATTGTCGGTAGGACAGACTCAGCATACAAGAAAGTCAAAACAACCTTTGGTGACATTAAAAGCAACGGTGGTAACATTAAGAGTGTAACGGGAATTCCACTGTTAAATGCAGAGGAGAGAGCAGATAGGTGGAAAGAATACATTGAAAGCCTCTATGAGGGTGAAGATTTGTCTGATGTGATAGAAGAAGAAACAGGAGTCGATTTAGAAGAGATAGGGGATCCAGTATTAGAATCGGAATTTAAAAGAGCTTTGGACGATTTACGGTCAAATAAGGCAGAAGGGATAGGTAACATTCCATCAGAATTTCTAAAATCATTGGGGGAAGTGGCAACAAAACGACTATTCACGTTGGTGTGTAGAATATATGAGCCTGGCGATATACCATCTGACTTTCGGAAAAGCATCATCCACACAATTCCGAAAACAGCAAGAGCTGACAAGTGCGAGAATTATCGCACAATCAGTTTAACAGCTCATGCATCGAAGCTGCTTACAAGAATAATATACAGAAGAATGGAAAAGAAAATTGAGAATGCGCTAGGTGACGATCAGTTTGGCTTTAGGAAAAGTAAAGGGACGAGAGAGGCAATTCTGGCGTTACGGCTAATAATGGAAGCAAGGCTAAAGAAAAATCAAGACACTTTCATAGGATTTGTCGACCTGGAAAAAGCGTTCGACAATATAAAATGGTGCAAGCTGTTTGAGATTCTGAAAAAAGTAGGGGTAAGCTATAGGGAGACACGGGTCATATACAATATGTACAACAACCAAGAGGGAATAATAAGAGTGGACGATCAAGAACGAAGTGCTCGTATTAAGAAGGGTGTAAGACAAGGCTGTAGCCTTTCGCCCCTACTCTGAAATCTGTACATCGAGGAAGCCATGATGGAAATAAAAGAAAGGTTCAGGAGTGGAATTAAAATACAAGGTGAAAGGATATCAATGATACGATTCGCTGATGACATTGCTATCCTGAGTGAAAGTGAAGAAGAATTAAATGATCTGCTGAACGGAATGAACAGTCTAATGAGTACACAGTATGGTTTGAGAGTAAATCGGAGAAAGACGAAGGTAATGAGAAGTAGTAGAAATGAGAACAGCGAGAAACTTAACATCAGGATTGATGGTCACGAAGTTAAGGAAGTTAAGGAATTCTGCTACCTAGGCAGTAAAATAACCAATGACGGCCGGAGCAAGGAGGACATCAAAAGCAGACTCGCTATGGCAAAAAAGGCATTTCTGGCCAAGAGAAGTCTACTAATATCAAATACCGGCCTTAATTAGAGGAAGAAATTTCTGAAATGTACGTCTGGAGTACAGCATTGTATGGTAGTGAAACATAGACTGTGGGAAAACCGGAACAGCGGAGAATCGAAGCATTTGAGATGTGGTGCTATAGACGAATGTTGAAAATTAGGTGGACTGATAAGGTAAGGAAGGAGGAGGTTCCACGCAAAATCGGAGAGGAAAGGAATATGTAGAAAACACTGATGAGGAGAAGGGACAGGATGGTAGGACATCTGCTAAGACATGAGGGTATGACTTCCATGGTATTAGAGGGAGCTGTAGATGGCAAAAACTGTAGAGGAAGACAGAGATTGGAATACGTCAAGCAAATAATTGAGGACGTAGGTTGCAAGTGCTACACTGAGATGAAGAGGTTAGCACAGGAAAGGAATTCGTGGCGGGCCGCATCAAACCAGTCAGTAGACTGATGACCAAAAAAAAAAAAAAGATATCAGAGTACAGTGGAAGCGGCAGTCAGTCCACCTTGCGGATTGTTCCGTTGTTTTTTCAAGTTTTGCAGCGAGTCTTTTCTCTGCATTGGTTTTCTCAATTTTTTTTCCGTACCAGGGAGTAAGATCACGTTGGGAACCAAAACTCAGTGTATTTTATTTTCGTTTTCTTTTTGTCGTATTTGCTATGGAGCTCACGATGTACCTATAACCACGCTTTATAAACATGAATAATCACTGGATTAAATGAATGTGTGTGTAATTGCAAACGATGCAGCTTTGTGAACCCAGGCGGACTTTCTTGCTTCAGTTTTGCAGCAGAGCCGTGAGAACGACAGTCGAGTTTAATTTGCTGGCTTGAGGCGCCACACGGGTTGTATGTTATATCAGTGGGCTTTAACAGGTAGCCCCACAACTGGTTCCTTCAGATCCACGAGTGTTTGTTCGAATTTTATTGAAAATATGAACAATATTGAGCAAGAGCAAATAAGGCGTTGTCTCGAGTGTCATCTCGTCGGAGAAGGAGCCTCTTACATCCTCCCCCTCCCCCCCCCCCCCTTCCACTCCTCCCGCTCCCAAGGTTTTTCGGTCTCTGGGATCGGAGGCGAAGCAGATTGGATTTGTGTAAAGTCAATTTCAGAAGAGTCGCTGAAGTGGTTCGTTGTAAGTGTGATGTGTCACTTCTGTGTGGACTGAGGTAGAGGTTTCGGACTTTCTCGAGTTTGCAACTTCATGTAATTTTAAAGTTATCTATTGTTTCTTTTGTTTTGTTCTAGGGCCAGAAATAACTAGGGTCATACGAGGCCGTGTCAGGACCGCAGAATATAAAGAAGAACAAGGAGTTAAAAACACAACGCGTTAAGCCTAATGGACGGAAGGAAAGAGAGCTAAAAACATGGAGAAAGGTCCATAAGGTACGCCATAGAGGCAATGGAAATCCTGAACTAAAGAGTAAATGTCCTTCGCCATAGTGCTACGACGGATAAAAGCAAAACGCGGTCGACAATCCGCGTGTCGTTCGCTAAAACGGTCGGTAACTCAGACGGCAAACGTGAATGAGAACGTAAGTGGGTAAAATAGGGACAATCCGACAGGAAAAGGTGAACCGTCAACGGTTAAGGACAATAATCACAGAGTGGTGGCGGATCACTCCTTAACAAATGGCGACGGCTAAAAAGAGTACCAGTACCCAACCTCGCGGCTTAAGGTCCGAGAGGAGCAGTTAAGCTACTGGGAGAGGTTTAATAACCCGGAGCTTGTTCTCATGAACGGAAGAGCAGTGGTGACCCGAACGTGACACCACCTGCTGACAGACGGCATTACAGGGATCATCTGAAGGAATGGAAGAACTAGCAGGCAGTGGTTCAAGGAATGCAGCCTTAGCAGCAGTGTCAGCGGCCTCGTTGCCCGTTAGACCGGCGTAACCAGGGACCCACACAACCATCACAGTGGCTCCATCACGAGTGTGCAAGTGTAAGCTTCCCTGGACCCGTTGCACTAAAAGAGAGTTGGTGAACAGCACACAGAAGCTATGATGAGCGCTGAAAGAGTCGGATAAAATGACACAATTTAAAAGCCTTTGTCGCCTGGTGTAATGCATGGCCGAGTGCAGGGTGAAGAGCTGCAAATACTAAGCAGTGTTCTGGAAGCCGATATCGCAAAGCGTGGGTGTCAATGACGAAGGAACACCCGACACCGTGGTAATTCCGAGAGCCATCATTGGACACAAAGGCACTATCGCGAAGTTCCGTGCAAAGGTCGAGAAACTAACGGCGATAGAGCGAGTCTGGAGTAGTGTCATTAGGAAACGAGTGAAATCCAAGGTGAACACGAGCTGGCGCACGATGCCAGGGTGGTGAAGGGTTTACACTCATTGGGAAAGTGGCAGGTAGCGTGAAGTTAAGCCGCCGGAGCAACAGCCGAAAGCGAACTCCAGGGGTAACAGAGAAGAGGGTCGCGCCCCATACTGGCGAACAGAGGACTCATCGAAGAAGGAGGCAAAGGATGGGTTACCAGATATGGTAGCCAAACGGCATGCGTATCTGCTAAGGAGAAAATCAGGCAAGCATGGCAGCGGTAGTTCGGCAGCTTCTGCATACAGACTCTCAACCGGGCTAGTGTAAAAGGCATCAGTGACCAAACGGATTCCACGATGATGGATTGCGTGGAGGCGGCGTGAGATGTACGTACGTGCAGATGCATAAACTAAACACCCATAGTCTAGTTTCGAACGGACAAGGGACTGGTACAAAAGGAGGAAGGTGTTCTGATCCGCTCCCCAGGAAGTATCGCAGACGACACTAGGACATTGAGGATTCGGTACAGTGATCAGCCAGATAAGACATGTGGGAAGACCAAGAAAGTTTCCTGTCGAGAATAATTCCAACGAATTTCATAATTTCAACGAACGGAACAGCAATAGGCCCAAGATGTAAAGACGGTGAAAGAAACAAATTGCGCAGCCACAAATTCATATAAAAAGTTTTTCATTGCAAAAGTGAAAGTCTTTGTTTATGCTCCACGGAGAAAGACTATTGAGACAACGCTGAAGACGGCGCTCAAGAGGACAAGTCCATATAGAACTGCAATAGATGGCAAAACCTTCAACGAAAAGGGAGGTGGAGATGGCCGACGAGACAAGTCCATAATAGAGTTAATGGCAATAGCAAAGAGGATGACACTCAGGACAGATTCTTGAGGCACACAGTTTTCCTGAATAAAGGTGTCCGACAAGGCAGAACCCACACGGCCCTAAAAGTTCCTGAAGAAAACGGGACACGCAGCCACCGAAGCTCACGTGTAGAGAGTGTGGAGGATACCGGTACCCCAGCAGGTGTCGAAGGCTTTCTCCAAATCGAAAAAAAAAAAACGGCCACAGTCTGGTATTTCCGCAAAAAATCTGTTCATGACATGGGTTGACAAAGTGACAAGATGGTCAACTGCTGAACGGCGCGATCTAAATCCAAATTGTGCAGTGGTTAGTAAATTGCGAGACCCGCGTGACCATACCAACAGTGCATGAATTATGTGTTCCATTACCTTGCCCTTGCACACACAGCTGGTGAGAGAAACGAGACGGTAGCTACAAGGAAGGTGATTCTCCTTGCCGGGCTTAAGTGTGAGTAGGACAGTGGCTTCACGCCAGCATGTGGGAAACGTGCCCTCTGCCCAGATGCAATTGTACATATGAAGGAGAAAGTGCCTGCCTGCAAGGGAAAGGTTCTACAACATCTGAATGTGAACATCGTCTGGTCCTGGAGCAGAGGATCAGGATGGTGTGAGAGCATAGGAAAGTCGGCATAGTGCTCTAGTATGTCTCAGACAGAACAGACCACTCGAGACAATGGGCAACCTGGGCAGTGCAGAAGGAGAGATCCAAACAGGAATAGATGTGCGTAGAGTCTTAAAGGAATGTGGGTGCTCTCATGTTAAGGAAGATGACCTTATGTCGACTGAGAAAGGTCAGACAAGAAAGCACCACTCGGACAGGTTCTGGGAGAACCCCAAAGGGGATGGTGCACATGAACGTTACCAAGCAGCAGAAATGGGTGAGACAGTTGCTTAATAAGCAGGAGGAAGTCTACCCTGGTGACTCCGAATGATGAAGAGATGCAACCGGTACAAAGGGAAAAGGTGAAGCAAGCAAGGAAAATGCTGACTGCCACAGCTTGAAGCTAGTTAATCAGGGAGATGGTTTGACTATGAACGTCATCCAGGATGAGCAGCATGATTCCCCCATGAGATGGAATGCCGTTCTCAGGGGGAAGGTCAAAGTGAACCGAAAAGATCTGTGAGAGGTCAAAGAGGTCGTAAGTGCACAATTTTTTTCCTGGAGGCAAAGAAAAATTGGGTGCTGTGATTCCAAGACCAGCCATAATTCCCCTTTTTTGGATCTAAGGCCACGGACGTTCTGTTGGAGCAGAAGCTTGACGAGGAATGGGGAGGAGGGAAAAAATGAAGGGGTGCCACATCAGCGGCTCCCGTGTACCAGTCTTCGTAGAGTCACTGCTTCCAGGGGCAGCGGGTGGAGGATACTGCTCCATGAGATCTACAGAGGCGTCGGCATTCTCCCTCTGTCGGTCTGCAGAGTCCAAGGCAGAAAAACGGTTGGCAGTGGGCACCGGCCACACGGAGGTATCAAGTGGCAACAACGTTGATGACGATCTCCGAGTCTGCGAGGGAGATGATCATTTGCCACTGTTTGATTTCTTGGAGCCTTGGCGGGTGGAAGATGACGATTCAGATGTTTGTTGGCTGGTGGGATGTAAGAAGTTATCACGGGAGTATCCCTTCTGTCTCTTCCGTCCAGCCGGTGGTGTCGCAGATGACTTCAGCCCGTGGGAGGCGAAAGTTTGGTGACTTGTTGCACAGCTGGAGGAGGAGGAGACGGGGAAGCTACCGTCACACTGGGCGATCTGAATTTGAGACTGCATGTCTGCGTGTCCATGTCCTTTGTGGAGCGAGATATAGTACGACCAGTACTGTAAGCGCCGAATGGTAAAATGCAGGATTTCAAACTAGCCAACAACCTGTGAGCAACAGAGTAAGGCACATTTTCCTTCACCCGGATCTCCTGGACGGCCTGCTCATCGAAATACATGGGACAATCTTAGAAGGAGGCATTGTCATTGATACAGTGGAGAGAAGGAGGCAGAAAATCACCTTCATGAGCATAGGTGCCACAGGTTACACACTTGGCCAAGTGTCGACAGGACCTTTGAGTATGGTTGTAATGATGGCACTGGTAGGACTGCATCGGGTTCGGAATGTTCGGTCGCACTGTGATAATAGCCTGCTTTGAACTTGAACGGAAGCACTAATCTACCAAAAGTCAGAAAAAGAATGCATGTGAGCACTAAGGATGCATCTACCTTTTTCGTCACCCAATGGACTGCAATCTTCCCTGATCAGATAAGTACGTTTGGATTTCTGATTCAGTCAGATAACTGAGCAGCCCAGTGTAAATAACACTGCAGCATAGTGTAAATAACACAACATGAAGAATTCAGCGTGCGATGGGCCTCGACACGAACAGGATAGACATGGAGAAGCTAAGTTGCAAGCAGCTGTTGTGCTTGAGAATCAGAAGCAGAGTGCCATTACTTAGAGGAGAGCAGGATTTCACAGGGCTGGCAATATCATCAACATCTTTCTGAATAACAAATATTTACCACTGCAAAGGACTGACTGCATTCAGTATGTGAAACCACGATTAACCGTGGTACAACTGGAAGGGTCTTTCAATCGTTAGCCTCATTTCGTCTCCGTTTAGTAGAAGTAGATCGTGAAGAAGAGGATTGGTTCTTTGCGAGAGAATCACCCATGATTGCCACCGTCTCCAATGGCGTGCTTCTTGCAACCGAGGCCCCCTTAAGGTGGGGAGGGGGGGGGGGCGGAGGGCAGCACACCTGACTTAAGTGATTGTTCACACCCCAGGTCACACCTCCCTAACACCTGACAGAGGGACAAATTGGCAATTTGTGAAGGTGCCAGGGAAGGTAATAGCCCAGATAATTACCCCCCCCCCCCCCTCCCCTGGGCCTGGCCTGTACCAGGGGATACATGCTATAAAGGCACATTTGCATGCCGTGCGTAAGTTTCCTCGGAAACGCGAAATCTTAGTTAAATAATTAATCTCTGACAAATAAATAAAGCCTATGGCACAGAACTGCAGCGCTATGCCGCTGATAAAACAAAATACAATTACGACACTCTTATGTTTGATTAAGAAGAAGGAGGTCTTGCAGAACAACTGGTGCGGGAAGCACGTATATTTTATTAACTGGCACACCGCCATATTTGATGTTGTATAAGAACACTGCGAGTTGCAATCTTACTAGGCACTCGATTCTGTATAGAATTTATATTTATGAAAGTAAGTAGAATTATTTAACTGTAGGCTTATTCGTTGAATATATCTGATTTAACTAACTATGTAAACTTTTTATGTTTAGTAGACAGTCACCTCTGTACGACGTATTGACATGGCTGGCAAATTATTCTAATATTGAGATTTAGATTTGAGTCCGCACCTACCGCAGCAGTCTTTGGAAACGATTTAAATACGAAGTCCGATTATTTGAATCACATTTCACGGTCAACTACGAATAACATTGCATTTACGAAAAAGCCATTGTCAAGCGTCTGATACCAAATAATTAAACGTCCACGTTCCAGTTAAGCAAATATTAATTACATCCAATCACTATCATACATATACAATAATTAATATTTTATTTTATTTATTTATTTTATATTGGCGACTGCGTGTCGGACTTCTTATTTTGTCATTTGTTACATTGTTCTCTTTGTTTCATGTGAAAAATCAGCTTTCTGGACCTGTACTTGAATGTATGAGAAATAACAAAAATCTGAAGATATTTTCCAATTCTAAAATTTTGGGGGAAGACGCAATAAAGCTTCCAGCAAAATAAGGTAAGACGCAGCATCTTTGCATTGGCAGGCTTGACCAGGCGCATAATTCAGTGTAGTAGTAGATTCTGTCGTATTTCTTTCGCGCGTAGCAGTTTTCAGTGATAAATTGCAGTCTCACTACTTTTCCTTAATCAATAACTTCTGCAACGATACCTATACACGAGTGTACAATATGGCCGACTTCTGTACTATACGTTGTAACATGGCCAGCAGCCATTAAGAATAATCCGTTATTCAGTTTACATTTTTAAATTAACAAACAGCCATTGTTGCTACGAGCGATTCATGTTCAACTGCATTTTATTTTAAAACCAGTGTCAAACTTTATTTTCTTGAAGCATATCTTACGTGTGGCATGGTCATAACTAGAAAACAATACGCAAAGATGGAACAGCAAAGACACACTATTCAGACGCAATCGACTCGGACGAGAGACAAATGTTAGAAAATGACTTTACGACAGCAACCGGTAGTGACGATTCATCAAATATTGACGCAAGTGTTAACGGAAATTTTGACAATAGGCCGTCCACCACAAAAATTTCAAAGTCTCAGTCAGAGCCCATGTTAATACATGACGTCACGTCTAATGACGCGGCGGGGGCAGAGACCTTGCAAACTGTAAACATTGCCAACATGTTACAAATGCTAATGAAACAAAACGCAGAAAATATGGCAACCTTAAAGACACAAAATGACGAAATTAAATTTGATCTCATAGCAATCAAGACATGTAATGACACTTTATGTAAACGTGTAGAACTTATAGACGCCACACTGACCAAACAGATGACTGAACTCAGTACGAAATTTTCCAAGCTTAATACGATACAAGGAAAGACTACAAACGACGTAGCACTTTTACAGACACAAGTAAAAAACCTTAATGTCACGTGTGAAGCTCTTACTGAACAAATTCAAACATATCCTTCAGTACATGACAACCTTGAAAAACGAATTACTGACGTGCAGAATAAATTTGACGATGTTGAACAACACCTGAACAGAAAATAAAAGAAGTATTGACTACACTGACACATCACGCACAGATACGAAACAAACATCACATAAACATAATAAAAAGAAAACAAAAATTCAAGGCAGGAATGTTTGTACTACTTTGTACTCATCACAAATCTGTAGCACTCAAACGACGCAATGCTAAGTGGCGTCTGCTATATGAAGGACCTTATATTATTGTTAACATACCGCATCCTGGTGCGTATCTGTTACAACATCCTAGAACTAACAAAAGTATTGGGCTATACGCACACCGAGATTTTAGAGTATTTCATGCTAAATAACGTCAAAGTCATATCCATGAAAACATTGCTAAGCAACACGCAAAACTCTATTTGCTACAACATAGATAATAAGTAGTATAGAAATTTTCATTTCAGCTGTACCAGTGACGCAGTTGAAGAGAGAAGAACTTTTCTTTCAACGCCGCGGCACTACCAAGAAGACTTAATATTAAAGTAAAATTTATGATTACGTAACAGTGAATGATATATTAATTTTTCACGGAACATTTGTGACTGTAGGTACCACTGACTTGGTATGACGCCTGACGAACCGACAGACGTCATCTGTGAAGTGATCTTTTACTTCGAGAAATAGATTAGACGCACATCTCTCAGCAATAAAAGTATCTACCAGTAGCCAAGGCCACACAGACACTATACACACACGCACAAAACGCGAGGAATCCAACAGTTTTCCGTCTCTTATTATTTTGAATATTTATTGAGTAGTGAAAACGCCTGGTCTTGCCTACTGATGTAATGAATGTTGTGTCTAACCTATCTTAATTTCAGATGACATCACAAAAAAACATCGATAAAATCCCAGCAAAACCGTTAAAGAGAATGTAAATATCTGCAATTCATGTAATCAAATGTGACACAATGTAATAATTTATAGCTATGTAATGATGATGTAAACATGTTTATATGTAACTGTATTATGTTTATGCTAAGAAAATATGTGACGTGAATATGTATGATTACTTATGTTTTTAAAAAAAATGATATATAATGTAACTGTTACTATGTGAAAATTTGAACGATAACGAGTGCCAAAATGTGAAAAACTTTAAAAAAAAAAATTGCGTAGTGAACCACTGTTCACGGACATTAACGTACATTACTAAGTCTGCAACTACGCAGAAACCTATGTGAAAGAAACTGTTAATGACATTCATCATGCATCGTACCTTTGTAAACGCGATGAACGATTTCTTTGATAAGTAACTACGAACATTTAGGTGAGCTATATTTAGCAAAAAACTGAAAATGTGAAGTGCGTAATTGGTGCATCGTCTAGTGACATTACTACAATATCTAACTTCAAGATGTTAACTGGATTAAATGGTCACAACGTGCCTGTCCAGAAAACAACACGACGAGTGGAAGAATTTTGGTTGGAACTTCAGGGAATGGAATGTTCTCGAAATGTGACGGACACACTTACCTGGACTGTCCAAGGATCGACGCCAGCTATGTGCCGTCCGAGGTTCTGCAACCAAGCTTCCACGGAATATCGAAAACGAACTGCATATGGACCAATTACTCGACGGGTCACGTCCGATCTGTAATACACAATGCTTGTTGTCACAACGAACTGCATCACAACGACTATAATGGAAATAGGAAATGGACATGCTTATGTATCAATTAGTTGTTATACAGCGATGTTACTGTGATCAAAAAACTTTACCACGACGACACTAACCTGTGAAACATTACTGTGCAGCAGATGAATATAAGCTGTAATAACGACACGATGTGTATAGGTGAACACACCTGAAACAAAAAGACATTTTTCTTTGAAGCATTTCAATGCAATACTATGTAACTAAAAATATTCAACAATCTAAAGTTGTATTATAACACATATCGTAATTTAAAAATTAAGTTACCTGTCATAGAATGTACTCTTCATATGTAATCTTGGTGGAATATTTTCTTTGTGCAACGACAAAGAAATGCGCGCGCACACGAACAATATGAACTGCAATACTGTACCGCGTGATCTAAATTTACGATATAACGGCAGTGCCGGAGTCACATAGACGCTTCTGCGCATGCGTGCACTCTATTTTGCCAACATAAGAACTTTTACGACGCACGCGCGTCATTCAAATTTTGTATATAATATACTGTATAATGTATGTCATGTAAATAGTTGTAGATGACTTAGATTTTCTTGTGCCTTTAGGTGAATTGCTCGCCTGCAGGTGTGTCCTTTCGCCTCGCAGTTCAGAGGGCAATATAAAGGCACATTTGCATGCCATGCTTAAGTTTCCTCGGAAACGCGAAATCTTAATTAAATAATTAATCTCTGACAAATAAATAAAGCCTATGGCACAGAACTGCAGCGCTATGCCGCTGATAAAACAAAATACAATTACGACACTCTTATGTTTGATTAAGAAGAAGGAGGTCTTGCAGAACAACTGGTGCGGGAAGCACGTATATTTTATTAACTGGCACACCGCCATATTTGATGTTATATAAGAACACTACGAGTTGCAATCTTACTAGGCACTCGATTCTGTAATGAGTTTATATTTATGAAAGTAAGTAGAATTATTTAACTGTAGGCTTATTCGTTGAATATATCTGATTTAACTAACTGTGTAAACTTTTTATGTTTAGTAGACAGTCACCTCTGTACGACGTATTGACATGGCTGGCAAATTATTCTAATATTGAGATTTAGATTTGAGTCCGCACCTACCGCAGCAGCCTTTGGAAACGATTTAAATACGAAGTCCGATTATTTGAATCACATTTCACGGTCAACTACGAATAACATTGCATTTACGAAAAAGCCATTGTCAAGCGTCTGATACCAAATAATTAAACGTCCGTTCCAGATAAGCAAATATTAATTACATCCAATCACTATCATACATATACAATAATTAATATTTTATTTTATTTATTTATTTTATAATGCGAACCGTACCTGTCGAGCCGAGACTTGGTATTACGCCTTACCCAGTCACCTGTTATGCCATAGACGCGTGAGTCGGCATTCAGGAGCGCACAGGGAGGAAGAAGAAAAAGAAAAACCTCAAACGGCGAAGCGAAGGAAGAATGGGAGAAGGACCACGAAGAAGGAAAAGAGGAATGAGAAACAGTGGGGAGACTGTTCTGTTGTCTGGATATTGAAAACGCAGAACACATTCCCAAAAACATCCCAGATATGTTCCTCAAGGGAGGAGAAAAAAAGAATAGTAAGAGGATAGACGTGCAGCACGGAAGGGAAATGATGCTGCAAAGGATGGGGCCTCGTGATAACCAAACACGAAACCACCAAAGTGCAGCGGGCCCCCTGGGGGAATTTACCTATTGGAAGCTTACGGGGTTCCCTTGAGTGATAATTTTGCTGGCATTTGAGTATATTCAGATGAGGCTCAACTCGTTTCTCATCCAGTTACGATTCACTTCACGCATCGTCGTAACGACTCAGCTTCTTATCTCTCTCCGCTGCGAGTAACAAGCCCTTTCTCACGACTATTTTTCCTGCCAAATGGTGTATATTATCTTCGGTTATTCTGACAATGTTCGAGTCGCTGCACCTAAGCACGTGGGCGTCTATGTTGCGTCTCTGAGCTAAACCACTCCTCACTGAATAATGATGATTAGTAGACTTTACACTAACGAGACTATAGTGTTCGGATTTTATACATGATCCGTGTTATTGAAGTACACTACACCTTGAGAACAAATGTCCTTTAAGCAACAATTCAGTTAGTTAAATTTTCTCACAATGAGCATACCAGCTCATCATCCCTCCTCCTGTTATCACTAACATCATCTATCGCGTAAGAGAAAGCTGCTGGGAAGCATTTAGTAAAGTTTAACCCTTATCGATCCATCTAAAGTCCGGTAGTCAGATTTCCATTGCACGTTTTCTTTGTGATTGTAACTAGGGCTAGATTCAATTAAAATTTTAGATATATCAGTCGACTTGGTTAGAGCTGCTAACGTTCACACTGCAATTTGGTTCCACCTGGACTCCAGTCTTAAACGTTCTATTATTCATGAGTAAAATATCTAATTTGGAATTTTGAATTTTTTTTATTTCATTATAAATTTAATCAGTTTTATTACCACAAGATACTTGTGTACAGTGTTTAGTAAATATAACTGTAAAAACATAAAATGCAACATGTGGTACACTTGGACCGCCCACAGTTCATATCTCATAAAATTTCCTGCATCTTGAGAGTTGTATCTTGGCTACCTTGTGGCTTTTTTCTTCAGTTATTCTAGCATGCATTGCTAATTGCAGTTGTGTGGAAACTGTTCAGTACTAACCTTGTGTTAGCTGTAACGTGTAATCACATCATGTCGAAACAGAAAGGTGAAACTTTTGATTTAGATAATCCTAGGGATTTATAAAAAGTTATGTGAATAATAAATGATAGGAATGAAAAGATGAATATGAAATAAATGTTGAAACTTCAGATTCAGAGAATGGCTGCCAGAATTTAGGAATTTCAAAACGACATTTAGTGTATCAAATTTGGGACACATGCTGAGGCATCAAGGGATTACGAATTTAGTACTTGAGGGAAACACGGGAGAGAGGGTGGGTAAAATCGTAGAGGGAGACCAAAAGATGAATACAATAAGCACATTCAGAGGGCTGTAGGTTGCAGTAGTTGCTTTGAGATGAAGAGGATTGCACATAATATAGTAGCAATAGAGTAGCGTCACACGTCTTAGGACTGAAGACCACAGCGACAACAACAGAGACATCAATAAACCTATGCTTCACAAGGGCAAGTATCAACTCAGTTAAGAAAAATTATAAATTGACTGGCTGGACTTACTTAAGTGTGTTAAGTACCAAACTTCAGTGTTATTGTTCAATTAAAAATATTCTTCGAATAAAAGTACTTTCGGGTGAAACATATCATTATATATTTGATTCATAAAGACATCTAGTTCTCCAATTCTTCTTCTTGCGAACCATGGATGAGGGTATCAGACGGATGCCACATTCTTGGACTTCCGGAAAGCGTTTGACTCGGTGCCCCACTGCAGACTCCTACCTAAGGTACGAGCATATGGGACTGGTTGCCAAGTATGTGAGTGGCCTGAAGACTTCTTAAGCAATAGAACCCAGTACGTTGTCCTCGATGGTGAGTGTTCATCGGAGGTGAGGGTATCATCTGGAGTGACCCAGGGAAGTGTGGTAGGTCTGCTGTTGTTTTCTATCTACATAAATGATCTTTTGGATAGGGTGGATAGCAATGTGCGGCTGTTTGCTGATGATGCTGCGGTGTACGGGAAGGTGTCGTCGTTGAGTGACTGTAGGAGGATACAAGATGATTTGGACAGGATTTGTGATTGGTGTAAAGAATGGCAGCTAACTATAAATATAGATAAATGTAAATTAATGCAGATGAATATAAAAAAGAATCCTGTAATGTTTGAATACTCCATTAGTAGTGTAGCGCTTGATACAGTCACGTCGATTAAATATTTGGGGGTAACATTACAGAGCGATATGAAGTGGGACAAGCATGTAATGGCAGTTGTGTGGAAGGCGGATAGTCGTCTTCGGTTCGTTGGTAGAATTTTGGGAAGATGTGGTTAATCTGTAAAGGAGACCGCATATAAAACACTAATACGACCTATTCTTGAGTACTGATCGAGCGTTTGGGATCCCTATCAGGTCGGATTGATGGAGGACATAGAAGCAATTCAGAGGCGCGCTGCTAGATTTGTTACTGGTAGGTTTGATCATCACTCGAGTGTTACGGAAATGCTTCAGGAACTCGGGTGGGAGTCTCTAGAGGAAAGGAGGCTTTCTTTTTGTGAATCGCTACTGAGGAAAATTAGAGAACCAGCATTTGGGGCTAAATGCAGTATAATTTTACTGCCACCAATTTATATTTCGCGGAAAGACACAAAGATAAGATAAGAGAGATTTGGGCTCGTACAGAGGCATATACACAGTCATTTCTCCCTCGTTCTGTTTGGGAGTGGAACAGGGAGAGAAGATGCTAGTTGTGGTACGAGGTACCTCCGCCACGCACCGTATAGTGGATTGCGGAGTATGTATGTAGATTTAGACGTAGATGAATTAATATTACTTTATTTACAACATTCTTTCAGCTACTGTCATCATCAAATCTGTAATTAAGATTAAAAGAACATAAAACCGAGGAGAGTTGGTTATACAAAACATTAAATATTTAAAAATTTTGATAGATTCACTCGCTAGAAATTAGAACTTATGAAACGACATTTTGTGTAAATATGAATGAAACCTATACTTAACCGGAGAATTTGTCAACCCGACTGAGATAAAACAGAAAGTTTTAGCCGACAGCTGGCACATGCGTGCGGGGGTCTTCGCTTTTTTTCCCTCGGGTCATACTTTAAAATGACAAACATTGAAAGGTAACTCATCGACACGTTGGCTACAGCTGAGCGTTCATAAAACTGTTTTCAGATGGCAGCGGAAGTTCATGTGAGGCTCATCTGAATTTGACACGTAGTCGTAAGACATAATTTACAATAATATGTGTACAACTGCCGCATAAATAAAATTTACGGAGCACTCCTATGATGGGAGGAACAGTTCACGGACGACGCAGTTATAAACTCTGAAGCATAAGTCATTTCAGCAAGTGAAAGCACGAAAGATATGCAGAGGGCACAAGATAGACATGCCTTAAACATATTGGAAGACTTTGAAATTTTTACCAATAATTGTAGAGACTCAGAAAAAGCCTGACAGTACCTGACACCACCTTTCATTCTTATGTTACTTTAATCTTAATTACAGATCAGATGACAGTAGCAGCTGACAATTGATACAAATAAATATATTAAGTGATCTAAACAACTTTGTTCATAAAATATCCACAATGACCGCAGAGTCATTCACAAAATCTATTTGAGCTATTGTAGACATTCTTCTCTTTAGTTGTTTTTTCGTCATCCTTCAGTCAGTTCAGATAATAAGCTACCTTGAAACGTATCAGTCAGGTATGGAGTGATTCGCTTAATATGCACCTGTTGTCCCAAAAAAATACCGACCAAGCTTGGTATAAATATGTTGCTTGGGAAGGCACATTGTTCGGTTTTTAAGATGGAACCTACGGCCGGAAACGCACAACATGGGCGCTGCAGGACATCTAAGTCTGAGATGAGTGTACGTTTCACATTACGTCAATAAACCCAACATGAGTAGCACATTGCACTGTCTGCATTGCAAACGGTCTTCGAACTCCGTACCTCTCAAGTCTATGCAGAGCCTATATCGGATATACTGAGACTCAGCCATATGATTCAACACGTACGGTTCTCTTTGAAGTATTATTTCAGTCGCTCCTTGGACTCTGGAAATATTCTCTGCCGATTTTACAGGTGTGCCATACACCATAATATTCATGCTACCCGATAGAAAATATTCGAGAGGCTTCAGATCTGGGGACAGTTCTGGCCGCGAAACGGATCCGTCGATTGGGATATGTGACGTTTAGATGATTCCGCACGTCGACGTCAGAGTGTGCTGGAGCTCCGTCGTTTTGCAGCCACTTGTCCATCTGAACATTTAGTGCCACTACGTCCAATACGGTAGGCAAAGCATCTTTAATTATATGAGGTACATCGATCCTATTAGTCTGTTTGGCAGTCGATATGGCCCAATGATATGGTCACCAATAGTCCCAATCCAGACATTAATACCTACCCTGTGTTGGTGATTTTGAATCACCTGTGCACGCGGAGTTTCGTCCAAGACAAACATGCGTGTTGTGCAGTTTTAACGTGTCGTCTCCAGTAAAAGTGCATTCATCCGTGAATAATACCTAGCTCGGGAACTGTGGGTAGAGTATTCATTGCTGTAAATACTACTGCGGAAACTGTACCCGTCGTGGGTAGTCCTCCTCACGTAAAGCCTGGTATGGACGACGCCGGTGTTCATGGACAACAAGCTACACGGCACTTTTACCCGTGTACATTGCCTGCACCACTGACCGAGTGCCGATGGATGGGTCTTCTTCGAACACTGTCAGCACGTCCTCCTCCAACTGTACAGTTCAAATGGTTCAAATGGCTCTGAGCACTATGGGACTTAACATCTGAGGTCATCAGTCCCCTAGAACTTAGAACTACTTAAACCTAACTAACCTAAGGACATCACACACATCCATGCCCGAGGCAGGATTCGAACCTGCGACCGTAGCGGTCGTGCGGTTCCAGACTGAAGCGCCTAGAACCGCTCAGCCACAACAGCCGGCCAACTGTAGTGTTCGAGCTGAGAATGGACGTTACTGCACCTCACAGAGGACAACAATAGACTGGGGACAGCACGAAGTGCTACAGCTTCACTGTACAGTGGAGACACCTCAGGCAGAAAACACCTACGTGAAACTTTCCAGCTTCTCTGATGCGCCTCTCGATTGCAGCGAATTGGAAATGATGTGGGGTACGGAGCAAACTGTCACATCCGTTCGTTCTCAGACTTCGATGACCCCAGCGCCCAAGCCGTGCGTTTCTTGATATGGGTTCCTTCTTGAAAATAGATCAGTTCTCCTCCCCGTACAAGACACCACCTTTTGGGACACATTGTAATTGTAATTATAGCAATTTATTTGTATCAGTGTGAGACTGTACCGATTTGCATATATCTCTATTGATAACACGGCGTATGTCACTGATTACAAAGTTCAAGTCGCCAACATGCCTCTCAGTTCATTCTCATTGTGGGTATATAGTTACTTGGTCTCTGTTTAATTAGATACAGACTCCTTAGAGTTGTGGGTGAGCTTCATCAGGCACAACGGAAAGCTAGCGGCTAGCGGCAGACATCAGCTGAGTCCTTGGGAGTGGTGGTGGGGGGGGGGGGGGGGGGGGGGGGGAAGCGGATAGACGCGACTTCTAAAGAAGGAGGGTCGCTACAAGCAGGGGGCATTGGCTCGACCACACGTGTTCCGTTAAACTGCACGAGACGGTACTGCCTGCCACAGCGACAGCTACACACACGCATGCAAAATTCTTCAGGATTGTAGTCCCCATGATGTCGGGCTCTTCCTCGAAAAATTTCTGGGGGATAATGACACCCGTCCAGGTCAATGCAAAATAAGTTATTTTACGAGTCGGAATAACCATTCAAAGGATATCCTGATGCTACGTTTTTTGCCAACCGGCCTCCTGTAAAAACTGAGGTAAGTCGGGCGGACCAAGACAGAACCATCTCGTTTCCTTCATGTAAGAAGCTACATAGGGTGTTACAAAAAGGTACGGCCAAACTTTCAGGAAACATTCCTCACACACAAAGAAAGAAAATATGTTATGTGGACATGTGTCCGGAAACGCTTACTTTCCATGTTAGAGCTCATTTTATTACTTCTCTTCAAATCACATTAATCATGGAATGGAAACACACAGCAACACAACGTACCAACGTCACTTCAAACACTTTGTTACAGGAAATGTTCAGAATGTCCTCCGTTAGCGAGGATACATGCATCCACCCTCCGTCGCATGGAATCCCTGATGCGCTGATGCAGCCCTGGAGAATGGCGTATTGTATCACAGCCGCCCACAATACGAGCACGAAGAGTCTCTACATTTGGTACCGGGGTTGCGTAGACAAGAGCTTTCAAATGCCCCCATAAATGAAAGACAAGAGGGTTGAGGTCAGGAGAGCGTGGAGGCCATGGAATTGGTCCGCCTCTACCAATCCATCGGTCACCGAATCTGTTGTTGAGAAGCGTACGAACACTTCGACTGAAATGTGCAGGAGCTCCATCGTGCATGAACCACATGTTGTGTCGTACTTGTAAAGGCACATGTTCTAGCAGCACAGGAAGAGTATCCCGTATGAAATCATGATAACGTGCTCCATTGAGCGTAGGTGGAAGAACATGGGGCCCAATCAAGACATCACCAACAATGCCTGCCCAAACGTTCAGAGAAAATCTGTGTTGATGACGTGATTGCACAATTGTGTGCGGATTCTCGTCAGCCCACACATGTTGATTGTGAAAATTTACAATTTGATCACGTTGGAATGAAGCCTCATCCGTAAAGAGAACATTTGCACTGAAATGAGGATTGACACATCGTTGGATGAACCATTCGCAGAAGTGTACCCGTGGAGGCCAATCAGCTGCTGATAGTGCCTTCACACGCTGTACATGACACGGAAACAACTGGTTCTCCCGTAGCACTCTCCATAAAGTGACGTGGTCAACGTTACCTTGTACAGCAGCAACTTCTCTGACGCTGACTTTAGGGTTATCGTCAACAGCACGAAGAATTGCCACGTCCATTGCAAGTGTCCTCGACGTTCTAGGTCTTCCCCAATCGCGAGTCATAGGCTGGAATGTTCCGTGCTCTCTAAGACGCCGATCAATTGCTTCGAACGTCTTTCTGTCGGGACACCTTCGTTCTGGAAATCTGTCGCGGTACAAACGTACCGCGCCACGGCTATTGCCCCGTGCTAATCCATACACCAAATGGGCATCTGCCAACTCCTCATTTGTAAACATCGCACTGACTGCAAAACCACCTTCGTGATGAACACTTACCTGTTGATGCTACGGACTGATATGCTTGATGCTAGTACTGTAGAGCAATGAGTCGCATGTCAACACAAGCACCGAAGTCAACATTACCTTCCTTCAATTGGGCCAACTGGCGGTGAATCGAGGAAGTACAGTACATACTGACTAAACTAAAATGAGCTCTAACATGGAAATTAAGCGTTTCCGGACACATGTCCACATAACATCTTTTCTTTATTTGTGTGTGAGGAATGTTTCCTGAAAGTTTGACCATACCTTTTTGTAGCACCCTGTATATCATTGTTAAGATTTTTTTTCCTATGGGGTAGGTTTGGAGACATCCAGAAGCCACTCCATATGGACTGTAAATTAAATTTCTCTCTCTTCTCTTCTCTTCTCTCTCTCTCTCTCTCTCTCTCTCTGTCTCGCATTGGTTAATTAAAAAATATCAGCTAGGGGAGAGTTTCGAACTCAGGCTGCCGAACCTTCAGGCACAGAATGGTAGCTCACTCAGCAACTAGAAAGATATCTACTACACGGGGTGTTGGTGCACACTCTGCAAATATTTTCCTATCATTGACTGAACCGTTCCCATTTGCGGAAGTGTAGAATTTTTAGCACTCTGGGTACGGATGTGGAAGAGATGAGAAACAAAGCAGTATTGGCTGGAAATTGCAGCGAAACTCAGTACAGCCATCACTGTGGTGATCCTGCTGCAGGCACCCCACAGGTATTGTCTACCGGAGTCGTCTGTTCTTACGAGAGTAGCTTGCAGCATGGGTTATCATGGGGGGATCACTTTTTTTTTTTTGTCATCAGTCTACTGACTGGTTTGATGCGGCCCGCCACGAATTCCTTTCCTGTGCTAACCTCTTCATCTCAGAGTAGCACTTGCAACCTACGTCCTCAATTATTTGCTTGACGTATTCCAAAATCTGTCTTCCTCTACAGTTTTTGCCCTCTACAGCTCCCTCTAGTACCATGGAAGTCATTCTCTCATGTGTTAGCAGATGTCCTATCATCCTGTCCCTTCTCCTTATTATTGTTTTCCACATATTCCTTTCCTCTCCGATTCTGCGTAGAACCTCCTCATTCCTTACCTTATCAGTCCACCTAATTTTCAACATTCGTCTATAGCACCACATCTCAAATGCTATGATTCTCTTCTGTTCCGGTTTTCCCACAGTCCATGTTTCACTTCCATAGAATTCTGTACTCCAGACGTACATCCTCAGAAATTTCTTCCTCTAATTAAGGCCGGTATTTGATATTAGTAGACTTCTCTTGGCCAGAAATGCCTTTTTTGCCATAGCGAGTCTGCTTTTGATGTCCTCCTTGCTCCGTACGTCATTGGTTATTTTACTGCCTAGGTAGCAGAATTCCTTAACTTCCTTGACTTCGTGACCATCAATCCTGATGTTAAGTTTCTCGCTGTTCTCATTTCTACTACTTCTCATTACCTTTGCCTCTCTCCGATTTACTCTCAAACCATACTGTGTACTCATTAGACACTATTTCGCACTAAATGTGATTAGGCCGCAGGGTTCAATCTAGGCACATGCATGTGGGATCTGCCACGATTTTCGATTTCTGAGAACGACCTGTTGGGATGATGGTCACACATATCCTACCTACCCCTTGCGGGCCTCGCAAATCCGACGTAATATCCAGTTAAAACCGGCCTATGTTCAGTATATATCATGCTTTCTGCATGTTTTGTATCCTCGCTATTCTTGATAACATGTGTGTAGTCCTCCCGTCTTTTTGTGTGTCTGCTGGAGAAGAGTGAATAAAATTGAACTTTTTTTCGGCCAAGGCTTTCAATTCAGTAGATAGTTGAACCCCTTCAATTAATAATCCTCAATGATTTTATAAGAACCGACACCCAAGACTCATTCACGACGCCCGTAACTTTCTCAGTATTCAGCACGTTGAACGACAGATGTATTTCCGTATCTGAGTTTTTGGGGAACAATTGTATCTCGGTCGGTCTAATCGGGACAGATTATTGAAACGACCGAAAGTTTGGGTAGCTCGTGTCAGCGTCTTGTAACCTTTTTCCTAAAATTTTGTACCCAAAATATGATAGCAGTCTTAAGCTTAACATTGCTCCACTCCTGTAATTTCTCTTACTGATGTGTTGCAGGGAGTGACCAAGAGAAAATCTCACGTCTGCAGCTACTGTAGATTCATGTACTGATGGTATGGACAGTTTTGGGCAAGTTGCGGAGTTAGGGTTTTGAGCAGGTAAAAGTCGCGGAATTCGTGGTAGTTATGGAAAATATTAGCAGAATGCTGACTATAGTGCGACAAAAATTACTTGTTAGCTGACACTTCGCGTGTTGGAGCCGGTTTGCTCCATTCAGAGCGCTCAAATTCACACCTGACGCTCACTGTTGCCAATTGTCAGGTCCTTTCTATTTCCTTGTCCAGCAGTCTTTCTAGATGTTTTTGGTCCCGAATTATGCATCTGGCACTTTCATTTCATCACACATGATAACCACACCAAAAACAACACACACAAACACACACACACACACACACACACACAAATGCTAATGAAATTAAAACGTTTCCTACACTGCACTAACCAAACTCTACTGGATACCTCCGTACAAGATACGATTCATCGTCAAATATACAGTTATCACAATCACAGAGATCGGCTCACATTAGATAAGCTTCACACGACATTGTGTGAAGCTAAATTTTCGAAAGCTACGATTCATCGTTGCGACTGGATCGCTACAGTCATAAACATAACGACATCACGCACTGCTGTAGTGGAGCGCAACGGTTTGTGTATAAGCGCAGTAAACCTGACTTGTGGTATGTTTTCGGTTCGAATCTCGTCAAACGTAGTGATTTTTTAAATTTCTAAACTTAATCGAAAGAGTTTAGTCATTTTTATTCAGTTAATTGGTTTAAAGGTATATTTTTTAGTTCTGAATCTTTGCCGCGTCGTTTTCATAATCGTATTGACTTTTTTATCTTCTCTTATTTTTCTTCCTATTAGTGTTTTTCGTTTGGCATCTACGTGTGTCGCCCATAATCTGCAGCCAGCTGCCAATCAGCGCTGCTCATCGATTGGTAAGTGGCAGCTCGTGTAGCCAGTGTGGTAACCAATGACAATGAGAAATTACAGTTTGCATTCAGCGCTAAAACTAACGTTTTGCTGCTCTTGAGTTTGCTCGTAGAGGTTAGCATTTATTGCTGTGAACAAAGCGGTCGTGATTTTAGTTCTGCCGCAAATAGTTGACCGCTGTTTTCTCGGGTACATTGCACAATACGACGTTGTCGTTAGCATAGCACAAGAGTTTAAATTCGGGGCTTCAAAGCTTCAAAGCGCATGGTTTGCCGCAATTCAGTCATAACAAACTTAAAATCAGCTGTCGACAGAACTCGCATTTCCCATGTACTCGCGGCCGCTTTTAACATTACTCCGCATTACACATTAACAGCATTTGTGATGTGACCCGCTGCATTTGTGAGAGTCCTGTATGCGAGCGGTAGCTGGCAACTGATCTGCCAACACCGTAGCGGCAAGTGATAGACGTCACCTATCAAGTAATTTTAAACGCACTATAGCTTCTTTTCTTCACCGTTGGGAAGGCCGCCCTGGTAGCTGAGTGGTCAGCGTGACAGACTGTCAATCCAAAGGGCCCGGGTTCGATTCCCGGCTGGGTCGGAAATTTTCTCCGCTCAGGGACTGGCTGTTGTGTTGTCCTAATCATCATCATTTCATTCCCATCGACGCGCAGGTCGCCGAAGTGGCGTCAAATCGAAAGACCTGCACCAGGCGAACGGTCTACCCGACGGGAGGCCCTATCCATACGACATTTCCAATTTACCGTTGGGAACATATGACTTTTTGCGTCGTTAACATCATGCTCTTCTGAAGTGTCGTACATTCCATTTCTCTCATTATGATCTCTTTGTCGAAGCTTCACGTAGCACAGTTACGGACAGGTGAAACGAACGTCAAACACGTTACATATGTCGGAGGATAACCTTGTACGGGCAGTAGTTTCCGATAACAGCTCGGGAGTGACCCCCTCTCGTCGTCAAATAGACACTGGATACGGAATCGCACTAAATGGACCGGGAATGATTACGCGCAACAGCCAGTGCGAACGTCAAAACGCACGATACTACGGGCGATATTTGGTTTGCAGAGAATGTGTGGACATGTCCACGCGCGTGTGTGTGTGTGTGGTGTGTGTGCGCGCCGCGCTGCAGCTGACGGCACAAAAACGCGATGAACCAACGGAGCGTCGCGTCGGCGTGGCGGCGGCAGAGCAAACTGCCCCGCTGGCCACGGGGCAAGCGGCTGTTTGCAGCGGCTGTGTACAAAACGGGCTGATGCCGCAGTTTATTATGGCGGCTCGCAAACACCGCCGCCGGGCCCAGCCGTGTCGGCGACCCGCAAATTGCTGCCCGGCGTGTCACGCGGTGCCCTCTTTCCTTCTTCCTTCCGATAGCTTTTGTCGCTGAGTGCTATGGCTTTGACAAATAACAAATTTCCCTTGCCCATTCGAAGCCGTAGCTCTTAAGCCAAACTTTACTCGCAGCTTTCTTCGTCCCTCTTTGAAATTACAGTAAAATTCTTCTCAACGTCCCAACACCTCCGACACGCGTTAACTAAAATTTCGTTACAAACTGTAACACGTAACAACGCATAACCGGAGAGAAAACGCGGGATAACCAAAAAGGTGATTCAAGCAGGTTTAGTGAAGTTGACTGGAGAATAATTTTTGACTGTGACAGGAATAGTTGCAGAATAAGTGATACATTTTTTGGTTAGAGTGAGTAAGAAGAAGAAACGGGGACATCAACAAATTGTATGGAAGAATATGACGATTCTAAATTTATATAAAAATTTCTTACTAGTACTGCTTCTCGATCTCATGCTTGAAAAACTGAATCACATGAGTGAAATGTGAAACTATTTCCTAACATAAAACTTTTTGGTTGTAGTAGGCCCAATAGGCATTTCATATTGGTACTTCGTGAATTATATTCTGTCGTGTCATTTACGTAGAGGAGGTAAATAAAAATGACCATTTATGCCAAAAAAGTCTCGCTTATTTCGCGTGTGTTACGGTTGCTCCAATATTAGAAACGCCTATTTCGTTTTATCTAGCAGACAGTGACAAAATTGACGTAATCAGTCTGAAAAACCATACCGGTGTTATGTACTATTCGTACAAACAGATTTTTCAGCATTAGAGAACATCATTTCCATTTTTCATGTAGCAAAACGTTTGACGAACTTTGTTAAGGTAATAGATTCTTTCACAGAAAGGAAAACACGCCATGTAAATCTGTAGCAACATTAGAGAGAAAAAAATACTGGGATGTAAAGAATGGAGAGATATTTTTTGTCCTGCTTGTCTTTTGCCTTTGCTAGTTTTATGTTTCTCGTATTTAATTTTATGTTCAAAAAAAAAAAAAAAAAAAAAGAAGTTATTAGTTAATAGGAAATAAAGAGTGCAAATTTTCTGAAGAGTTCTTAGTCTCCTGGTCACATATAATTGCACCCAGTATTAATTGTGAGGTTTGTTTTCTTTTTAAGGGATATGGGGCGACAAACCAACCAGCTGGGAGCAGAAGAGGCATCGCAGCACATTTTAATTTTCACTGTCCTAAAGTATAGGTTTGATGACTTCCATTAGAATATATACATTTGAATTCCACAGAGAGAATTATTGTGACGTGCGATAGAAGAATGCTGTGTGAAGAGGCGTGGCACTGCACTTCGGTACACTTACGACGAACATATTTTTGAAAAATCGATTTTTTTAAATTTATCTCAAACGCTCCACTGGGCAGGGAGGGGGGGGGGGGGGGAGGGGAGAGGGGCACCACAATCAAGTTTTTGTTCGAGTTCGGAAATGTCGTAGATCCGGGGTTGCACGTAGAACTGACAAAACAGGTTCAGTGCGCCGGCTACCCAGGCTCTGCAACAGCCCATATACATAAAACCGTCTGGATGAAAATCCGGTGGGAACTGTGGGAACATAGACACAAAATTTCCTTATCAACTGCACAGTCAAACCGGTAACGAGGTCTGACAAAGTAATAAAGGAAACCAACGAAGAATCACAAATACCTTTGAACTGTTACAGCAGCAAGTAGAACACAGCATAGAACCACGCCTACATCTTTGCCTGGATGCCAAACAGTTGAGCAGTCTAACCGGCAGCGGCACTAGAATTACTAAACGGGTGATGGCCGCATATAGCAGCGCTAATACAATGAAAGCACTATACATGCCGCTAGTAACTTAAACTACGGAGAAGGCTAATAAGGGGCTCATTAACCTATGCTTAATAAGAAGGAATAAATTAGATTAAAGCTGAAGTTAAATGTAATGAAATTAAAAGTTATTGAACGAGTAATACGGGGCACCAAATCACGTGAAATGCACTGATATTTACTGTACATCCTTGGTAAACAGTATTGTGCCGCGCGGGATAGCCGCGCGGTCTGGGGCGCCTTTCCACGATTCGCGCAGCTCCCCCCGTCGGGGGTTGGCGTGCGTTGTCCTTAGCGTAAGTTAGATTAAGTAGTGTGTAAGCCTATGGACCGATGACCTCAGCAGTTTGGTACAATAGGAACTTACCACAAAGTTAACAGTATTGAGGTAAATGAGAGTAGTTCTAAAAATTAGCCAGCTACTACGACATGGGTAATTTATACAAAAGCAGAGTCCATGTACAATAAAATAAATAAACCAACTATAAAATTACAAAAAAACATTTACAGATCTCAAAAACTTTAAAAAGTTACATTTCTGTGTGCGAGAGGCAGAATGCTATGAGACTGTACTATTACAATGACCTCAAAAAGCGCACAGTTATGGTGAATGTTCATACAGCGAAATAAAAACCGAAACATTTAAGTGCCTACAAGGGGATCTCTACCGTTCCACTCTCGAACAAAGCGTGGAAGAAACAAACACTTAAATCTGTCCGTACGAGTCCTAATTTCTGTTATTTTATTATGATGACCAATTCTCCCTACGTAGGTGGGCACCAACAAAATATATTTTCATTCCGAGGAGAAAGTTGTTGACTGATTCCATGAAAAGATCTTCACGCAACGAAAACCGCCTTTGTGCTAATAACTGCCACCCCAAGCAGCGTATCACATCCGTGTCATTCTCTCTCGTATTTCACGATAATACAAAACAAGTTGCTCTTGTTCCAACTTTATCGATGTCCTCCATCAATACTGTATGATTCGGATCTCACATCGTGCAGCATTACTCCAGAAGAAGACAGACAAGTCTTTTTAGTAGACATGTTGCAGTTTCTAAGTGTTCTGACAATAAATCTCAGTCTTCGGTTCCCTTTCCCCCACAACATTATTTATGTGATCTTTCCAAGTTAAATTATTTGTAACTGTAATCCATAATTTTACTTACTTGAATTCACAGCCTTTAGATTTGTGCGATTTATTGTGTAACCGAAAATTTGCGGAATCCTTTCACTATGTGACAGTCGGGCAAAATGATCAGGCTAAGGAATTTCTATTTCTTAAGCTGAGTAGGATTAGACGGCATTGTATGTTATTATAATCTGTGATGCTGAAGTATAATATAGAATAATATAATTACTTCAGGATCAAAAAGTACTTGAAACAATTCAGTTTTCACAAAGTGGAAAAATGGTCACTTTACCCAACGTGAGTGGGTAAAGTTTCCACTTATTTTAAAACTCAAATACAGGGGATGAAAAACTTTTGTAACAAAGAACTAAATATTTGTCATTGTGAAACAAGATTCGAATTACATTATTTACTCTTTCCGAGGTAAAAGTCAAACTATGTTACTTATTTCCTGTACGGAGTTCGTGGGCACAGACGGAGCAAAACTGGCACTAAAACTATTGCTCTTCTTCCCTAGAATTTGAAAATTTTTCTTCGTAGTGCATGTACTCTCTGTCTTCATACACTATGTGATCAAAAGTATCCGGACACCCCCAAAAACATACACTATGTGATCAAAAGTATCCGGACACCCCCAAAACATACACTATGTGATCAAAAGTATCCGGACACCCGCAAAAACATACGTTTTTCATATTAGGTGCATTGTGCTGCCACCTACTGCCAGGTACTCCACATCAGTGACCTCAGTAACAATTAGACATCGTGAGAAAGCAGAATGGGGCGCTCCACGGAACTCACGGACTTCGAACGTGGTCAGGTGATTGCGTGTCACTTGTGTCATACGTCTGTACGCGAGATTTCCTGACTCCTAAACATCCCTAGGTCCACTGTTTGCGATATGATACTGAAGTGGAAACGTGAAGCGACGCGTACAGCACAAAAGCGTACAGGCCGACCTCGTCTGTTGACTGAGAGAGACCGCCGACAGTTGAAGAGAGTCGTAATGTGTAATAGACCAGACCATCACACAGGAATTCCAAACTGCATCAGGATCTACTGCAAGTACTATAACAGGCGAGAGTTGAGAAAACTTGGATTCATGGTCGAGCGACTGCTCATAAGCCACACATCACCCTGGTAAATGCCATACGACACCTCGCTTGGTGTAAAAAGCGTAAACATTGGACGATTGAACAGTGCAAAAACGTTGTGTGGAGTGACGAATCACGGTACACAATTTGGCGATCCGATGGCAGGGTGTGGGTATGGCTAATGCCCTGTGAACGTGATCTGCTGGCGTGTGTAGCGCCAACAGTAAAATTCGGAGGTGGTGGTGTTATGGTGTGGTCGTGTTTTTCATGGAGGTAGCTTGCACCCCTTGTTGTTTTGCGTCGCACTATCACAGCACAGGACTACACTTATGTTTTAAGCACCTTCTTGCTTCTCACCGTTGAAGGGCAATTCGGGGATGGCGATTGCGTCTTTCAACACGATCAAACGCCTGCTCATAATGCACGGCCTGTGGCGGAGTGGTTACACGACAACAACATCTCTGTAATGGACTGGCCAGCACAGAGTCCTGAACTGAATCCTATAGAACACCTTTGGGATGTTTTGGAACGTCGACTTCGTGCCAGGCCTCACCTACCGACATCGATACCTCTCCTCAGTGCAGCACTCCGTGAAGAATGGCCTGCTATTCCCCAAGGAACCTTCCAGCACCTGACTGAACGTATGCCTGCGAGAGTGGAAGCCGTCATCAAGGCAAAGGGTGGGCCAACACCATATTGAATTCCAGCATTACTGATGGAGGGCGCCAAGAACTTCTAAGTCATTTTCAGCCAGGTGTCCGGATACTTTAGATCACATAGTGTAGTTGTCAAAAAGAGCTCTTCTAGGATTGGGTTTCCTGCTCGTGACACTCTTTATTGTCTATTTTTCTCTTCGTCTGCTTTCTTCTTTTCCTTCCTCCTACTTTTTTCTTCTCTTTCTTTATTTATTTTCCGCTAGCACGTCACTGTTATAAGAACTTGCTTTAACTACCGGCTCGGAGTCCTTTCGGTTGCTGCTTTTCTCTTTTCAGCTGCTTTTTACGTTTGCCCCACCCCCCCCCCCCCACCCCCCGCACCCTTCACCTACCTACATACACATACTTACGAAGTGACCAGAAGGCATCGCCAAGATTACCACTTTGCTGGCATTGACGCTATTGCAGGAAAGCTGTATACCGTCTTAAAGGATGATGGAAATATCAGTAAGTAGAGTAGGATTGTTCAGTCAACATACGACTTTTAGCACAATTTCATTGAAAAGACGTAACTCACATCCCATTTGCACAATAAATACGTAAACCAACATTTAACTTACATCAGGAAAAACAGAAATCTATAAAAAAGTTTATAATTTTGAGGAGAGGCACAGTAAAGTTCATGGAGTGACTGGAGCCTCCAGGAACAATAGGTTGAAACATTTCCCGCGCCATTCCCCAGGACCCTGATGGCCACTTTGTCCTCCTCTCCCCTAATCATGTGGATGATTTCACACTTTTCATTTCTGAGAGTCAACTGCCACTTTTTGCTCCATACAGATATCTTGTCTAAATCATTTTGAAATTGGTTTACATTATCTAATAACTTAAGAACAAGTTAAACGACAGCATAATCTGCAAATACTGCTCAGATTGTATTCTAAATCCTTTGTACACATCAGAAACAGGAGAAGGTCTATAACACTTCCTTTTACACTCAAATGGTTCAAATGGCTCTGATTACTATGGGACTTAACATCGGAGGTCATCAGTCCCCTAGAACTTAGAACTGCTTAAACCTAACTAGCCTAAGGACATCACACACATCCATGCCTGAGGCACGATTCAAACCTGCGACCTTAGCAGTCGCGCGCTTACGGACTGAAGCGCCTAGAACCGCTCGGCCACCGCGGCCTGCCCTTTTACACTCAGGTGACGAAAGTCATAGGATGGCGATAAACAGATATATAGATGGCGGTAGTATCGCGTACAAAACGTATAAAAGGACTGTCATTTGTAGTCAAGTGATTCATGTGGAAAGGTTGCAATGTGATTATGGCCTCACGATGGGAGTTGAACGAGGATTGGTAGTTGGAGAGAGACGCATGGGGCAACCATTTCGGAAGTCGTTAGGGAATGCAATATTCAAAAACTCGCAGTGTCAAGAGTGTGCTGAAAATACCAAATTTCGGGCATTACCGCTCAATAGCACGATGCAGTGGCCGACGGCCTTCACGTAACGACCGAGTGCAGTGACGTTTGCGTAGAGTAGCCAGAACTAGCAGACGAGTAACAAAGAATAAAATAACCGCAGAATCTAAGCGTACGACGCACGTATCCGTTAGGACATTGCCGCGAAATTTGGCATCAGTGGTCTATGGCAGCAGACGACCAAAGCGACTGACTTTGGCTAACAGAACGATATCGCCTGCAGCACCTCTCCTAGGCTCGTGACCATATCGGTTGGTCCCTGGAGGACTGGAAAACGGTGGCCTGGCCAGATGAACCCCGATTTCAGTTGGTAAGAACTGATGGCAGGGTTTCGAATGTGACACAGACCCCACGAAGCCGTGGATCCAAATTGTCAAACAAGTGATGTGCAAGCAGATAGTGGCTCCATAACGATATGGGTTGTGTTTACATGTAACGGACTGCGTCCCCTGGTCCTGGACCAAGAGATGAATACACTAAGCAGATTCAGAAGGATGTACGTTGCAGTAGGTACTGGGAGATGAAGAAGCTTGCACAGGATAGAGTAGCATGGGGAGCTGCATCAAACCCGTCCCTGGGCTGAAGACCACAACAACAACAACAGCAACAAACGTTTAGAGAATTGTGGGATTTCATTTTGACCTTCGTGAAACTCTAATCCTATAAATGAAGAAAAAACAACCATAGTAAAAGTTAGTTACTGTGATCCGAAAACGTTACCTCGCCTTAATGATTACTTTATTAACAACGATATTTACAGTTACACAGAACCACGTATGACTTAACTTTATTCATTCAAATTTTAGTGCTATTTGCTCTTAATAAAAAACAAGAAAAGGCTGGTATGACTTTAATGGTGTTTAACGAAATTAAGCTATCAGATTTAGAGAAAGTTGTTTGACTGTAATGAACTGAAATTGTACTTGGAAAATAGCAGAAATGTAAGTTGTAGTGAATCTTTTCATGAATTTACTACATTAGCAATCATTATGAAGACACGTTAATGCTGTTATGGATCAGATGCTAGATCCTACTGTACGATCAGTGATTCAGTGCAAATTAAATGATATGCAGTTCCCTGTTAGCAGTGATACTGACACAATTAAAAGTCGCTGGTCCACGTGTGGGGTGTCGGTTGTGGTCGGAGGTACACCTAACACGCACAATGTCGAGCTCGGGTAACCGACAGAGTGAGGAGCCACAGCAAACGATTAAGCAAATTAGTATAAAACAAGGGCCCTGTGGCACAACAGAACCGGTTTATTTAAATGGATATTAAGAATGGTGCCCTAGTTAAGCATGAAACAAATGGGTACCACGCCACTCACGTGGATACGTTAATGGGAGGAAGGATCGTCTAGCCATGTATGGAAACAAGTCGCCACTATTATAATTAGATTTACTGTCTTCAACCATTAAACAACCCACTGATACACTAAAGAGAATCACTGTCAAATGGGCAAGTGATTGTAACACTAAGCACAACCTTGGCACAGGTGGGTGGGAAGGATGAAACACAGTTACGTCAATGATTCGCGAGCACGACCGGTGACTGCTTAAGTTGTTAATTAAAAGTGGTAAGTACAAAGAAGTATAGGAGTTACCACGATAAGACTACGAAAATGCGCAGTGAGAGCAAATAGTTGGATGCGTGATTTCAAAATGGCGTACTTGGCTCCCGCAGGGAGCGAATTAACTTCGCATCTGATCATCGGTATCAGCGAAGATGGCGCATCTTACCAAGCATGTGGAATGCGAATAAGGTATACGGTAGCAGCAGTGGCTTAAGAATGTTATTTCAGCCCTCTCTCTGTATTTAATGCTTCGATACAGACATCCTTCTAGTGGCAGCCAGGCTCACCTGGTCAGTCATCTCTCCTGTCCTGACCTGAAATAATAACTCTGCAGAATTCTAAAGTGAAGTCATTACTCGGCAAAAGCCTATAGTTAGGTGTTCTCCTTCTGGTCACTCTGGAACAATGCTATTTTTCGTCAGATCATGAACTCGCTGATCACTGTTGGCAAACATTGCGAGCACCGACTAGTACTTGAGTGCAGATGTCAAAAGAATCCCCTTCTCTTGTAGATATTCTCTGTATTGAACCAGTAGGAGTCTTAGGTGTGAAAGAAGGTACAAAATCTGTCCCATTCCGTGGCAAAATTCTGAAAAGGACCTATCCCATGCGCTGCACGTAGACTCACCACGAAAGCATGGACTGTCCTGAAAATAACAGTAGGACCCGATCAGAAAACTGTATCCTGAAAGTTTAAACCGAAAGTTATTCCAAAGCGTCATAACGAAAATTCACGCATGCTGTGAGGAACCACGTCTAGTTTGAAATCTCTTATCTTGCTAACAGCCTTCTGTACAGAATTCCATGTTTTTTTTTTTTTTTTTTTTTTTTTGACAGAAAAAGCGCCTCCCATGTTCCACTTATAGAGTGAGCTGGAGGACAAGAATGGGTGTGAATGCGAGGCTGTCTGTCTGAGGCTGCACCTCTGCTTAGTGTTCAAGATTTTTCTGGTGGCAAATTCCTCTTAAAAGGGTTCCCATCTTGTGCAGCCAGAATGTAAGCTTTCAACTCCTGGCATCCTCCACCGTACTACACTGGAAAGGAAAAGAAGCAAATAGTGAAATAAAACAGCCACTGGCAAAGCAAATGCAGATCTCCAATTACAGAGCAATTTAAGTAAACGACTCCTTGATCAAGGGAGTTCGCGAATCAGCCTCAGAACTATGTTAGTGGACAGTTTCAGAGTATAATTGGATGCATTGCACATGTTCTTATACATTTCTACCAAAAGTGTGTAACTTGGCTAATGAGTTAACAACTCATGAGCTTGAAACGCGGTCGAACTCCTCTTGGTTATTTAATGAACATTGTCTTATAAACTTGAAGCTAATTTGCATAAAAATTTGTCCTACACAATATTGCACCTCAAGCAATTTACAAGGAACTGACTTCTTCAACGTGGTACTGAGCAGCATGTCTAGAACAGTGAGCGGTGATTTAAGAGGTGTGTGTGTCTTAGTTACAACACAGACCTGCCTTCGGATCCTCCGTACTTGCAGTCCAGCTGCACACTCTCGATCTGTTAAACCGACCACACTTTACATGTGACGCAGCTGTTCTCACGCTGCGCTCCCATATGTGCACCTACTTGAACACTGCAGGAATGCAACAACACACCAGAAACGTTCGGCACACCATTGAAAGGACGCAAACTAATCTGGTAAAATCAAATATATTATTCAGGCCTTCTGACCTCCAATTACAGTGGTGCACATACGTTATAGCAATAATACAAAGTTGACAACAGCACTCATCAGAATTCGGGGAGCTTCCGAGACAGAAACTTATTCTGGTTGACAATATTCTACCCTATTGAATTAGCTACACCCACATAACATTACAATCACTTTGCTGCTCTGTCATGTGGGACTTAAAAGGAACCGCTTGAGTGCGAGGTCGCCGAAGGCCAATGATGTTTACGGCATTCGACACCCCAAATGTTGTATACTATGCGACCACAATATTGGCTGCTGGTGGAAGCAGGGGGCAGAACTGAGGTATCCAACAGTGAGATCAGCATGAGACAACCGTGAGTAGTTGAACTGTTTAGTCGATAAATAGCTCACAACAGTGTCACAGTGCCAATGGTGTTGATGCAAATCAGAGCGGTGGCAAAGATAAATAAATCAAACATTGCATTACATTTAAAACAACAGTAGCCAAAGTTAGTCAGAAAGAAACCCCAGGGATTTCGCAGAGTGAGAAAACAAGTAGCAGATGAAATATCAGCGTTTCTGCAAGATGAGTCAGTGGAATGTCCGCTGTGGAACACGCTCGACTGTGCGGACAACGTACATGAGGAGTACAATGATGACGATACACACTTAACAAGTGAAAATCGCACTGAAGCAGGTGTCGAGACGTGTAGTTAATCATCCTTGTCGGACAGGGCTCCACAAATCCCTTCTCTGCCTAAACATAGTAAACGATAGTTGTTCAAGGAGCGGGTACTAAACATTATCACATACATGGAGGATCCTCCGCAGCACAGTGAAAAGCAGCTACGAACAGATTTCGAATAAGTCCACAGCAATACGACGGTGTAACGCGTAACAAAAGCTGCGGATATTCAAGGGAGGACAAGGCGTACTTGTTACAAAAACTGACGTTAACGCGTTTCAAGGATGCTCTATAGAATTTACAGGATGTGCATGATAGTGCCCTACTACGTTATGCACATCGAACTGCGCGCGACTTAGATTACAGTGACTTCAAGGGAAGCAGTGGATGCTTGAATAACTTCAAACAGTGCTACAGGATTGGAAGAAGTAAGATAACGAAATTTCAAACAAAGTATCAACTTGACGATGCACAGCAAACGGCGGAATCAGCCCGAAAATTTGTAGAAGAGATAAACAAACTTATCCCATCGTTCGGTAAGGAAACTGTTCTCAGCTCCGACCAGTCGGGATTTGAAGAGAAAATGATTAGAGGTTATGAGAGAAGTATGAAGACCGATTAACACCAATATTCGTATACAATTACGCCGACTGTTAATGTGGACGGTAATCTGGCTGGAAAGTTATTTATTATGCTGTCAGAAGTTGTAGGTGCTCTTCCCCCTGTTGTGTGCGTGATCTTGTAAGGACCTCATATAAAGCAAGAGTGGGAAAATGGGCGTAATGGAACTACAACTTAGTGTGAGCACTGCTTTTGGTCAATAGCTAGTCGAAATAACGTGCTTCTGCTTGATTTCTCGTCTGGGTATAAAAATCGTATCCGTTTAGAGCAAACTACCCCTTCTGAAAAATGTGTGACATTGCAGTTCATACCACCTGGAACCAATAGGCCAATAGACCTGGATGTTTGCTTTTTCCGTGCCTATAAAACATATTATCGCACTATTTGCAGCTACACCTTAGAGGATGGCCAGTTTCACGGTAAGCTTCGCGACAGATTGTTTCGCATTCGGCTGCATGCCTTCACTATCCATCAGTTTTCATCACCCCCTTACACAAATATGATTCTATATGCATTGGATAACTAGCTGAGCACACCGCACGGTTTGTAATTCCCAAGAAGTTGGTCTTCGGTCTTGATGGTTCGAACCTTTATGGCAACTGTGGCGCACAATTTTTTTATTCAGTGTTCATGGTGCAAGTTAATGGTTTGTTTTGAACATTTCTTGAAGGTAGATGATGTCCATTTTGTGAAGTGTAATACATACATCCCATACAAGATCGATCACTCCACCTCCCGGACACTCATTTTCCGTCGTCCTCCTGATGGGTATGGTGAGTCTTTAGCAGATACAATACTTTCAAATGGGCTTTACTAAAGATTGAAATTGTAACATCGCATTCAAGGGGTTCCTTGTTAGACACGAATCACCAGGACAGTTTTGGAATATGCCTGTAATAAGTCACGCGATTTCTCCATGACACAAAATATGATAACCCCACATTCGCGACCAGACAGCCATCACCGACTGTCTGTAGCAACACTGAGCCTGTACATGTCTGGACAATTAGTTCGTCCCTTTTAGCGTCATTTGGTTGAGTGATAATGTATGATGTACCATAAGCCTTTATATATTGTTACCAGAAAAAATATGTTTTGCTACACCTATTAAAATCATTGCCTGTGAAACTATATGTATTCAGACATAATAAATATCAAATGAACAGAGATAGAGCTTATGATGTGACTAAGGTGGACCACTATCTGATATAGGTCCGAACTCAGTTAAGCTCCGGTGTATTCTCCTCTGTACAATGGACTCCTCCTCTAATAACTTTTGTGATTTCTTTACGCCGGCCAAGTAAATTTACGAATCATTTTCCTAGCTAAAATGCAGTGTCCTACATCGGTTCCTCCAGTGGAAACTTTTAAGGAACACTCTCTGAAATAATCCTTCCTTAATTCTTACTCTCCTAGAATTTTTTCCTGAATGATTATTTTTCTTTCTTCAGTCGGCCATTTCTTCGATTCGTCCACCTGCTCATTGTCAAGGGACATCTACTTCTCCAACTTTTAGTTTGTCTCTTTCGTATTCTCACGCTGGCTTTCCAAAAACTCTCCGTCGACAGACTCTGAAGCCCACCTTGATGACCTGATGTCCTTGGGCGTTAACCGCCCCAGCAACACGTCAGTGGTTGTTTCCTGCCTCCACGTGCTACTACGAATTCTAATTTCAGTACTTGATTAAAACTGAAATATCTTATGTCCTACAACTCGGACGACCTTGCAGTTTTCGCCAAACGTTCTTAAATAAACAACCCCAACCGTACATTTTCTGTCACGTCTTCTCACTGCTGTTGCTAAATTCTTATGCTTGCAACGACAAAAGCCGTGCGGGATTAGCCGAGCGGTCTAGGGCATGATGGCACGGTAACTCAGCGTGTTCGGTCAGAGGGTTAGCCGCCCTCTGCAATAAACAAACTGAGTTAATGGATCAGCGACGAACTGAAACGGGTGTCTTGCGACATCCGCACCGAGCAGATGCAACGAACGAAAACGTACAAAATGAGATTAAAAAAAAAGGCGCTGCAGTCATGGACTGTGCAGTTGGTCCCGGCGGAAGTTCGAGTCGTCCCTCGGGCATTGGTGTGTGTGTTTGTCCTTAGAATAGTTTAGGTTAAGTAGTGTGTAAGCTTAGGGACTGATGACCTTGGCAGTTAAGTCCCATAAGATTTCACACACATTTGAACACTTTTTTGAGCAACGACAAAGACATCGGCACTCAGTGATTGTACATGTAACTGCTACGTCTCAAACTGGCACTTGTGCTGTTTTCCACTTGTTCCACCGTGCAGCTGTCCCATACATAATTGTATATGGAAGGAAGATTAGGCTTTAACGTCACATCGACATCCAGATCATTAGAAATGGAGCACGAGATCAGGTTGTTTCAAGGATGGTGAAAGAAAACCTTTCAATGGAAAGGCACCGATATTTGCCTGGAGCGATTTAAGGAAAGTAGAAAACCTAAATCATGATGTTTGGATGTCAGTAATTACAAACATGACGTATTGTATTTACAAGAAAGATAAACTGAAATAGCAGATTACTTTTTTAATAATAATAATAATACAGATTAAAAGAAAAATATTCATACATCTCGTGTGATTTTTGGATGGAGGTTCATACGTGTGAGTGCATCATAACAAACTTCAAAAATACGTCGACCTGTTTTAGAACGGTGTAATACTGTAATGATATGACATCGTGTCATAGAATATTTGTAAGGCTCACTCTCGAAGTTTTAGCAACGTCGATGTATAATCGAATTACAGCTACAGGCACAAACTTCCCATCATTACACCAGCCATTACATTGTGGTGAATCTGTTTCTCGCTAGCAATAAACTTTTCATCTCTACGTATCTGTTACATACACCTGCCAAACATGACGTCCCTCATCTCAATGACTGCTTCACATCCTGTGCCATATGGACCCTTTCCACAAACACCACCTTTTCTGAATTGACGGGTGGGAACTTTCCTACGTTCCCGAACCCTCCTGGTCTCAACCGTCGTTAGTCTCGGTCCTCACCCATCCGGCTCCTACAGTACTACACAGTTGTCATTTCTTTTTATTTCTCTCCTTTCCGCTACTTCCTCCGCCCCCCCCCCCCCTCCCCACCTTCTCTCCTGCCTACCGTCTAAACTGAAGCTAAACTGCAGCACTTCACTGTCCACCACCCACACCATACTATCCCTCCCCCTCCCCGCCGCAGCCTCCTCCTTACCCCCACCCAGTCGCAACTCCCATCATGCACTGGTGCTGCTGCTCGCAGTGTGGTTTCAATTATCTGAGAGTGGAGACTTGTGTGATAGCGGCGTTTGCGTGACTGTGTGTGTGTGCATGTGTGTATGGGTGCCTATTGCTGACAAATGTGTTAATGGCCAAAAGCTATAATTGTGTGAATCTTTTTGTTGTGCCTATCGCTACTCAGCATCTCTGCCATATTGTGAGTAGCAACTTTCCTTCTCTAATATTGTTACATTCCATCCTTGATTTTCCATTGTTTGATATCTGCTACACACGTATTTATGAATAGCTGACAAACCCATCGTTGTCTGGGTATCTGTTTATAGCTGAGCCCGAGACTTCATGTGCATTTAATTTATTTTTGACTTATAAAGCTTCTTTGTATGTAACCTTTCAAGGACATGAAGGAAGAGGTTGTTTGCTTTTCAAACACAGGGGAGAGCAACGTGTAGCTGGCTGTGAGGAGAAACGCAACTGAAACCTGTTTCAGGTCTAAGACCGCAACACATAGCATCTGACCTGGTGCATTGTTTATGGTAATGAATAACTTGAACTCGTCGGGAATTATACACATCTACAGCGAAATGGACAACTGTTATGAACAAGTGAGATTCAGTGTATAAAAAGCTCACTCGCCTGTGCCAATTCCTGTCGAAAATTGCGCTTATGTGATGTTACGTTGGAGAGAAGTAACTTCAGACCTTGTGTGTGAAGCGATCTGAGGAGTGAGATAATGCATGACGCTCTCGATCAGGGATGCATCGTGTCTCGCTTTCGGGAGGAATTTCCGAACAGCGAGTTAAAACCTGGCGTTCTCGACATCTTCATTAGCTTCTTGAGACCCCACACCTCTTATAGCCGTTCTGGTGTATTCAGAAAAATTAGACTACTTTCTAGGCATTATTCAGTAGCCATCCAAATCAAAAAACAATAAATTTGTCTTTCATAGCAAAGAAAATAAATAAAACCCATAGAAGGAAGAAAAGCAATTTCATTAAGCTTTTATTACACGAAGCGAAATCAGTAAATTTGTATATCCTACCGAAGTAACTTTGCTGTTAGGGCGCATTCACGACGACAAGATTGTTGGGCTTAATTCTGTCAGTGACGTAAACTTCCGAAAATATATCTGTCAGTGAGTTAAAGAACACTAACAGCACGCATCTACTGGTTCTTTAGTGTACTACAGAACTAAAGCACCATCTGTTGGTTCATTATTGTACTATGCTGTGATGGCTGGTTGGTTGGTTGATTGATTTGGGGGAGGAAACCAAACAGTGAGGCCATCGGTACCATCGGATTAGGGAAGTATTGGGAAGGAAGTCTGTTGTTCCCTTTCAAAGGAACCATTCCGGCATTTGCCTGAAGCGATTTAAGGAAATAGTGGAAAATCTAAATCAGAATGGCCAGAAGTGAGTTTTAACCATCGTCATCCCAAAAGAGAGTCCAGTGTGTTAAACACTTCGCCACCTTGTTCTGTACTGTGATGGTTAAACATCCATACCTCTAAGTTGAGCAGACGATCTTAGATGAAACTTTAAATTATGATATCGTTTCCTTCCGTCTTCCAAATTTGATTAAATAAAGTCTATACATTGTGTGTTCCTGGCCAAGAATAGTCTGCCGGCATCACATAGAGACCTTAATTTTAGGAAAAGATTTTTCAGAATGTACATTTGGAACAAAGCATTGTATGGTAGCAAATCATGGACAGTGGGAAAACTGGAGCAGAAGACAATTGAAGGGTTTGAGATGTAATGTTACAGAAATGGATGACCTGATAAAGTAAGGAATGAGAAGATTCTCAGCAGAATCAGCGAAGAAAGGAACATACGAAAAACACTGGCAAGTAGAAGTGATAGGGTGACAGAAGATGTGCTAAGGCGTCAAGGAATAACCTCCTTGGCAGAAAGTGAAACTATAGCAGAAGACAGAGTTTGGATTACACCCAACAAATAATTTAAGGTTGCAAGTGCCGAGATGATGAAGGGGTTGTGCACTCACAAACTTTTTGGAATTGTCCTTAGAACCAGCAATGCTGTTAATCAGTCCCTTGCTGAATTATTAACACATGTAGAAGCACTAACAGTTCCCCTTTTTTTTAACTTTTCACATGTTGTGCATATACTATGGCCAACAGAAATGTGGGCACTGAAATGAATGCTTACAAGTTACTTAATTTGATGAACTGGTGTCAATTACAATTTTATGGCATAAGAATACAATTATAAATATACAGAATACATCATAAAGAACGTAATAATACAGAAAACATTTGTAGTAACACAGACTTTACAAAAGAATAGAAATAAACACATACACCAGTGTTACTGGAATTTTGACATAAGTAAATAAATAAAAAAAAATGAGAAGAGTTTACAAAAGATTAACTTCACACTTGAGCATTAAAACAGAGACAGAATAAATAATTTCTAAACATCTTTACAAAATAAATAACATACTATTAGAAAAATTCTACAACATTACTCTTATCAGATAAACATATATAGACAGGAAAAACACAAATACACAAGGGTACATAATCACATAGCGGGATAACACAAAAGGAAAGGACAGCATTTGTTTTACTGCAGTGTTTAGATTATTTGATTTGCAAACAAAACTTTCTTTCCTTCTTGGAGATTTCCCATAGTTCATCATGATTCCCAAAAAGTCCTATCTATACCTGCTTTCTGTGTTCTATTCATATCCTCTTTCAAAATAATTATTCTTCATTGTGCACTAATTTTTCTTTGCCAAACCTTTTTTTATATAACTTCTCAATGCATTTCTTCCAGTTGATCGTAACCCATTCTCTTATATAGCCTACCCCCTGTTAAGCTAACCTAAATCTACTGAGCTCAGATATATGTACTAAGGGATGATGCAATGCAGCAGCACAAAACAATTAACACAAACAGCAATGACAAAGAATGTGAACTGGCAAAGCAAGCAGCTGTATATCTAAATTAGCAAAGCAAATGCAACATTACAACTAATATCAACCAATGAGCAGCAGCAAGAAAAATAAATTTGTAGAAAAACTGGCTTAGCAGAGTAATACAAAGTGATAAATGCAATAAATTATACCTAAACATGGTAAGGCTGAAGCAGAAAGAATATTACAGTAAAGATAGGAAATGTCTAATACCTATGTCAGATCTTAACACTAGAATGATGCATCACCTTAACTTACACTGCCAAAAAAGTTACCAAATCGTTGAAAACATTATGTACGCAATTCCTGTGAAGGGAAATGTCTATTTGTGCTCCCTTTTTTTAAGAAAGAAGACCATAAAATTATCATTTACTGGGTCTGCAGACAGAAAACGTTTCTATTAGTACATCTATTAAATTTTAATTTAACCAATGCTGTAGAGCAACTAGAAACTAGATATTAAACAAAATGAGCAAATATATATATTTAGTAAAGCATGAAACATCATTCACTAGCCATATGGCATTTCAGTAAATATCACCAATTACGAGCTCCAAAGTGTAATCATATGTTTTCAAGTATGAGTGTGTCATATTTACGATGCTTTCTACAAAGGAATGTCAATATCGAGGATAATGGCCTCTTTTTTTTTCCACCTAATGGCTTTTTTCCTGGGTGACTGTCGCCAGCTGGGCGCCTACAGCACACTACGTCAAGGTCACTTACCTTCCTTACCGAAATATTTTCGCCAGCAGTCTCCACTACAGTGACTGTGTAGAAACGAAAGCTCATGAATTTCAGTGTTGTGATACATTCATGCATGTATGACAGTACGATTCTTGGTTTCCAACATCTTTTTCACAAATCAGAGTACCTAACCACTACTCATCATTCATATACATACACTCCTGGAAATTGAAATAAGAACACCGTGAATTCATTGTCCCAGGAAGGGGAAACTTTATTGACACATACCTGGGGTCAGATACATCACATGATCACACTGACAGAACCACAGGCACATAGACACAGGCAACAGAGCATGCACAATGTCAGCACTAGTACAGTGTATATCCACCTTTCGCAGCAATGCAGGCTGCTATTCTCCCATGGAGACGATCGTAGAGATGCTGGATGTAGTCTTGTGGAACGGCTTGCCATGCCATTTCCACCTGGCGCCTCAGTTGGACAAGCGTTCGTGCTGGACGTGCAGACCGCGTGAGACGACGCTTCATCCAGTCCCAAACATACTCAATGGGGGACAGATCCGGAGATCTTGCTGGCCAGGGTAGTTGACTTACACCTTCTAGAGCACGTTGGGTGGCACGGGATACATGCGGACGTGCATTGTCCTGTTGGAACAGCAAGTTCCCTTGCCGGTCTAGGAATGGTAGAACGATGGGTTCGATGACGGTTTGGATGTACCGTGCACTATTCAGTGTCCCCTCGACGATCACCAGTGGTGTACGGCCAGTGTAGGAGATCGCTCCCCACACCATGATGCCGGGTGTTGGCCCTGTGTGCCTCGGTCGTATGCAGTCCTCATTGTGGCGCTCCCCTGCACGGCGCCAAACACGCATACGACCATCATTGGCACCAAGGCAGAAGCGACTCTCATCGCTGAAGACGACACGTCTCCATTCGTCCCTCCATTCACGCCTGTCGCGACACCACTGGAGGCGGGCTGCACGATGTTGGGGCGTGAGCGGAAGATGGCCTAACGGTGTGCGGGACCGTAGCCCAGCTTCATGGAGACGGTTGCGAATGGTCCTCGCCGATACCCCAGGAGCAACAGTGTCCCTAATTTGCTGGGAAGTGGCGGCGCGGTCCCCTACGGCACTGCGTAGGATCCTACGGTCTTGGCGTGCATCCGTGCGCCGTTGCGGTCCGGTCCCAGGTCGACGGGCACATGCACCTTCCACCGACCACTGGCGACAACAACGATGTACTGTGGAGACCTCACGCCCCACGTGTTGAGCAATTCGGCGGTACGTCCACCCGGCCTCCCGCATGCCCACTATACGCCCTCGCTCAAAGTCCGTCAACTGCACATACGGTTCACGTCCACGCTGTCGCGGCATGCTACCAGTGTTAAAGACTGCGATGGAGCTCCGTATGCCACGGCAAACTGGCTGACACTGACGGCGGCGGTGCACAAATGCTGCGCAGCTAGCTCCATTCGACGGCCAACACCGCGGTTCCTGGTGTGTCCGCTGTGCCGTGCGTGTGATCATTGCTTGTACAGCCCTCTCGCAGTGTCCGGAGCAAGTATGGTGGGTCTGACACACCGGTGTCAATGTGTTCTTTTTTCCATTTCCAGGAGTGTATAAACAAATAATCACATTCCTCATATAACATCATCTTATTGATCATAAACATATCTCAACAGCATAATACACATCATCATCGCAATAATATCATAACACCTCATTCAAATCTCAAAAACGCCTCAGCTTTCTTCAGTAATCTCACAACCTTTAAAAAATGCTCTCTGCTCGTTTCAGTAAAGTCATCCACCTCAAAGGTACTTCAAAAATCATGATCCCATACCAAATACATGATTCAAAGTTCTCATAGTATCACAATGGTTCCGAAAAAATATGAACAGTTGACAAAGTACTGACAAAATACAATTTCATAAGTGTGAAGTTATCCAACTGTGTAATTGCGTAAACATGTGTCACTGACATAGTAAAAGAATGTTTGTCTGTGGTGCTGTTCCATTGCGTCTAACTTTTGAAACTGTTGCTGTGTTTGTCTCTGATTTTGTGTCATTTGTTGCATTAATTGCAATAATAATGTATTATTGTCTGGAATCTGTTCCTCTATGGTTTTCGGCAGTGCATTTGCACCAGCAACATTCGCATTTTCAAAAGCAGAAGATGTGTCTTGACTAAATTAAGAAAAAGGTGACGATGCAAAACCCGAATCAACAGTAATTGCAAAATTTTGTTCTGTCATTTCGAAATCCTGAGGCGAGCTGTTGACGACCGATCGATCGACAATGCTTCCCTGTTAACTAATTGTTTCACTGTCTACAACATTATTTTCCGACTGGTCCATTTCCCTATGCACAATTACCAAATTACTATGTTGAACATTAATTAATTCATTACACGGTGGCGCTAACATACGACTCTCGTCTTCACTGTCCTTTCTCGGTTTACTTTGGAGGCAAGTATTACGTTTTTCACACGCCATAATAGTCACAATATTTTACACGATAACACTGAAAACCACAATTTGAAGAGTAAAATAAGAAGACACATTAAAATAGCACTGAAAATAATATCTAATTAATTGCAAGCACAGATGCGAAATATTTGGTGCAAATCTACATGCATGCCAGAATTGTTTTATTGTACAACAATGAAAAACTACAACTACAAAGAAGAATCTCTCCACAATTACGCGCTAGCAATAAACAATAGCTACACTAGAATGAGATTTTCGCTCTGCAGCACAGTGTGCGATGATATGAAACTTTCCTGGCAGAATAAAACTGTGTGCCGGACCGAGACTCGAACTCGGGACCTTTACATTTCGCGGGCAAGTGCTCTACCAACTGACCTACCCAACCACGACTCACGGCCCGTCCTCACAGCTGTACTTCTGCCAGTACCTCGTCTCCTACCTTCCAAACTTTATAGAAGCTCTCCTGCGAACCTGCTAAGCCATGTCTCCACAATATCCTTTCTTTCAGGAGTTCTTGTTCTCCAAGGTTCGCAGGAGAGCTTCTGTAAAGTTTGGAAGGTGGGAGACGAGGTACTGGCAGAAGTAAAGCTGTGAGTACCGGGCGTGAGTCGTGCTTGGGAAGCTCAGTTGGTAGAGCACTTGCCCGCGAAGGGCAAAGGTCCTGAGTTCGAGTCTTGGCCCGGCACACAGTTTTAATCTGCCAGGAAAGTTTCATATCAGCGCACACTCCACTGCAGAGTCAAAATCTCATTCTGGAAAGATCCCCCAGGCTGTGGCTAAGCCATGTCTCCACAATAACCTTTCTTTCGGGAGTTCTAGTTCTGCAACGCTCGCAGGAGAGCTTCTGTGAAGTGTGGAAGGTAGGAGACGAGGTACTGGCAGAAGTAAAGCCGTGAGGAGGGGCCGTGCGTCGTGCTTGGGTAGCTCAGTTGGTAGAGCACTTGCCCACGGAAGGTAAAGTTCCCGAGTTCGAGCCTCGGTCCGGTACACATTTTTAATCTGCCAGGGACGTTTCAGTAGCTACACTAATTACACAAACTACCAGAAAGAATCAGAAGATTCCAGTGAGGTATCCTCGGCTAAGGGTCAACATATGAAACGTCCCCTTTGAAAAATTGAGAATGACTGTGCTGGTAAACGTCTTACGTTATTTGATTTTCAACCAGCTGAGAAAACCTGATAGTACTCACTCATTTCTGTCGTTAGTTATTCTGATCAACAGTAAACTGACACACTTTTTTTTTTCGTAGCGCAATCTGACTTTCAATAATCCGTACAAAAGAACAGCCCTGACTAACAATAACCTATACCTTCCAGAAATTACTTACTTCACAAAAATCTTCGATACTCAAACTACTGCAATGCAGCGTGAGCCAGTACTGCCAGCTAAATAAAAGATTCTAACTACTGAAGGCACTGACTACTGATAGGCATAGTTACCAAATGAAAGATTTTGATGGAGAACAAACAATGTATTTCCCTTAATAGTGTTTAAAACTCATTATATATGCCAGTTCATGGCATCCAGTCTTACAGATTTCCTTTTTCTGACGGACACACGTCCAGATCGTCCGCTCTCAAGATTCTGCCATCTCTCTCCTCAAATCCATCTCTGCTGGCGGCTCACCTCTAACTGCACAACGCTACGCGCTGTGCACATCCAACTGCCCAACACTACAATAGCGAATATTCCAAGAATGCCAACCAGCCAGAGACTGCCCACAGCACAGTGAGTGATTTTCATACACAGCGTTACGTGGCGTTACCAACATAAAAACCTAAACAGCCTACTTACAGTTTCTGTCATCATTCTTGTAGAAGATACAGTCTTGTGAAATCGAACAATGTTTCCAGAACATTAGTCCGCAGCTCAGACTGGTATCCTCGTACGAGTGCAACGTGTGTGTTCATCACTAGGTTCATTTTATCCTTAACGATGAAACTAAAAACGTCGCGTATGTACGTTATTCACTACAGACGGCTCTCGCACGGCCTTTAATACAGTTCGGGACTAATGCGGATACCATCTGCCGACCTTTGTGCTGATGGAATGAGTGCGGGTTCTCGACGAGAAAATCCGGAACCTAAAATGGACACGAGGCCAATTAGGGGAGCCAGCACTGGCGCCTGTCGTTCCACCGGCAGACTGCCGACTTAATCGCGAGGCATGATCTCGCGCACCGCAACCCGCGCCCGTGGCCGTGGCCGCCTTCCGCAGCGCTGGCAGGTTCGGGCGGGCGCGGCTAAGCCCCGTGATGTGTGGCGGCGGGATGGAAACAGGCGAGGATTCACGGCACAACGCCGCCGCCGCCGCCGCCGCCGCCGCCGCCCCCACCGCCCACAAATTACGGCAGCGCGGCAGTAATTGTGGTTTAGTTGCCCGCCGCCAGAAGCGCGCCGGCTGGCCTAGGCCAGCCCACCGGGCTAGCGCGGCGATCCCCAGAATCTGTGCGAAATGAGACCGCCACTCGCTTAGCCACACTGCCCTACATTCGTCCTCGGCGCAGAGAGCGGATCTGGCATTCCCAGCACGAAATTGTGCGGTAAGATTACACACTCGTCAAATAGAGACGTTCATGACGGTTTGAACCGACGTATACCGGGTCCCAGCTTTGACCTTAATTACGTTGTGTCGCGTGACGTCATAGAGCACTAATAGAGATTGTGTTTATTAACAATTGTCGTGATTTCTATGGTGGAGGAGTATGATAGTTTATTGGTTTCGACTGTTACGAGCCATCATCAGTTCCAGTGTTTTGTTGCGGAAGTAAAACATCAAATTGTCATTTACCGCCCTCTGCGGTCACTTAGCTCAATCTGACAAGGGGGCCCTCAGACTCGTTCATTACGTATTTTGATGACTCTTTCATATTTTGTAGAGGGGCCTTTCCTGAGTACTTGTTGTTGTTGTTGTGGTCTTCAGTCCTGAGACTGGTTTGATGCAGCTCTCCATGCTACTCTATCCTGTGCAAGCTTTTTCATCTCCCAGTACCTACTGCAACCTACATCCTTCTGAATCTGCTTAGTGTATTCATCTCTTGGTCTCCCCCTACGATTTTTACCCTCCACGCTGCCCTCCAATACTAAATTGGTGATCCCTTGATGCCTCAGAACATGTCCTACCAACCGATCCCTTCTTCTGGTCAAGTTGTGCCACAAACTTCTCTTCTCCCCAATCCTATTCAATACTTCCTCATTAGTTATGTGATCTACCCATCTAATCTTCAGCATTCTTCTGTAGCACCACATTTCGAAAGCTTCTATTCTCTTCTTGTCCAAACTACTTATCGTCCATGTTTCACTTCCATACATGGCAACACTCCATACGAATACTTTCAGAAATGACTTCCTGACACCTAAATCAATACTGGATGTTAACAAATTTCTCTTCTTCAGAAACGCTTTCCTTGCCATTGCCAGCCTACATTTTATATCCTCTCTACTTCGACCATCATCAGTTATTTTGCTCCCCAAATAGCAAAACTCCTTTACTACTTTAAGTGCCTCATTTCCTAATCTAATTCCCTCAGCATCACCCGACTTAATTAGACGACATTCCATTATCCTTGTTTTGCTTTTGTTGATGTTCATCTTATATTCTCCTTTCAAGACACTGTCCATTCCATTCAACTGCTCTTCCAAGTCCTTTGCTGTCTCTGACAGAATTACAATGTCATCGGCGAACCTCAAAGTTTTTATTTCTTCTCCATGAATTTTAATACCTACTCCGAATTTTTCTTTTGTTTCCTTTACTGCTTGCTCAATATACAGATTGAACAACATCGGGGACAGGCTACAACCCTGTCTTACTCCCTTCCCAACCACTGCTTCCCTTTCATGTCCCTCGACTCTTATAACTGCCATCTGGTTTCTGTACAAATTGTAAATAGCCTTTCGCTCCCTATATTTTACCCCTGCCACCTTTAGAATTTGAAAGAGAGTATTCCAGTCAACATTGTCAAAAGCTTTCTCTAAGTCTACAAATGCTAGAAACGTAGGTTTGCCTTTCCTTAATCTTTCTTCTAAGATAAGTCGTAAGGTCAGTATTGCCTCACGTGTTCCAGTGTTTCTACGGAATCCAAACTGATCTTCCCCGAGGTTGGCGTCTACTAGTTTTTCCATTCGTCTGTAAAGATTCGTGTTAGTATTTTGCAGCTGTGACTTATTAAGCTGATAGTTCGGTAATTTTCACATCTGTCAACACCTGCTTTCTTTGGGATTGGAGTTATTATATTCTTCTTGAAGTCTGAGGGTATTTCGCCTGTTTCATACATCTTGCTCACCAGATGGTAGAGTTTCGTCAGGACTGGCTCTCCCACGGCCGTCAGTAGTTCCAATGGAATATTGTCTACTCTGGGGGCCTTGTTTCGACTCAGGTCTCTCAGTGCTCTGTCAAACTCTTCACGCAGTATCGTATCTCCCATTTCATCTTCATCTACATCCTCTTCCATTTCCATAATATTGTCCTCAAGTACATCGCCCTTGTATAGACCCTCTATATACTCCTTCCACCTTTCTGCTTTCCCTTCTTTGCTTAGAACTGGGTTTCCATCTGAGCTCTTGATATTCATACAAGTCGTTCTCTTATCTCCAAAGGTCTCTTTAATTTTCCTGTAGGCGGTATCTATCTTACCCCTAGTGAGATAGGCCTTTACATCCTTACATTTGTCCTCTAGCCATCCCTGCTTAGCCATTTTGCACTTCCTGTCGATTTCATTTTTGAGACGTTTGTATTCCTTTTTGCCTGTTTCACTTACTGCATTTTTATATTTTCTCCTTTCATCAATTAAATTCAATATTTCTTCTGTTACCCAAGGATTTCTACTAGCCCTCGTCTTTTTACCTACTTGACCCTCTGCTGCCTTCACTACTTCATCCCTAAAAGCTACCCATTCTTCTTCTACTGTATTTATTTCCCCCATTCCTGTCAATTGCTCCCTTATGCTCTCCCTGAATCTCTGTACAACCTCTGGTTCTTTTAGTTTATCCAGGTCCCATCTCCTTAAATTCCCGCCTTTTTGCAGTTTCTTCAGTTTTAATCTACAGGTCATAACCAATAGATTGTGGTCAGAGTCCACATCTGCCACTGGAAATGTCTTACAATTTAAAACCTGGTTCCTAAATCTCTGTCTTACCATTATATAATCTATCTGATACCTTTTAGTATCTCCAGGGTTCTTCCATGTATACAACCTTCTATCATGATTCTTAAACCAAGTGTTAGTTATGATTATGTTGTGCTCTGTGCAAAATTCTACCAGGCGGCTTCCTCTTTCATTTCTGTCCCCCAATCCATATTCACCTACTATGTTTCCTTCTCTCCCTTTTCCTACACTCGAATTCCAGTCACCCATGACTATTAAATTTTCGTCTCCCTTCACAATCTGAATAATTTCTTTTATTTCATCATACATTTCTTCAATTTCTTCGTCATCTGCAGAGCTAGTTGGCATATAAACTTGTACTACTGTAGTAGGTGTGGGCTTCGTATCTATCTTGGCCACAATAATGCGTTCACTATGCTGTTTGTAGTAGCTTACCCGCATTCCTATTTTCCTATTCATTATTAAACCTACTCCTGCATTACCCCTATTTGATTTTGTGTTTATAACCCTGTAGTCACCTGACCAGAAGTCTTGTTCCTCCTGCCACCGAACTTCACTAATTCCCACTAAATCTAACTTCAACCTATCCATTTCCCTTTTTAAATTTTCTAACCTACCTGCCCGATTAAGGGATCTGACATTCCACGCTTCGATCCGTAGAACGCCAGTTTTCTTTCTCCTGATAACGACATCCTCTTGAGTAGTCCCCGCCCGGAGATCCGAATGGGGGACTATTTTACCTCCGGAATATTTTACCCAAGAGGACGCCATCATCATGTAATCATACAGTAAAGCTGCATGCCCTCGGGAAAAATTACGGCTGTAGTTTCCCCTTGCTTTCAGCCGTTCGCAGTACCAGCACAGCAAGGCCTGAATACTTGGCTAGTGGCATTTCATGAGAAGGCCCCTAGTCTCCTAGAAAATGGATGTTGAAGTTCTGTACATACGTTCTGTACCCGTAACGTAAACTCCATTGGTAAACATTTAGGATGTTCCCAATGCAATCCATAGTAATGTATCTCAATAAAGAACAAAATGTTCTTTTGCATATCTTTGAAGAATTTTTCAAACGCTGTAGATAGACACTTGAATAACTGTGCAGGTTTATAAGTACCATCTAGACAGAACATGAGAACAGTATACAATAAACAAATTTGGGTATCGTACAGGTTTATCTAAATATTTGAACAGCTCCAAGGAGATTACAACGATGGGCGAACTATTAGCTTCAATTATTCAAAATGATAGTAAAAACCGCATTATTTATTTTGCCACCAACCGGTTTCAACCCGTGATGGGGTCATCTTCCGGGCAGGCGATAGTTACCAACAGTGCACAGGCAGGGTGACGACTCCAGCGAGCGACCAAATGGTGTAAATTGCCCAGAAGATGACCCCATCGCCGGTTGAAACCAGTTGGCCGCAAAATAAATAATGCGGTTATGACTGTCATTTTGAATAATTGATTATAAGTAAATTAATCGCTGTTTATCTCCATACAACTATGTTGTCTAAAAAAATGAACAATTAGTTGCTGCGGAAGTATCCCAGATACAGGCGAAAGTACTCACCCCTAATTTTGACCTATATTATGTCATTAATACCAACCAAACCGACGTCCACTACCATCCGAAGTACAAGAGACACCTTGCAGAATACGGGGAGAAAACCGTCCTTGTGCAGAAAAAAATACTTGAACAAGATCAGTCAGTATTTCACAGCACAGTATACTATAACTGCGTCAGGAAAGATACTCCCTTATACTTTCTTATGTACGCAAGAAACATTCCTGAAATTTGGTTTTATTGTTGAACAATTGATTCACAAATTAAAAAACGTAATTTAGACCTGTGCGAAATCGGGGAAGTTCACGAAAGTGCTGTAAGTACGGTTTTTTAAGATCTCTCGTTCTTCCATGCGTATTTCAAGAAAAATGTCCTTATGTTATTGATTCGTGGAGAGGGCATACTGATCAGACGCTTAACGATCAAATTTCTGTAGACGAGAGGGCATGTAGTGTATCCTGTCCAAATAGATTCAACATTTCCAACACTGTGATGTTTGATTCTACAAGCAGATTAAAATTTTCAAGAAAATATAAGATTCCATAAAATTACATTCTTTAATTCAGCATCAATTTTGTAAACCTGCTTTCACAGGAATGATCAAATACGCTAGGTTCACATCGAAGGTGATGAAAGAAATAACAACCTTTTAGAACTGACTCCAACTGAGTTTTCCTGTACCGCTTATAATGGTCGCCTAGTCGTAGATATTGCTATAATCGCACTATTTCACTCCCATTTACGGAGCTTGTTAGCACTTGATGTTAGGTTGGCGCCATTAAAATCAATTGTGGTAATCGCTGCTGCTTGCTGGATCGCTGCTGTGTCTCGATGCTGATGCTGGCTCTAAATCTGGTTGTCTAGGGATAAAAAGATGAGGTCCCGTGTTTTTGATGTGCTTTTAATGATAAATAACGAGCGAAACCAACAAATATTTAAACTTCAAATATTTATTACTCTGGTGGCCATCTTAATTCCACTGTCCACCAAAGACAATGACACAACACAAAGTAGTACTTCTTTTACATGTTCTTTGCATTGTTTATCCACCTCGAACAATAACACACATGCACACTTTACCAAAGTGACATTCCGACTGCGCCCCCGACCCTTCTTGCTGCTTGTATTTATAACCTTGTCAAAGAACTACTAAAAAGAGATATATTTTATAAGTCACATGTACATCTGTTATCGTAATTTGTGCAGAAAAGTTATTAATTTACATCGAGTGACATAATTTAACAGGTTATTAAAATGACAGACAGATTTGTTGACTTGACAGAATAATTCTTTGTTACAAAAAGGCCGTTTTTTAGAAGTTTGTCAATTGACTTCTCTAATTTGCATAAATAAGTAAATAACACGAATTATTGAGAATTACACTGGTTTTCGTCTAAAATAGGAGTGTTTATGCGTATACTGAGTGAAAACGGTCCTAGTGAACAAATAGGTTTCACTGGGTGATTTTTATTTAACGAGATCTAAAATACGTAAGTTGGCCACTATTTTTCGTACTTCATATTAATTATTTAAGATGAACTTAGTGTTTTCACATGATGACATTTGCTGTATCAGCGATCAAGTGATATTAACTTTTGTGTGGGTCAGTTATTCAGTATAATTTAATGAGTTGACTGTTTATGGAGACATGTTATGCAATCATTGTTAACATACACAATAACTTTTCTATAATCATAAATACTCGTTAAACTGGTTTATTTGGAGGGTATCGTATACTTCGGTAAAGTAAAGCCTTTAATAGGTTCCGTTACACGCTTCCTAAAAATCCGTGTGCCTGCAAGGCAGCAGCTTCCACTAAACGTCCGTGGTTGCTCGACAAAGTTGTGGGTCGGCTGCTTCACGAAAAAAGATCTGTTCTAGCGTAGCAGACGAAGCAAACGACAGTGAGTAAGACGATTCTGTAATATATTCTGTAACAAACGGATTACACATTTTCAATAAGTTTGCTGTAATGGCTAAATTTATTAATGAAATTCCTACGGCGAAAACGACTATTTCTGAATAACTGTGTTTGACATATAGTGTGTAATGATATTCTGTATGATGAAATTGAAAAAAAAGGAAGTACACAGGCAGAATTTGAATCCACAACGCTCACTAGGTGGAAATGCAACTAAAATTTCGGTATTGGAGGTACGCATAAAACTTCCGCGTCACTTTTATCGGAAACTGGGCACTGTCCCATGAAAAATTGCTAGGCAGGTGCTAAGACCAATCCCTCTACAACGTACCTAAGATTCATTAAAATCCATAATCAACAGATCTGATGGTCTCCTTATGAACTGATTTTGGTTCTGATTATCAGACATAAAATTAGAAACGAGTAAACTACCCTTCTCCGTCAATTGTAATAAAAAGACTGGTGAGTAACAACATTCTTGAAAATATAAGGGGCAGTCAAATGAAAACGAGACAGATTGTGTTGCTGTGAACGTTGCCAACGCAGGTAGGTGTGTGTACAGAAGTACCCTCCATTGGGAAACAGCACTGAACAACGCGAACCTTCCCAGCTGTTTCTCTGTTTGTTTCTCTTTTTATTTAAATAAAGGTGGCCGCTCACAGGGTTTTGTTTTTTCCGATCCTTTTCTTTATTTTTATTTTTTACGCCTACTTCATGAGTAAAATATTTTAGATAATGGCAAAGCAAATAAAAATCTCTGGTGTTATAAATAAATGACGGCTTTCTTCATAAAACAACAGAAATATTTCTTGAAAACGTAAATAAGTATACTTTTTAAGGTCAGTTCTTTTTCTCAAATCGTGTATCACACCGAATATTTGGTTTTTTTTTTTTTTTACTTGTTTAGATCACATAGGACGCCCTCCAGACGAAAAATAATAATTGGTAATTAGCATCAGTACCAACAAAACATAACAGAAATTAAAGAAAACGCCCTCCTGGTAGCACAAAGAAATGGCATCCGCATCCGGCCAACTTGTGGGTAGACGCACCCTGAATGCCAAGGCAGTCAGGCATGTTCCACTCTCGTCTTCGCGGTGAATATTCCATTTTTCCGGTACACTGGACCGAGTCCTGGTATTACACAATCTCACTGAAATCACCTTCCCATACCTGGGACACCCCAGCTGCAGGAGGTTCGAAGAAGGCACTACCCAAAAAGTTGGCATAGCACTGACGGTATCGCGGATGACGCACGAAAAAAGCAAAGCGATCTTGCAGGAACGCACAGAAATCAGGAACGCTCTTATCGCCTTCACGGAACAAATAAGAGTTCGAGAGGTCTTTTTTCCAGATCACAGCGTTGGTTTTTGTACGTGGGAAATAAGTCTCATCTGGGAACAGAAGTGATTTCGGCGTAATGGCATGGGGAGCCGTACGTAGAAGAAAAGCAAGCATCTTCTGAATCAGCTGCCACACCTCTGCAAAAGATCTACACATCAGTCGTCCGTATCAAGCGTATGACAACGAGGGGGCACAACGGTGACTCTGTCATTTTTATGGCGTGTGGACGAAGCTGTGTCATGTATTTCCATTAACGACCAGATACCAGGTCGCACGAGCGCTCGTGTCGAGGAGTATATGGTGCACAGAACGCCAAACCACAGGCCATGCGTTCGCAGGATTTCGGCTTTCCACAACATTCCGAGCATGATATCTCATCATTAGGCGGTAAACATCACGTGGCGTAGGGTTCCTGGTACTAGGCAAGTCGGCATGGACATTCGGGCATTCCATGAAAAAGGTCCTGTCATGTGAGAAAGAGGGAGAAATATGGGCTACTGCAACGGATGCCACTAGAGAGGGAGGTGCCAGTTCGTCAATGAGGCTTCCCGATAATCCGGTTCGGCGGCGAGTCCACGACTTAACCATAGTACTTACATAAAGGACAGCTGCTCTCGCTTGGACGTTGATATGGCCGAGGCTGCCATCTCGAGGAGGAAATGGTCGCGTGTCGTAGCGGACTTTAAAGATAAGACCCGCTCTTACAAAGTAGCCGAACGCCACCTACAGTCTGTGTGCCATTGCTTTTGGTATCGGTAAAATCTGTGCTAAATGGGGTAGTTGCGAGACCAGACGAGTTTTAACAAAATCGACCCGTTTTAATGTCCAATGCTCTCAGGGGGTTGCCATGAACGTTCGCGTGGATAGCTTGTTGCAGGCGTTTCTAGTTAAATGAGATCGTGGGCTGTATATCACGCGTGAATGTGAACATTTGAGCTTGTCCACTAACGGCAGTGGAGCCACACTCTCTGCTGGAAGACCTCTACCGACTAACATAGTCCTAGATTTCGTCAGGTTCACTAGGCTGCCTGTCAATCGGCTCCTCAAACCGTGTAACAGCGGCTCAAGAGCGATGGTGAAAGGAGCATCGACAGCGGACATGCTTGATAGACCGACAGACCGACGGCCGTTGACCAGCACTCGCGACGTGGCACCTCGGAGGAGCCGCAAGACGATGTGTATAACTCTGTGGGGGAAGACCATCCGTCGGAGTACGTTTTCTAGAAAATCATGACCCACTCTATCAAAGGCGTGCTCGTAGTCCACTGTCACTAAGACACCGCGACTGCAGCAGGTCGTGGCCAGGGCTGTGACGTCACGGTAATGTTACTGTCACCACCAAAGCACGTTTGGTCCAGAGAAATGACTTGAGGAATGACGCGCCGAAGCCAGATGGCAAGAATCCGGGTAAAAATCTTAAAGTCACAATTTAACATGGTCAACGGCCGATAATGTCCAACTGCCGGCCGGAGTGGCCGAGCGGTTAAAGGCGCTACAGTCTGGAACAGCACGACCGCTACGGTCGCAGGTTCGAATCCTGCCTCGGGCATGGATGTGTGTGATGTCCTTAGGTTGGTTAGGTTTAAGTAGTTCTAAGTTCTAGGGGACTTATGACCATAGCAGTTGAGTCCCATAGTGCTAAGAGCCATTTGAACCATTTTTGATAATGTCCAACTCCCCGACCTCCCGATGGCTTGGAGACCGATATGAGCAAGCTTTCTTGTGGGAGGGGAAGGACAGGGTTGATCAGTTCTTCATACATCGTAGCCCATCGTGAGCCCATGATGTCGTGGAATGTGCGGTAAAACTCCAGCGGAAACCCGTCGGGACCTGGGGCTTGGTTCTCCGCACCCTTATGAAGAGCATAAGCGACGTCATCAGCCGTAGTGGTCGCTGTGAGAATCTCCGCAGCAGCCCCGTCGAGGGTACCTGTCAAGGAACGGAGGACTTCAGTCGCTACCGCCATGTTCTGGTCCTCTGCTGCACTCTGTTTGTAGTGATCCACAAAGGCGTTTACGATATCATTTTGGGACGCCAATCGGCAACCATCTGGCATGTCGCGGGCGTTGACCAGCTGTATCTGTCACCTCTGCTTCTCTCAGATATGATACATGGACAGGGGTTCTCCTAGTACACAATCGTGACATCTTGCGCGTCCTATTGTGCCTTCAAGGCGGCGACGCATAAGAGAAATTATCTTCTCCTTAATCCGATGAATTTCAACCTGTCGTTGAACAGAGGGGGCATGGTTTGAGAGTTGGAGGAGAATCGGGAAATAGTATTTCATGGAATGTTGTTGCTACAGCATTTTGTCACGGCCGTAATTCATCATCGAACGACGTAAAGCAGGCATGGTGCAGTCGAGCCACCACCGTTGTGTTGAAGGATACGCTGGGAGGCGTCTCACACAGTTGTTCCAAGTCTTCTCTACGACCTGCCTGCGTTCCAGATCCTTGAGATGGGCGACATACAGCTTCCACAGGCCTCGAACGCGGCATACCTTCTCCCTCTGGGGCGGAAAGTGCAAATGTAGGCGGTTTGGTCGGAAAAGGCGGTAGGCAATAACTCAGCGTCGAGCGTGGCAGTTACGATTCCTTGGAAAACATAGACACGTTCAAGACGACTTGCTGAATGGATGGTGACGTACGTATATCCAGGTCGAACACCATGCACGCGGTCCCAAGTATCAGTGAGGTTCAGTTCATGCACGAGGAGTTTGAGTTCCTGGCATGTGGTGAAATGGGGATGTTGGTCCTTCTGGGATAACACACAAGGAGCGTAAACATTAGTGATTCGGACACCCTGGAAAGTCACAGCAAGATCCCTAGCCAATGGTAGGTAAATCACGTCGTCTATCTCAATACCTTCCTTTAAAAGAACAGCCGTCCCACTACCATTGCCAGCACATGGCGTGAGGTAAGGAACATAGCCATAGATATTGGGAAACGTAGATAGGCGAACTTCCTGCAGAAGGGCAACATCGAGGTCCGACGCCCGCAACATTTCATGGAGCAATCAACGGTGTTGACACTGATGGAGCCAGTCCTGTAAGCTTGTCGCAGAATTGGGACTGTTGGGACGCTCAAGGAGACACGTAGGGCAGCAGCGAACAGGAACGTTGTCCCAGTAGGCTGCATATCCCCATTTAGTAACCCTGTCACAGCAAGATCCCTAGCCAATGGTAGGTAAATCACGTCGTCTATCTCAATACCTTCCTTTAAAAGAACAGCCGTCCCACTACCATTGCCAGCACATGGCGTGAGGTAAGGAACATAGCCATAGATATTGGGAAACGTAGATAGGCGAACTTCCTGCAGAAGGGCAACATCGAGGTCCGACGCCCGCAACATTTCATGGAGCAATCAACGGTGTTGACACTGATGGAGCCAGTCCTGTAAGCTTGTCGCAGAATTGGGACTGTTGGGACGCTCAAGGAGACACGTAGGGCAGCAGCGAACAGGAACGTTGTCCCAGTAGGCTGCATATCTCCATTTAGTAACCCTGTCCAGTAGTGGGTTGGAGCAGCAGCATAAGCTGCTGTCACTACCGTGGATGTTTCGTCGTATACATCGTCAGACTACACATAGGGTTTGAATGGTGTGCGTCCACCAGTTCTTGTGGAGTCCGAAGGCGGGGTCACCTCGGCGGTGGAAGAGTGGTGCTGGCTCAGTTGCTGTTCAACGACCATAGGTACAGCGCCTGGTGCGTGCAGAGATGGTTGTACCTCCGACGGGTGGCAGGCTGGTGCTTCCCCCACGGAATCGTCCATCGAGGCAACATCTTGAAAGTTGTTATCCTAATCGTTTTGAGACTGTGTCCTGCAGGCGACAGACGGGGCGATACGCCGTTTCCAACATCTCTTCAGCGACCGTTGCTTGTGCAGGTGATATTCAGTGTCCGAAGGAGCCTGGGGATCCGGATGGTCAGGCACAAAAGCGTCGGTAGGCACAATCATGGAGTCAGGAGCCATCCCCTGCACTAGAGATTGCTCACCACTGCACATGACGGAAAGGAGTAGGCAAAGGCGTCGATCCGTCCGCAACGGCCTGAGGCTTTAAGGGAGACGACAAGGTGTCAGTAGTAGGTGCCATGGTGATCGCGGTCGGGGGTCGTTATGGAGAACTTCGACAAAAGTCAGCGGGAGCGTCGTCGGAGCTGTCGTGGCCTGCAGGTCCTCAGGTGGTAACTGTGTGATTCTGCGTTGGAGACAGCTGGAACGGAGGTGTTCTTCTTTGTCACATCCCGAGCATGTTTTCGGCTAGCCATCATAAATTATAATTGCACGTCAGCCACCAATATGTAACTAGGACGGTACATGTTTGGTTAGCTCTATGCGGATCTGTCGTACTCCATTAAGAACTGGGTATGTAGTGAATTGAACCCACTTTTCAGCTGTATGACTAATAACCTTTCCACATGGGCGGAAAACAGATACCACTACCTCTGAAGGCACCTCGAAAGGGTTTTCAAATACACGGATGGCCCGCAGTCCAAGTCCCGCATGTTCCACAGTTACGTCACCGATGCGACCATCAGAGTGGCGTAACTTAAGACCACTTCGAGTTGCACTTAGAATCTTATCACATGTGTTTTCCTAAGCCAATTTCACTTATACCACACTGCTCACTATAGACAAGTGGGTGCCAGCAAGATCGTTGCAATTAGTCATGACTTCATCTCCGATAAACTTTTCGATTTCAACTGCTTTTCGTCGGGCATATTCAGGCGAAAAGCTAATCTTCAGTGTCGCTTTTCTATGGGCATAAGCCATTCTCTTTCGAGCCGGCCGGAGTGGCCGTGAGGTTCTAGGCGCTACAGACTGGATCCGAGCGACCGCTGCGATCGCAGGTTCGAATCCTGCCTCGGGCATGGATGTGTGTGGTGTCCTTAGGTTAGTTAGGTTTAATTAGTTCTAAGTTCAAGGCGACTGATGACCTCAGAAGTAAAGTCGCATAGTGCTCAGAGCCATTTGAACCATTCTCTTTCGAAGGAAATATAGCGCGCTAAGACGGCAGAGCGAGCTGCGTGGCGATGACGTAAACAAGACGTCCGTGCCGCTAGTGTACTGAAAGGCGACTGTCTGTTAGATGTGCTCGACGTGAGGTCAACGATTCGTTTGTGGGTCCGACTTTACTGTGGAGGCTGGGAAAGAGTAACAGCAAGGTAAAGCGCAGTTCTTGACTGTGGAAGGAGTGTCAGTAAATGTAAATGCCGTGTGGCTAGGGCCTCCCGTCGGGTAGACCGTTCGCCTGGTGCAAGTCTTTCGAGTTGACGACACTTCGGCGACTTGCGTGTCGATGGGGATGAAATGATTATGATAAGGACAACACAACACCCAGTCCCTGAGCGGAGAAAATCTCCGACCCAGCCGGGAATCGAGCCCGGGCCGTTAGGTACGACATTCCGTGGCGCTGACCACTCAGCTACCAGGGGCGGACAAGAGTGTCAGTAAGTGAAATTCGTACCCGAAAGTCTCGCGTGTACGAAGAACACAGTGTTCGCGTGCGCGTGTGTTTGCGTGGAGTTAGCGATTTCGGCATGTGAGACATCGAACAGGTTTGCTCCATCTTGTTGCCATGACGATAGACACCTCGATCAACAACTCACCGTGCTTTTGTTCACTGCCATGTTCTCGTAGGTATTCTGCGAACGCCTATGAATATCTGCGATGCTCTGGTTTTTCACCAAAAGAAACAGAGATGCCGCAAATGGTAATAATATTTGTCACAGTTAAGTCAAATTATCAAAAAAATGGTTCAAATGGCTCTGAGCACTATCGGACTTAACATCTGCGGTCATCAGTCCCCTAGAACTTAGAACTACTTAAACCTAACACTGGCCGGCATGAAATTATCGAAGTGTCAGTTAGTTTGAGGTTTTGGAAGGTAACTTGGATCTTGATAGCTTTAAAGTAGTTCAGTGTCGTAACCAGACGAGGAAAAAGATTAGATATTTTAAATTCTTCGTGTAGACTGTAATACATATTCTTCCTCACTCTCGATCGAGCAACAGATGGGTAATACACTACTGGCCATTAAAATTCCTACACCACGAAGATGACGTGCTACAGACGCGAAATTTAACCGACAGGAAGAAGATGCTGTGATATGTAAATGATTAGCTTTTCAGAGCATTCACACAAGGTTGGCGTCGGTGACGACACCTACAACGTGCTGACATGAGAAAAGTTTCCAACCGATTTCTCATACACAAACAGCAGTTGACCGGCGTTGCCTGGTTAAACATTGTTGTGATGCCTCGTGTAAGGAGGAGAAATGCGTACCGTCACGTTTCCGACGTTGATAAAGGACGGATTGTAGCCTATCGCGATTGCGGTTTATCGTATAGCGACATTGTTGCTCGCGTTGGTCGACATCCAATGACTGTTGGCAGAATATGGGATCGGTGGATTCAGAAGGGCAATACGGAACGCCGTACTGGATCCCAATGGCCTCGTATCACTATCAGTCGAGATGACAGGCATCTTATCCGCATGGCTGTAACGGATCGTGCAGCCACGTTTCGACCCCAGAGTCAACAGATGGGCACGTTTGCAAGACAACAGCCATCTGTACGAACAGTTCGACGACGTTTGCAGCAGCATGAACAATCAGCTCAGAGACCATGGCGGCGGTTACACTTGACGCCGCATCAGAAGCGCCTGCGATGGTGTACTCAACGGCGGACCTGTGTGCACGAATGCCAAAACGTCATTTTTTCGGATGAACCCAGGTTCTGTTTACAGCATCATGATGGTAGCATCCGTGTTTGGCGACATCGCGGTGAACGCACATTGGAAGCGTGTATTCGTCATCGCCATACTGGCGTATCACCCGACGTGATGGTATGGTGTACCGTTGGTTACAAGTCTCGGTCAGCTCTTGTTCGCATTGACGGCACTTTGACAGTGGACGTTACATTTCAGATATTTTACGACCCTTGGCTATACTCTTCATTCGATCCCTGCGAAACCCTACCGCATGTTGCAGGTCCTGTACGGGCCTTTATGGATACAGAAAATGTTCGACTGCTGCCCTGGCCAGCACATTCTCGAGATTTGTCAGCAACTGAAAACGTCTGGTCAATGGTGGCGGGGCAACTGGCTCGTCACAATACGCCAGTCACTGCTCTTGATGAACCGTGGTATCGTGTTGAAGCTGCATGGGCAGCTGTACCTGTACACGCCATCCATGCTCTGTCTGACTCAGTGCCCAGGCGTATCAAAGCCGTTATTACGGCCAGAGGTGGTTGTTCTGGGTACTGATTCTCAGTATCTATGCACCCAAATTGCGTGAAAATGTTATCACATGTCAGTCCTACTATAATATATTTGTCCAATGAATACCCGTTTATCATATGCATTTCTTCTTGATGTAGCAATTTTAGTGGCCAGTAGTGCAAATAACATGAAATGATCGTATGGCTATTTATTGGCCGGGATGTCCTCTCCGGGGTTCGGCCACCGTATTGCAAGTCTTTTTAGTTGACGCCACTTCGGGGACTTGCGTATCATAAATAAAATGATGGAACTGAAATGCAAAGAACCCAACATTGGGTTCCAAAATGTAATGAATAAATTATTGGAAATAATTAATGACGTGATCCCAAGTTCGTAGCCAAAATGTAATAAACTGATTGAAGGATTGGAATGCAAGTCAGGTTTCCCCAAAGTGGGTGGCGAAAAGTAATAAAACCTCCGATTAATAACAAAGCAATGAAACATTTACATGTATTATTACAATCTTTCGGAAGTCATTAACACACAAAGAGGCGCAGGGCTGATTTCACTGGGCACAGACGTCTTAGTAACTGGGCATTTTGGGCGGATTAACCACTTTATCTACCACATAACAGAATTAGTGTTATATGTACACTTGGACGAATCCTGTGATGTTGACTTGGCACTTGGAACCTGGACGTCCCTCCGGAACTTTTGTCTTATCGCTCAGCCGTTGGTTGGCGGCCAGCACGTTTCATCCTTGTATCCCGCAGATTTTTGAGGTGACGCCCTGAGCAGTTGAATTCTTTCCTCGTTCCATGCTTTGTGTCTAATTTCTCTCCACGTAGAAGCTGCCCAGCTGGTGATGTACTGTTGCTGTCCTCTGCTGTCAGCAGTCATTAGGTGGTTCTGTCAGTGTTATATTTGGAAGTTGAGGTCAGATGAGGGGAAACAAAGTCGAATGCTTAAACACTTAAGCGTCAGAACATAATAAAGACCATCCAACACAGAGTGGAATAAACATCGGAATACAGGGATCTGACTCGAAGTCTGAAAACAGCATCAACAATAGGATGACAAACTTCCAGAAGGCAGAATGATTTATATGAAACAGCATATATATTTGCATGACGAATGCGAATCTCCTGAAAAATATCCTGTGTAATTCTCAAGTCACTTCTGTCCTCTGAATGATTTCAGAAAAAATTCCAAAACCTCCTGAATGCAGACAGTTCGATTCATCTAACTCCTCCAACTCACTGATTGATCCATCTGAATGAAAAGTTCTAACTCATTGATACTCATTCCCCTCGAGGGTACCTCTGTTCAACAGATTCATTAATTTTCCCCCACTCTATTTTGCATAACTATACTGGGTCGCACGATCGGTGAGTAAGTGCACATTCAAATCAGAGTGGTTGAAAGAATGACAAAATGGTTAACTCCCAAAAACTGAGCCTCCCCCCTCCTCCCCACCCATCCCCCACCCCCCTCCCCGAAGAGGTTTACTTCCGAAAATTGGTATACATTGCTACCTAGGGAAGCAAAAAGGTGGCTACTGCGACCAAAATATAACTGATTCTTTGCGAGAGGGGGAGAGGAGCGTGTTAGCGGTTCAGGCGCTTGCGAAGAAGAGAGTAGAGTACCGTCATGCAGTCCCTCGCATGACCGCATCTCCGACACCACGTGACTCTTCTTGTACTGCCCGATTGGCCATGAGGTGTGAACTACGTCCAATGAAGCCTCCCTTGTACAGCAGTCTTTACTGTGAGAAGCTTCTAACGCTGAAGGTGTGAGACTGTGGGCGATATACCCAGCGTCCAAGCTTGTAGTCCCAATAAAGATTTTAAAAATCTATTTCCTCTACCCTTTTTGTTTTAGTTTCGTCTCTCAAATCAGTAACACAATTCTGGTGGTAAATTTAGAAATATACCATAATAACAGGAAATGTAGCATCGTAAGTAATGAAGTAGTTATAGCTAAATAAACTTTAAAACTTTATGAACTATTCTTAGTTCGATAATGTAATAAGATATAGTAAAATGGGGACGGAGATATAGTATGTAACTGTGAGCTGTTAATGGTGAACTACTTCAGTCCATGATGGTAACTGTAACCCACGTTATCATCGATAGTGAGGCTGTCGAGCGTTGACTTCAAGGTGTACCTGACTGATGTTGACCGCCAGACGCCGAGAGGAAACAAGTGCACAATTTACACTGCGACAGCACCATTCTGTTGACAGCCATTCAAAGTATGCCACCGAGTGAGCTGCCTTTTCCTAAGATGCAAAATACAGAAAGTCGTACTTCTCTCGTTATTATGCTCCATATCTCTGCTAGTTAATTTTTTTGCTGTGTGGATGTGTATGCGATTCCAGAATGAGGAATCAGAAGCTATTAAGTTGGTATTTTTGCAGTTTATATCAGGTCCCAGTGTACTGATACGCAGCATTCGAACTGTGCTCCGCCCCCCCCCCCCTCCACTCCCTCGCCCACCAAGCACTTATCGACCTGCAGAAAGGGATGATTTCAACACACTTTCTCGTCAATTCCGTCGACTATTCTCAGCATAAAATACCGGTGGCTGCAGTATACCTGCCCAACATGCATCCCCAGTTCCCAAAATGACACTCCGTCCTCCCACTACACAGTTTAACCACAAGGGTAGTTTACCATTTGTCTGTGGTCGAAGAGATTCGTCACGGCTTGCTGATACAGCATTTAATGTTTCAATCGCAGAGCGATTGAAGTGCCTCTGAAAAACAGGGTCTTGCTATACCGTATATGTGTTCATCTGTATCGCATCTATGGACCCAAATACATAAATAGAAAATAAAAAATACCTTTTTCTGCTATAGAAGAAAAGAAAAATAGCGTTAAGAATCAAAGCCGAAAAGATCTCTTCTTTAATAGATGGGATGTTCTCAGACTCTGTGGAGTGCACAACAGCTCAAGCTCCAGTTATGGAATCACGAACTGTGAATTCAGCAGTCCAGTTGCATCTGTACAATAATCTGTCAAACTGGGGACGGGGAGAGGTGAAGGAGGGGGGTGCAAGACTCATCTTGGTTCAGTCCTAGGCTGTGTATGGCATCAGACATGTTTATGATTGTTTTGGGAGGTTTTCCATATTCTTCTTGTCAAATGTTGGCTTGGATTAGACGTTATCCAAAGAACGTAAAAAAGGTAGCTTTCAAAACACGTTTTATTAATTTTTAACGATGCCAGCCAATTTTTAAAAAAGAGGAGGCATGAAATTAATGCAGTAAAAACTATCAACATTATCAGATGTAAAGTTTTGTAGGTAAACACTGCTGACAGCGGCAACAGGTTAAATAAGGGTTTCTAAAGTTTATTTTCTGTGTCTGCACTTTGAAGACTATTAATTAGTAGCACATTTCCCGGTTATTTTTGTTAACAATCAACACGTATTTGTCAAGTTTCCGGTCTAGAATGGCAATTTTAGAAAGTTTCCCCCTCTTGCATAAATATCTACCGTCGATGTGACGTTAAAGCATATTCTCTCCTCTGTATTCCTTATGTCATGTGTTAGATCTTCGAAGCAATCGAACGACTGCTGGTATTGCACTTGGAGCAGAGCACAAGAAGGAGTCAGCTATATACAGTGATTCAGGTGACCCTGTCACTGCCGTTTTGTGCAATCCACAATGTTATAGGTGGCCTCCATAAACCATGGGTGAGATTTTCGTATTTTCTGTCTCTCGCTAAGAGCAAACTACTGGCCCTACAAAAAAATAAAAAGAACAGTCTTGTAGGGAATTTAATATAGTTAAATTTTGTACCGGATAGTTTTTCTCTAGAAGCCGTAATTTTCGAGTTTTTCAAGGAAAACGTACAGTAGTGACCATCAACCGCACTGCCAACCACACACTCATCACCCCGTCCTCTCCCGCCCGAGATTTCTAGTAAGTTGTTCATGACAAACCCTCCTACGACCGTACAAATATTTGCGACTGCACAAATTATTTCTCACATACGATCTTTTTTTTCTCAATTGACTGACCTTCTTGCGCCACCGACTTAATCAAGCAAACGCAAATTTTAAAACTGATCATTGTGTAAATTCTAAAAATTTTAAGAATTTTTTGGAGCATAAAATAAACGGTTGTATCGTTTTTTTCATCAGGCCTTCCGACTACGAAACTGCTGTGCTTAGTAGGATTAAGACTGGATCGAATTGTCAACATAATTATTTTTCGCGCAACATTGACAAAAGTCGTTTCTCATTCATTACTCACACTGGCATCTTTAAATTAATAATGTTAATGAAGTAGCCGACTAAGCTGGTGACGCAGTAACCCAGCCAACAGAGACCAAAGAAATGTCGAATACTGGGAACAGTTCGTGTAGTTAGGAATTTTTGTACAGTGGTAAGAGAGCACCACGAACAACATACCAGAAATTTTGACTAGTGAGGGACGAGTGTGGGGTGGAGAGGCGTTTAAAGATCACATTTGTATGCTTTTCTTGAATAAGTCGAAAACTGCAGCTTTCAGCTAAAAAGGAACCCAGTAAAAAACTTGTCTGTTGTTGTGGTCTTCAGTTCAAAGACTGGTTTGATGCAGCTCTCCTTGCTACTCTATCCTGTGCAACCCTCGTCATCTCCGAGTAACTACTGCAACCTACATCCTTCTGAATCGGTTTGCTATATTCTTCTCTTGGTCTGCCTCTACGATTTTTACGCTACACGCTTCCCTCCAATATTAAATTGGTAATACCTTGATCCCTCAGAATGTGTCTTACCAACCGATCCTGTCTTCTAGTCAAGTTCCTCTTCTCCGCAATTTTATTCACTACCTCCTCATTACTTAAGAGACCTATCCACCTAATCTTGAGCATTCTTCTGTAGCACCACATTTCAAAAGCTTCTATTTTCTTCTTGTCTACATTGTTTATCGTCCATGTTTCACTTCTATACGTGACTACACTCCATACATATACTTTCAGAAAGGCCTTCCTGACACCCACAACTATACTCGATGTTAACAAAATTCTCTTCTTCAGAATAGCTTTTTTTGGACACGCCAGAGTAGCCGAGAGCAGTAACGCGTTGCTCCCTGGACTCGGGTAGGCGCGCTGTCCCCAGATCGAATCTGCCTGGCAGCTTAACGACGAGGGCCAGTGTGGTGGCTAGCCTGGATGTGGTTTTTAGGCGGTTTTCCACATCCTGCTAAGAGAATGCCAGGCTGGTCCCCACATTCCGCCTCAGTTATATGGCTTGCAGACATCTGAACACATTCGCACTATTCCATGGATTACACTAGATGCAGATAGTTGAGGTACACTAATTCCTTCTTGGGTGGTATGGGATGGCGACAGGAAGGGCATCCGGCCACCCCTTAAAATTAACATGCCACATCCAGTAGGCCCTGCAAATCGGCATTAATGAATGGAAAGAGAGAGGGAAAAGCTTTTCTTGCCATTGCCAGTGTACATTTTATAACCTCTCTACTTTGGACATCATCAGTTATTTTATTTCCCAAATAGCAAACTTCATCTACCACTTTAGGCATCTGGTTCACAATCTAATTCCCTCTGCATCATCTGATTTAATTCGACTATGAGGGGCATTTGAAAAGTCCGTGCAAAAATTTAAACTATTTACGTGTTTGGGGTAAACCTTTTTTATTTTTCGACATAGTCTCCTTTTATACTTATACACTTCGTCCAATGCTGTTCTAATTTGTTGATCCCTTACGAATAATAGGAATTGTCCAAGTCTGCAAAATAGCTATTATTTGCTGCAATCACCTTCTCGTTCGAATGAAATCTTTGTCCCGCGAGCCATTTCTTCAAATTGGGGAACAAATAGTAGTCCGAGGGAGCCAAGTCTGGAGAATAGGGGGGATGTGAAACGAGTTGGAATCCTATTTCCATTAATTTTGCGACCACAACTGCTGAGGTGTGTGCTGTTAAATTGTCGTGATGGAAAAGGATTTTATGCGGTCCAATCGCCTGTGTTTTCCTTGCAGCTCTGTTTTCAAGCAGTCCAAAATGATGAATAATATGCACCTGTAATAGTTTTACCCTTTTCCAGATAGTCGTTGAGGATTATCCCTTGCGAATCCCAAAAGACAGTCGCCATAACCTTTCCGGCCGAAGGAATGTTCTTCGCCTTTTTCTGTGCAGATCCTCCCTTGGTAACCCATTGTTTAGATTGTTCTTTGGTCTCAGGAGTATAGTAATGTGTCTATGTTCCGTCCACAGTGACGAAACGACGTTTAAAGTCCTGCAGATTCTTCCTGAACAGCTGCAAACCATCCTTGCTACACTTCGCACGATTCCGATTTTGGTCAAGCGTGAGCAATCGCGGAACACATCTTGCGAATAGCTTTCTCACGTCCAAATGTTTGTGCAAAATACTATATACCCGTTCATTCGAGATGCCCACAGCACTAGCAATCTCACGCACCTTAACTCTTCTGTCATCCACCACCATAACATGGAGTTTATCAGTGATTTCTGGAGTCGTGACCTCCACAGGGCGTCCAGAACGTTCAGCATCACTTGTGCTCATAAGGTCACTCCGAAAATTTTGAAACCACTTATAAACTATTCTGATCGAAGGTGCAGAGTCACCGTAATGTTTATCAAGCTTCTCTTTAGTCTCCTGAGACGTTTTGCCTTTCATAATGTAACGTTTAATCACCACACCAAATTCTTTTTCGTCCATTTTTTGATAATCACTCGACTTCCTTGATTCACACGAATTCCAAACACAAAGAAATAGACCAATATGGCTGAAACTTAGTGTGCGTTCTTTCCAAAGATGCTACTAGCTAAACACGAACTCGATAAGCGCCGGTGGTGCCATCTCTCGGACTTTGCACGGACTTTTCAAACGCACCTCGTAGATTCTATTATCATCGTTTTGCTTTTGATGCTGCTCATCCTATATGTTTTTTTCAAGACACTGTCCTTTTTGTTCAACTGCTCTTCCAAGTCCTTTGCTGTCTCTGGCAGAATTACTCGACTCTTATAAATGCCATCTCGTTTCTATACAAACTGTATTTTACCGCTGACACCTTTGGAATTTGAAAATGGTATAAACGTAGGTTTGCCTTTCCTTAACCTATCTTCTAAGAGATGTCGTAGGATCAGTACTGCCTCGCGTGTTGCTACATTTCTCGTGAAACCAAACTGATCTTCCCCAATGTAGTCTTCTACTGGTTTTTCCGTTCTGTAAAGGATTCTTGTTAGTATTTTGCAATCGTGACTTATTAAACTTATAGTTCGGTAATTTTCACGCTTGTCAGCACCTGCTTTGTTTGGAATTGAAATTATTATATTCTTCCTGAAGTCTGAGGGTATTTCGCCTGTCTCATGCATCTTTCTCACCAGATGGTAGAGTTTTGTCATGGCTGGCTCTCCCAAGCATATCAGTAGCTCTAAAGAAATATTCTCATCTTCATCTACGTCCTCTTTGCCGCCCGGTCTGAGGCGTCTTGTCACGGTCCGCGCGGCTCCCCCCGTCGGAGGTTCGTGTCCTCCCTCGGGCGTGTGTGTGTGTGTGTGTGTGTATGTGTGTGTGTGTGTGTGTGTGTGTGTGTGTGTGTGTGTCGTACTTAGGTTAAGTAGTGTGTAAGCTTAGGGACCGATGACCTCGGCAGTTTGGTCCCATAAGACCTTACCAAAAATTCAATTCAAATTCTACATCCTCAATCATTTCTGTAATATTGTCCTCAAGTACATCTCCCTTGTATAGACCCTCTATATACTCCTTCCACCATTCTGATTTCCCTTCTTTGCTTACGACTGATTTTCCTTCTGAACACTTGATATTCATACAGGTAGCTCTCTCTTCTCGAAAGGTCTCTTCAGTTTTCCTTTAGGCAGTGTCTATCTTACCCCTATTGATATATGATTCTACATCCTAAAATGTGTCCTCTAGCCATTCCCTTAGTCATTTTGCATTTCCTGTCGATCTCACTTTTTTAGATATTTGTATTCCCTTTCACCTGCTTCGGTCATTGCATTTTTATATTCTCTCCTTTCATTTTATTAAATTCAATATGTCTTGTGTCACACAAGGGTTTCTACTAACACTCGTTTTGTTACTTACTTGATCCTTTGCTCCTCCGTTATTTCGTCTCTCATATTTACCCATTCTTCTTCTACTGTATTCCTTTCCCCTATTCTTGTCAGTCGTTCCCTAATACTCCCTCCGAAACACTCTACAACGTCTGGTTCTTTCAGTTCATTCCGGTCCGATCTCCGTAAAATCCTGGATTTTTTGAGTTTCTTCAGTTTTAATTTGCAGTTCATAACCAAGGGTCCACATCCGTCCCTGGAAAGTCTTACAATTTAAAATCTGGTTCCGAAATATCTGTCTTACCATAATATAATCTATCTGAAACCTTCCAGTATCTCAGTGCCTCTTCCATGTATACAACCTTTTTTCATGACTCTTAAACCAAGTGTTATCTATTATTAAACAATGCTCTGTGCAAAAGTCTACCAGGCGAATTCCTCTTTCATTCCATACCCCCAGTCCATATTCACCTACTACTTCTCCTTTTCTACCTTCTCCTACTATAAATTCCAGTCCCCCATGACTATTAAATTTTCGTCTCCCTTAACTATCTGAATAATTTCTTTTATCCCATCATACATTTCCCCAGTCTCCTCCTCATCTGCGGAGTTAGCTGGCAGGCTTTGCCTGAGGTGGGTGTGATATTCATGTCTGTCTTGGCTGCAATAATTTGTTCACTATACTGTTCATAGTAGCTTATCCGCGTTACAATTTTTGTTCATTATTAAACCTAATCTTGCATTACCGCTATTCAGTTCTGATCAGGTGAATACAGTGTTATACATGCATGTATAACAATGTATTCACCTGATCAGAAGTTCTGTTCATCCTGCCACCGAACTTCATTAATTATCACTATATCTTTTTCTTCTTGTTCTTCTTCTTCTTCTTCTTGCGTTACAGCGTCTGTAGGACCACGGGTAACCTCTTCGTGGACTGCATTTTCCTCTTCTTCTCCCTGAACCTGTTCATTCTTTCTTTTCTTCTCTCCCGCTCTTCTTCCGAGATCTTCTGTGTCCTTTTCTCCTGTCAGCTCCACTGGTGACACTCTAATCTTTTCCAGTATTCTTCTCTGTCGTTGATCTCCGGAATATTGGTCGGTGTATATTTGTTCCTCCAATTTTCCTTTCCTTCGACCTTGATCCCAAATTCCAACCAGTCCTTCCGAAGTTCAACCACCCACTTGGTTCCTGTCTTTCCCTTTTCCCTCCTGTTGTTTCCCACACTCTCTTCGTCATTCTGTCCATACTCATCCTAACAACACGTCCAGCAAACCTTGCCCTTTTGAATCTGATTTCCCCAGATACTGTTCTCATGTTCCGGTACAACTCTTCCCTAGGTCTTCAAATCCACCTCTCCCCACCTCTTTTGGGACCTAGTATTTTTCTCAGTAATTTTCTCTTTTCTTACTCTAGTTGTTCTGTCCCATTTCTTCCTAGTGTCATCGTCTCAGCAGCATATAACACTGCATTCTTCACTGTTGCCTTGTAGTGGCTTATCTTTGCCTCTGTGGATATATTATTTCCATTGTATATCTCTCTCATCATACAGAAGGCTGACCTCTTCTTTATCCTCTCTGTTATTCCCTCCTTGCTCCTGTTCCTTCCTCTTATATATTCTGGCTGGGTGTTGTGTGATGTCCTTGGGTTAGTTAGGTTTAAGTAGTTCTAAGTTCTAGGGGACTGATGACCATAGATGTTAAGTCCCATAGTGCTCAGAGCCATTTGAACCATCTTATAAATTCTCCCAGGTACTTAAATTTGTCCACCATTTGGACAGTGCCTTCCGGTGTTTCCCAGTCTGCAGTGGTATTTAATGTCTTTGTCTTGTTATAGGCGATATGTATATATCTATCTATATAAGCGATCACTATATCTAACTTTAACCTATCCATTTCCCTTTTTAAATTTTCTAACCTACCTGTCCCATTAAGGGATCTGACATTCCACGCTCCGATCCATAGAACGCCAGTTTTGTTTCTCCTGATTACGACGTCCTCCTGTCTAGTCCCCGCCCGGAGATCCGAATGGGGGACTATTTTACCTCCGGAATATTTTACCCAAGAGGACGCCATCATCATTTAACCATACAGTAAAGCTGCATGCCCACGGGAAAAATTACGGTTGTCGTTTCCCCTTGCTCTCAGCCACTCGCAGTACCAGCACAGCAAGGTCGTTTCGGTTGATGTTGCAAGGCCTGATAAGTCAATCATCCAGACTGTTGCCCCTGCAACTATTGAAAAGGCTGTTGCCGATCTTCAGGAACCACACGTTTGTCTGTCCTATCAACGGATACCGCTCCATTGTGGTTGCACCTACGGTATGGCTATCTGTACCACTGAGGCACGCAAACCTCCCCACCAACAGCAAGGTCCATGGTTCACGAGGCGGGGGCGGGTAAAGAACTACATTATATTTCTTAGAAAAAGATCAAATTCATCTTTTTCTGTAGGACCAATAGTTTGTGTGTAGCGAACGAAAGTATATGAAAATCTCGTTCGTGATTTATGAAGGCCAGAATACTTTTGCAGGTAGCATAAAATGACAGCGGTAGGGGCAGCTGAATCGCCCTGTATGGCGCAGAAGACATAAATATAATTAACGCTAGATCACTAATGATGGGTAAAGTCACGTTGTTACTAAACACTTGTTAATTTTACTGTTACATATTTTATTCAAAACTAAACTAAATGAAACTGACCACTGTGTCAGCCTCAGCCGATGGGCATCACTGGATGCGGATATGGAGGGGCATATGGTCAGTACACCAGAGCCCTGGTTGTCATCAGCTTTCGTGAACGGAGCTTTACAGCCAAGCAATTCCTAAATGGGCCTAACAAAGAATTAGTGCACCCCACTTGCCAGCAGCATCCTGCAAACTCGGACTATCATCCATCCAAGGGATAGCCAAGCCTGACAGCACTTAACTTCGGTGAAATGATGGGAACCGATGTTACAACTGTAGCAAGGTCGGTGGAATATTTTTTTTCAAAGAAATATAATAGTTTATGCACTAGTTAATTACAATTTACATCGATGAGCCAAAAAATTATAACCAACTGCTTTATATAAATTCTGTTCATCAAGGATCCGACAGTTGGTAGGGTTTTGGAGGTATATGGCATTAGATGTCTACTTACAGGTCATTTAATTCGTGTGAATAACTGGCCACTGATTTGCGTACGTGGTGATGGGTCCCGATAACGACCCAGATGGTTCCATAAGATTTACATCAGGAGAATTTGGCCCCCGAAACATCAACGTAGGTTCACGGTAGAGCTACTGAAACCACTGTTGCTCAGTTCTTCCTGCGAGACATGGAAAGTTATACTGCATAAAGGCGACACCGCCGTCGAGGAAGGGATGCAGGTGACTGGCAGCTGTCAGCGTGTCTAAGATTACTACCACAGATACCAAGCCAGCGCAGGAGAATGTCTCCCATAGCATAATAGTGCTCTCACCAGCCAGCGTCCATGGCGCTCTGCCCGTTTCGAGCCGCCGTTCACCTCGATGCCGGCGTTTGTGGAGACGACCATCGACCTAGTGTAGCAAAAATATGATTCACTCGAAGACTCGACACGTTTCCATTGATCGAAGGTCGAATCCCGATAGTCCTATGCCCACTGCAATCGTAACTGAGCTTGTCGTTGGGTCAACATGTGAACGCGTGAGGGTGGTCTGCTGTGGAGGTCCATGATCAACAGTATACGATGAACGGTGTGCTCCGAAACACTTGTGCGGGCACAGTATTGTGCTCTTTCGGCAGAGATGCCACGGATCGTCATTTGCCCTACTTTACAGAGCAGACAAGCCTCCGAACCCCACGTTATGTGAAGAGTCATGGACGTCCTAGTGGCAGGTTTATTTTCCTTCTACCTCTTTCCGTAAATGCTGACAACAGTAACACGTGAACCTTCGACCACCTTCGCCGTTTTCAAGATACTCGTTCACATGTTCTGTGTAATAATAATCCGCCCTTTGTCAAAATCGCTTATCTCAAAGGATTTCGCCATTTGCAGCCCATATCTTCGGTAGGGCGATCCGCGGTCCGTGTCTGCTCCGCTTGGATACTTTTATGACCGCGTCATGTGGTCGCGAGACGTCACCGGGCGGCTTCCAGCGTCGCGGTGGGCAGTGGTCATAATGTTTAGGCTGATCAGTGTGAAGTCTCCAGTGGTATGTCACATACAAAAAAGCACAAAATGTCCTGATTTACACACCATATTTGAGGGAACAGCGAATTTGTAACAACTGCAACCGTAAATTTTGCGAGGATTTAGTAATCCATGGTTGAAGCAGAAGCATTGACAAGTAATCGGGGAAAAATGCCACGAGAAAAAGAGATCAACCTTAAGTGCCCACGAGCAATAGACGATACGGCAGTGTTTATTCACGTCAACAACAACAGGAGAGATGCATAGAATTGTGGATAACCATTATACGTTTCCAAGTACTTTCGAATATGTACACATATACTCACATGTTTCGGCCGGAACAGACTTTACTCGACACGGCAACACGTCAAAGAGGTATTAACGTACTCCTATCCGCCAGAATATTGAATAGCCCTTCGAATCGGTGTCGGCCGTAGCCTACCGGTTATTTGCTCGGGTCCCGCTATTACGAGCTGCCAGATACAAGTAAAAAGTGTTGGGCGGGAAGGAGCAAAAAATCTGAGCGCAAACTGGTAAGCGGCGGCGGCTGTGCAAATACCGGCGCTCACATGCGAATGAGTTTAGCTGAGCGCCAGCGCCGCTCTATGCATGTTTATTCATGGTGAGTGTGCACACGTCCGCCGCGCAGGCCCGCGCAGGGGCGCGCCAAAGCGCTCCGCTACCCATTAACGACGAAAAGTATAGCCCGCCACGTCGCCTCGGGCTAAACGGCGATATTGCGCTCGGCGCGTGGAAACGTATCTGCTGCTACAAGGTGCAAACATTTGACCGAGCGCCGTCTACGGCGTTGCGTTTGCGACGCGTGTACATACAAACGATGCGTAGAGGCCGTCGCGTCTTTTGCGGCGTATCTCATCATCATAAGCATCATTGGCCCAAAGCTCATTCCGAATAGTCGTTATTATTTACTCTGATGCGTGCACACGGCTCACACGTCGCACGCCTTTGAACCCCACACCTAGTCGTTATCAGCGTGTACCGATTAACGGGCTCCATATTCCTGTAGCTCGTATCCCTAAAGAGTCGTTTAGTTTCACTCGTGAAACAAGTTGCGCTGTAGCCAAAAAGGACAAGCCTTTTCCTGCGAAAAAAATAAAATACGAGGGTCATTTCAAAAGTTCTGCACAAGATAGAACTAAAGAAAGTAATTTGTTTTACAAAATACTTTACTGACCTGTAGTATAATCTCCATTCTTACTCGTGACGGCTTCCCAACTTTTTGGCAATTTCTGTATTCGTCATAGGGCACCTTCACTGTTGAGCTGTCGCATTACTCGCATCACTTAAATGAAAGTTTCAACAATTGCATCGAAACGATTTCCACGAAGTTGTTCCTCCCATTTTGGAAGTAAGTCAAAGTCTAGTGTACTCATATCAGGACTGTATGGTGGACTGGGCAATACCACTCACCGACATTTGTCGACCGTTTCCTTCACTTTTAAAGCAATAGGTGGTCTTGCATTATCGATCAAAATGAGGACACCAGCTGCAAGCATGTCAGGCCTTCTTTGACGAGTTTTCGGGCGCAGTACATTTTGCAGAAACAGCTTCTAGTACGCGACTGTTATAGACACCCCTTGGGGCACTCTGTTGGTTAGAGGGTCTCCAGTCTGTAATGGTACTTGAATTACGTAACCATTATGGTATCTCATCTGAACCTATCGATACCAGTAATATTCTACTGTGTTTCTGCAAAGTAGTTGACATATTTCTGAGACAACATTCAGATTTGATTTCATTTGTGATACATGATATGTTTATATTGCAATGATATTATTCTTATGTGTATTCTTTCTTTTGTCACTATGATCTTTGATGTACTTGTAACTCTGATTTTTGGGCACGTAAGCGATTGTTGGTTAGTTGTTAACTTGTTAGAGAGTCAGACGGTGAGAAAGTCGAGTCTTGGGCGTCACGTTGGAAAGACGCGTATTGTAGTCCGCTTATAAAATGTGAACTTTAACAGTGACTGTGAGGAAGATGTTTTCAAGTATATTTTGTATTGTGAAGTGATGTTTTGTGTTACGTGATATTGCAATAAAAGCAATTAAAAGGAAGTGTAACTTAATTTCGGAGTGCTGATTGTTTTTTTACATCACCATTGTCCAGCAAAAGTGTAATCTTCAAGAATGATTTGTGAAGCGTATCTACAAAAATTTTGAATATAGCAGAATAAAACCTAGGCCTCTTTGCTTCAGAGCTTGGAATCATAATCACCTTGATTTTCAATGATTGAGCCATGATTTTACGACGAGACCAGCGTGGGAAACACAAAAAGATGAGTGCCTAGTTTTTTGATTATTACATGAAATGACTTTATTAACTGTGCTCTAATAACACCTGCCACATAATAACTTAGTTGTTGCCCGAAAATGCAGTATTTAGCAGCGTGAGCACCACAATCGTTGTTAAATGCTGACCTTTGTTGTGGTAGGGTTGTTGGAAGTCATGCCATACGCAAAGGTTATTGTCAGTTTTTCCTTTGACTGTTGGGCTTGGAAAGTCGGAAATTTTAAAGTGTGACGACTGACACTCCAGTTATGGCTCAAAATCTCGTATCCAGGTTTCATCAAGTGCAACAATCCTTTTCAGAAACTGATTAACTTCTCATGGTCGAGATTTACAGTCATGCACGGGCATGCCGTTGATTGTAGAAATTATTTATTTCACAGCTGCAATTTCGGCGTTTGGACCATTTTCAAGTGTCTTTGCAAAAGTTTTTCAGCACATGTCCTCTGACATGTATACATGTCATCGTCAAAAATAGGCCTTTTCACTCTAGAAATATGGTAACATCAGACGAGTGCGAATCTCTGTACACGTGCTGAAGTAAAATCTCTTGCAACACCACTTTAAAATGGTCCAAAGGCCAAAATTGTAATTGTGAAGTAAATAATTTCTACAGTCATCGGCGAATATGATGTCCCTTAAAAGAGTTTCAGAAACTCCTCTACTACTGTTCGATAACGTTGCAGCGATTCTGCGATTCTTCTGCGACTTGCTTTCTGCTTTTCACCCAGATCATGCGGAACCCATCTGGCTGCAAATTTTCTCATCTTTAACTTTTCAGTTATGATTCTGTAAACTACAGTTATAGACAGTTTGGCCTCATACGCAATTTCCTCACATATTTTTCGTCGATCCTGAGAGGTGTGGTCTGTTGCAGCTGGTGGTCTTCCACTTCTTGGTTTATCCTCAGTGCGTATACGACCTTCACGGAAAAGAGCAGACCACGATCATATTGTGCTACGTCCACTACACTATTCCCACACATTTCTGTTAAAGCGTTGTAAATTTCCGTTGGGTTCTTTCCTCATAGGGATTAGATTTTGATGTAGGAACGCTGGTCACTAAGTGTAATTCGACCTGACTCAGTTTCAGCTTTCATTTCAAATATGAATTTTTGACATATTGTGTACATTCTGCTGTGATTCTAAGCGTTCTATACTTACTGAATATGTAAGTTTCTTTAAGAAATTCGGAGAGTTTTTTGTTGAGTTTGAATCTGTACTCAACAAAAAACTCTTCAGAATTCTTATACAAACTTACGCATTCAATAACAATAGTACACTTAGAAACACAGCAGAATGTACACTACACCTCAAAAGTAATAAAATTCCTGATGAAGCCACCACATGTGCCTCATTTCACATACAAGACCTTTATTCTTGAGTACCAATAGATAGAATACTGCAGATAATTAATGGCAACCTACATAACCACAAATAAATCCCTTTATGCCACACTGTCACATTATTGAACTAATAAATCTGTTAGAATTCACACGTTCACACAGTTAGTTCAAATTAAATAATAAACTCTACAAAAGAATAGATTGCCCAGCAATGGGATCAGACCTTTATGGATTGTTAGCTGAGATATTTATAAAGAACTTAGAAGTTAAAATGCAGAATTGCAACCACCACACCCTCAAAAATATTTCTATAACTGCAGATACGTAGATGATATCATCATTTTAGTCCATGTAAACATGAAATGTGGTTGTGCATTACCACAGTGCCCTCTGAGGATATTTACGAGTATCACAATTTCCAATCCATCATTTCCCTTTCCTTCTCTTTCCCCTTGCTACATTTCATGTCTGTACAAGCCGTGTCATCATGAGTTGTGTCTGTTCTGTCGTTGTCCAACAGGACAGACACCACTCAGCTATGTACATTTTAATCAGTGGCACAAAACACAATATCAGTGAGTTAATCCAACTGTTCAACCTCTCCCATGAAAACATCACGTTCCCAGATCAGCAGACAGTAGGATAGCATAAACGTTCTAGATCTGACAATTAGAATAATGAATGATAGACACCAATTTGAAATCTATTGTAAACCTACGGCAAGTCCAAATCCATAAGTCCTCTTGTCACCCCACAGTGCACAAGATGGAAGCATTCTGGTATAAGGTCAACAGAGCAATCCAACTATAATCCTGTGAAGACAAATGTAAATAAGAAAGTGAAATAATAAAACAAACAGCCATTACACACAGCTGTAACAGCCCCCTAGTAGACAACGTGAAACCCTCAATAATGGCAAAGCAATCACGGCAAAAAAATTAGAAAATAAGATCTTCCACTCAATCCCATTGGTGGGTAGCATTTGATATCAGTTAGCCAATGCGTTCAAATGAAAAGGAACAAACATATCTTTCATCTCTTTTACCAAGAGTGATCGGAAGTTACCAGATATCAGCAAAGCAAGAACCCACTGCATCATACAGGTATATTCAAAACTGAATGTTTGGACTGCGACCATTTCTATAGGCCAGACAAGTAGATCATTTGAGATTAGATTCAAGGAGCGCAGGGTAACACTAACAAGCAAATCTATACCATACATCAGCAATCGCCACCTACCAACACGAAACGAAACACCATGCTAACAACACAAGTATCAACATTAAACATATACAACCTAAAGGCAAAAAAACTAGACATCCGTGAAACACTCCAAATATACAAACAACAGACAAAAAATGACAACATTTACAACAGTATTATTCCTGTTCTCAACAGCAGCTTAGATTCTTAAATTTGCAGTGCGCACACAAACACGCACACACATACATCCCATTCAAATTTACTACGAATTATTTTAGCTATTGACATGTTGTCTCGAGCTGTTTTAAATGAACAGTGGACATACCTGACTCACAAAATTCAATTGATCCACCAAACAACCAATAGTTTTGCCACATAGCAGCCTGACACAGTATCTGTTTCTTTATAATACACGATCCAGTTACATTAACGTGACCTACAGCTATGTTCGACGCCAAAGTGAAATAACCACTTACGTAAGGTAGGCGGCAACACTAGGAATGGAGGGTATACAGGTATAATGTGTGATGAGAGGAGGCGGAAAGCAATAAAGTCTTTGTCGTAGTGCGGAAACGGAATGATTTATCTAATGTCCAAAATGCCATTATCGTTGGCTTTCAGGCGGAGGGTGGAAGCATTTCCGAAACGGCTAAGTTTTTATATTGTCCGTTAGCCACCGTGATTACAGTATACCGTGCAAGGCAAAATGGCACTACCCAAAACCAGTCCCAAGGCAACTGTGAAGAACCACGGACCATAGATGACACCTGCAGAGATGTTTATGGGCGAATAGGCGTGCACCTGTTGAGTAACGGACCACCCAGATGAGTCAAGGGGTTACCAACAGCGTCTCCTCAATTGCCATTCACCGAACGTTTCTGTATTGGGTTCCGGCAGCAGGCGCCTGGCTCATGCACCCACACTGACTGCTGTTCAGCGGCGACGAACGCTGGAATTTGCAAGTCAGTAGCGCCACTGGATGTCCACGGAGTAACGACAAATGGCCGTTTCAGATGAATCAGGCTTTATGTTCCGTCGGACAAACGGCCGTTGGCCTGTACAGCGCGGAATGTCTAAAAGCAACAACTGTCGAAAGGGCCTAGGCCGGAGGAGGGAGTTTTTGGTCTGGGAAATATATTCGTGACATTCCCTGCGTCGTCACGTCATCTCGTCATTCTGAAAGGCACAGTGTATCATCACAAGTAGGCATCTATCTTTGGAGACCATGTCCACAGCTACAAGCTGTGGTATCGATAGCTACGATGCCACAGCGTAGGTTGGCACTACGACACCGACACCGACGACAGCTCCCTCTAGCATGCGCTGTCCAGGTCTACGAGCTGTACTACAGATTCTGCCCATTTCATCGAGAGCAGACGGCCGGGACACTTCGCACCTCATTGCATAATCAACTTGTTTTTGCCTATAGTAAACATCTATAATTTGACAACTAGTACCGACGTGTTTAACCTTTTCCTGTTCCTACTCGCTTCCTTCATTCGGCCAACCTTTCAGTTTACCGGAGCAGACCTACGCGCTGCCTTCTAGGCGGGATACAAAACAAGCATTTTGCTTTTCTTCTATACGATGGCGTCTACCATCACAACACTCGCAGTGTACGTGAATGTTTCAGGTAGAACGAGGATGAGTTCACCGTACTCCCCTGGCCACTCACAAAGCCCCCCGGCTTTGAACCCAATCGAGAATCTGTGGAACATAGCGATCGGGCTGTTCGCACCATGAATCCCCAATCGAGTAACCCAGCGCAGCTGGCCATTGCACTGGAGTCGGTACCTTCCAGAAACTCATTGACTCTCTTTCTGCACAAGACCGCAAGAAAACGGCTATTGCTCTTCAATCTTTTGACTACCAGTTTTACTTCAAAAACATTAGTATGTCGATTTGATTAGTATCCCAGTCAGAAATAACAATATGAAAGGATATTTCCCATTGTTTCGTTTTCCTACGAGGTTGGGTTGGGGGAGAGGGTACACAGGATTATTCGTAAGTACCTCCAAGGTTTCAGAAGACGACTGCGCAAAACCTACAAGACGTACTGAAAACAGGGACACATCAGTGGACAGAGCGTCTCTCCAAGTTATTAACTCACACTATAGGTGCTAAATATGGGCTTCGTTCGTGATGTGGCAAGCGCCAATTCGTGGGAGCAGTTTGTTGAGACGATGTGTCCGGTAAGGAGTGGACGCAGCCCGCTTTACGAATCTGTTCACTGGGCTGCCTAGAGGCACGTGCGAATTAATTCGACATGACAATACGGAGACGAGGGTTTAAGGAAAGCGGAGCCTGCGGGCGCAATCTGTAATTATAACAATAATTCTGATAACCATTAGAAGCTTTCCTTTTACCCGTGGGACACCGACAAATAGCAAAAACATGCAATAAATTCCAACAAATTCTCTGGTAACGTATCGTGGGACACCTATGTCCAGTTGGTAGTCAGACGGTTAAATGTCGCCTCGCGGGGTTGTCACGCGAGGCTCCGTTGTCGTATTCATCAAGACGATATAATGATGACCAAAACACATTATCAATAGCTATTTAATGGCGTGTTGCTCCACTTTTGGAACGTAGTAAAGTAGCAAATCTGCGTGACACGAAAAAAATAATGAAAGTGGATTGCGTCCGTTATCTATGAGAAAGACAGTTCCTAGTCATTGATTAGCGTAGAGGGAATGATTGGTTTTCGGAGGTATGTGGCTCTATATGCGTTCTCAAACTTCACGCAATTCCTGTAACTACAGGCCGATGGCTGTTGAGGCGGAGCTGGCACTTGATAGCCCAGCAAATGTGCTCCGTCGGGTTCAGATTAGGCGGATTTTGATGACTAGACATCAACGTGAGTTCACTATCAAGCTCCTCAAACCACTACAGCGCAGTTCTGGCCAAGTGACACGGACAGTTGTCCTGGTGGAAGAAGCCATTGCCAACGGGCAACACATCAGACATGGAGGGATACAGGTGGTCCAAAATAATATTCACGTAGTCCGAAACTGCCATGATGAATCAATTACCACCGCAAGTCCCAAGCAAGGCCATATGAGTGTCACCCACATCATAGTACTGCTTCCACTGGCTGCGTCCGTGGCGCGCTGCATGTTTCGAGCAGGCGTTTGGCAGGATTACTGTACATGTGGACACAACTGTCGACTTGGTGTAACAATAAAAGTGTTACATCTGACTAGGGTACACATTTGTATTTCTCTGTGTTCCAAACTCGATGAACTGGTGCTCATTGCAATCGTATCTGACGATGTCGTTGGGCCAATAAGGGAACACATACAGTTCATAACAATGCTGCGAACATCCTTGATCACAATGCTCACTGAAGAACGTATTCCGAAACAGTTGTTCCTGCATCAACATTGCACTCTTTCGTCAGATCTGCCACAGACCGCCAACTATCCTGCTTTGAAGAGTGGCCAGGCATCCGACCTCGACGTTGTGTGATGTAGGGTGGACATCCAACACGTTGTGACCTATTCGTGGTTTTGCCAGCGTCAATAATTTTCCATACGTGCTTAAAACAATAGCACGTAAACAGCCGAAGAGTTCTGCCGTTTCCGAGATGCTCGATTCCACGCGCAGGGCTATGATAATCTGCACTTTGACAGAGTCGATTACGTCAGAGAATTTCCCCATTTGCTGCCCGTATCCTAGCTGGAATGATTATCCATTCCTCTGTACTCTGCATGTACTGAAAGCTTCCTACTTCTTGGAAATTGATCGATTGATATAAACAAATTTTATTTAGCTTCGATTTTTGTTCAGATCTGCTATGCCCTTGTCTCGCAGCCAGGTCTGGCTTACGTGTGTGCTTATGACCGCCTCATATGTCAATCAAAAGCACCTGTATGAGATATATCGGAACAGCGTCCTAGAAAATTGATTATAAAAAGATTAATTTTAATGCACAAAAAGGATAATGACATTAGGATTCAATTACATTATGATTTGCATAGAGTTAATGGGGAAAAATCACGTCGTGAGCAGCGCAGATGCCTACTCGAAATTTAAGAAAGCTGAGCTGAAGATCAAGGGCCACACAGTGGGTCAGAATCCCAAAAATCTGGTCAAAGTATAAGTAGTTGTTCAATTTGTACCAAACTTAGTATGTAAGGGTTTACGGAGTTTATGATTAAGAATATGATATCAAAAAGTGAAAAAAACAAAATGGCGGACCCAAGATGGCAGGCTCTATGTACACTACTATCATTTTTTACGTATAAAAGTAATTTTTAGGGAATTATCGAGGTTACTGATGATGACAGAGTTCAAAAAATTTTAAAATGGTGGATCCAAGATGGCGGTCAAAATCTATGTCTTTTTATTTATTTATATTTATAGGGATTATTGTAGTTAATGCTTAAAAAATAAACCAAAAAAGTGGAAAACTCGAAGAAAGGACCAAATATAGGTTACAAGATGGTGTAAAATATTACAAAAAATTATTTCATTTTAATTACAATTATTTATTTTGTAAATTTTTTATAACTTAATTTACAAGTTTTCATTTTCTTATTCTTCATCTTCTGCTTCAACTGAATCGTCATCATCCTCAAACACTGTTTCCTCATTATCTGCATCTGCATCTGAATCTTCATAGTCTTCCTCCACAGGAACTAAGAGGGCAACGGCTTCTGGCGACAAACTCTTCAGTTTCTTCGGCGAAGATTTGCCTAAGGAAGAAACGTAGGGGTCTGTCTCCTGAACACGTCTTCCATAGTCTTAACTCTTGAAAACTTTCGAGAAAAACTCAGGCGATATTGCTTTATCAACTTATTGGTTGATTCCTGAGCATCCTCCGATAGTTGACCGATGGGTAAAATGGCCGAAGAAATAATGTCTGGACCGTGAATCAACAATCTATGGACTGCTGTTGGCATGTTGTACCAGGGGTATTCTTTCACGAAGTGCCTGGCAGTTACTAAGGCGTATGCTCGAAACTTTTCAACATCGATCTGACGTCCGCTCGAAATCGTCTGCAAAATTATATGGAAACGGTGGATTAGTTCTTCGGAAACTCCAGTTATCAGCGCTGATGTTGGAGTGTTTTCAAAAAAACGTCGAGCGGTGTTTCCGCCATTCGTACTGCCAAACCCTTGTTTCGGCATGTCAATTACAATTCCAAGCTGCTCTTTGAAAGCTTTTTGAACGTTGGCTTTCAGTATTGCTTTTTCCTCTTTATCTTCTGCTTTACGTGCCTGCCACTTTTTTGTTTCCATTTGGTATGCCAAATGAGTACAACATTCAAAACATCGAATCCAGGCGTGAAAAGTTGATATTCCGTACTGCAGATAATCGGCGGTAACTTGTTTTTTTCAAAACATCGTCAATGTTATTAAATTGGGCAGACGTAGCCTTGCAGAGATAGCACCGTTGCGCAATTTCGTGTTTGCATTGCACACTTTACCATCTACCATGGTCATGCTTAAATTGTATTTAATGGAAATGTATTTCCCATGAATAACTGTTTCGAATGACTGGAGTTGTTCGATCTGTTTGTCGTAATACGCTTTCTCATTTAAAGACGTTTGCTCTGTTTCCTTTGTAAATTCTAACTTCAGTGGTCTGCAAAAGAGGGTTGAAGACGGCTTTGGATTAATCCATAAGATCTTTTCTTCTTTAGTTTCTTCATTTACACCTGCAAGTTTCAGTGGAACAAGCGAAGTGAAAAATAAAGTTGCATCTGAAATACTCGAATCTGAAAACTTCATTTTATACATGCTTTGCCCGGAGGTTCCGTCAAAGCCACACTTACAAATAAGGGCCATATTAGATATTTCCGAATCACTCATATGTAAAATATCGTCTCGTTTCAGTAGTAGAACACGTTGAACAGTGTGATCTAACAAAGCTTGCAACCGTACCTCAGCTTTTGATTCGGTAAAAGTGAGGGTTACGTCTGGAGGGCAGCAAGCTTTTTTTGCTACCAAAACAGCTGAATACGGCGGATATAGTGTGCTTAAGTCTTTTCCTTTAGCCCCATTTCTCAAATCCTGGTAAGATTCTTTTGACAATTTCAAGTCGAAAAGGAGTGCTAGACCTTCATTTGCATCATATGAGGATGGCGATGATGTTGAAAATCGCAAGCCTGCCTTGTACTTTTTCACCTTGGATGGACTTGAGAGTGTGACGTCTTTCACAATCTTCGCAGCATCTGGGTGCCCCGAAGATCGAAGACTCATTTGCGCGGCAAACGATAATTCGACAGGACTGAACTTCGTACGAATCTCCTCAGTTCTCCTTCTTTTAGACCTATCAGATAATGTTTCAAATTTTGTGGCAGGTCGGCCTGTTGATTTAGTCACACTTGCAGGTTTCGAATCAATCGGAATATATACTATTGTATTTAACCAGGTTTCGTTCTTCTTGAAAAATTATCCTTGTCGCCGAGTTGCTTCCTTATACTTGCTTCTTAACTTTGTTAACAAAATCGAAATGGTAGGCCTCATATCATAGGGAATTTTAATTGTATGTCCACTTTTTTCTGTCAACGACCTTTCCAAATGTTCCATGACTCCTTCCAAATCATTTGACAAATACTCTTTTTTTATTAGAAAAATATCTTTCCTCGAAAATCCGATTCTGGAATACGCTGGATCAGATAAAATTGAAATTAAAAAAAAATCTGTGTTACACTTTTCGTCATTTTTCTAATTATTTTATTCTTAACAATGCTTCTACGTGTCAATTGTAATTTAAATTGTACAAATAAACCTCATAATTAATTGATTCTACTGTCATTTCTGAAGATGTCTGAACAATGACATTTTGCAAGTGTCGCTTAAAACGTGGCTCAAAGCCAGAGTCGCAACTAGTCGCAGGACTTGAAGCTTAATTTACAAAGGTAATAATATATACTTGCGTACACAGCGCAAAAGAAAGCGGAATGTCGTGGAATTCGTAACTTATCTCTATTTTTTAAGCGCATTTTACGATTTTGTCATTCATTTCCCTATAGTACGTTAATTGAAATGTAAACGTGCATAATTGATGATTTAATAGTGATATAAGTGTTTTTTCACTAGTACATACCTCCTGGAATACATTCCATATTGAAAGTATTGGTTTGACTTGCACAAAACATAAATAACTTCCTTCAACAACACGACTGTTTTTGTAGCCTGGCCAGCTGCGCGCACGCTAACAATGAACTGCCGCATTTGACCCGAGATATTACCGAACAAATGAACATCTGGTCGTCCGCACAGCCGGCATTCAGTTGTCCCAGCATTGCTGCTGCCAACCTGATAGTCCAAAATCCCCATCTTTAAACTTTTTTTTTCCTTTTTGGCCACGTTTTCAAGATTCTGGCCCACTGTGGGCCGCCAAAAAGACTGGAAAAGGGAGGCGGAGGTGAAATTTGGGCAGTGATTACCCATAACAACGTCTAGACATTACGTTATGAAGCGCAATGTGAGGACCGCCTCTCCGATGCCTTCATCTTTCCTAACGATAAACTAACCGTCAGACCATCAACTTTTTTTTCTTTTATTTCATTCGAAGTATATTGTTTCTGACAGCAGTTTGTGCGATTGTTTTCGGACTTATCTTCCCTTACTATCTTCAGACTACTGTGGATAAATTTTTTCCGAAATTCTGATGGTACATCGACAGTCACATAGATTCTACACATCAACTTCAACAGTCTTTATTTTGGTTGCCATTCCGCCCTAATGAATTTTGAAATTCCAGTAGAATGTTATCCATTCCTTCTGATTTATTTGATTTCAAACATTCCAAAGTTCCTTTACATTCTGACTCTAATACTAGACTCCCGACGTCTTCCAGTTTTCCAGTTTCTTCTTATATTAATTCATCACAAAAGGCCCACCCGCCCCACCCCCCACCCCTCTTTATCCTCATACAGTCCGCAGCTCGTGGTCGTGCGGTAGCGTTCTCGCTTCCCGCGCCCGGGTTCCCGGGTTCGATTCCCGGCGGGGTCAGGGATTTTCTCTGCCTCGTGATGACTGGGTGTTGTGTGATGTCCTTAGGTTAGTTAGGTTTCAGTAGTTCTAAGTTCTAGGGGACTGATGACCATAGATGTTAAGTCCCATAGTGCTCAGAGCCATTATCCTCATACAGACCTTCAATGTGTTCTTTCCACATATCCGCTCTCTCCTCTGCGTTTGACACTGGGTTCCCATTGCACCTCTTAAGGTTACCACAATTGCTTTTCATTTCACCAACGATCATATCCTTTTTCGATTTCATCACACTTCTTCCTGTATCCATTTCGCCTTGGCTCTCCTGCGCTTCATATTTACTTCATTCTTAAGTGATTTATATTGCCATATTCATGACTTCTCCTGAACATTTTTGTTCTTCCTGCTTTCTTCGATCAACTGAAGAATTTCTTCTTTTTTCTAAGGTTTCTTATGAGTTCTCTTCCTTATATGTCTTACTGTCCAACATCCGTGACTGCCCTTTTTAGAGATATCCATTCTTCTTCAACTGAATTGGCTACTATGATATTCCTCATCGGAATAGCCACATCATTCGCGAACTTCAAACACGTTTCATCAGTATCCCTCTTCCTTCCACATTGATTGTTTCTTACCTTTCTCTTAAATTTCACTCTACTATTCATCATTACTAAAGAACCCACAGAACCCAATATCTGATTTCGGAATTTCTGTCTGACCATGATGTAAACCAGCTGGAATTTTTCTCTGTCTCCGGGTCTTTTACATGTGTACCTCCACCTCTTATGATTCTTGAACAGGGTATTCGCTATTCCAACTTGAGATTTATTGTAGAACTCAATTAGCCTTTCTTCTCACTCATTCCTTCCGCTTAGCCCGTATTCTCCCATAACCCTTGCTCTTCTATTTCTTCATCTACCATCGCGTTCCAGTCCCCCATCATTTCTAGATTTTCATCTACGCTCACTTACTGAATTACCTCTTCAACAGCCTGACATACTTTTACTATCTCTTCATCTGCTGCCTGCGACGTCGACATGTATACCCGATCGATGTCGGCATTGGTTCGCTGTCGAATTTGAGAAGAACAACCATAGCACTGTTCACAGTAGCTGTCTGCCCTATTTTTCTACTCATAATTATCCGAATTTCCTCACAATTTTGTTTGCTGCTGGTGATATTACCCTATATTCGCACCAAAAACCAGACACCTATCGCCGATCCACACACCAGGAGATGCTAGCTCGTGTCCAGAACATCACAGGAGATCCATAACAGGTGTCTGAAATGTAAGTTTCGTTAAGGCGTGACCGGTATACTTGCTTCCCATTGACCGTAAGGTATCGTGCAGACTCGACGTGAGTGGATAAATAAGGAGCACACATCGATCTTCAGACGGCACACCAGTCGACATGGAGATGATTCCATTCAATCACATTTGGTGACCCCATCTTCACAAGAAAGTCATAGATCACCTTCATGGACATCGAGCGCGATGGCATTATCGCAGTACGGATATAGCTCAGTTCGAGAAAGAAAGGGCAGAAGTAAAAGAAGGGCAGCTGGACGTCAGAAAGCTGGATAGTGACTGAGAGAGAGCATAGGACAAGGGCTTCCAGCAACAGTCTGGTGCCGCACGTGAAACAATGGCGCCACAGCACCATTTGAGAGCTGACGAAAAGGGGTATCGCTGTGTCGAGGACGTGATACAGGCCTAAAACACCCTAGCATAGTGGAAGGATGAAGGTCTCGTACTGTATTTTGAGGGCCGGCCGGTGTGGCCGTGCGGTTAAAGGCGCTTCAGTCTGGAACCGCGTGACCGCTCCGGTCGCAGGTTCGAATCCTGCCTCGGGCATGGATGTGTGTGATGTCCTTAGGTTAGTTAGGTTTAAGTAGTTCTAAGTTCTAGGGGACTGATGACCACAGCAGTTAAGTCCCATAGTGCTCAGAGCCATTTGAACCATTCTTTTGTATTTTGAGCAACAAGCCATGGCAAACATATAAACCCAATGCTACTAGCATGAGGCGGGCCTTGGATAGCGGAATGGCGAGTGTCTGTCCCGCGTGGGAGGTACGTCACGCCAAATATACATTTACATGTTGTATCCACTGCAGAAGATCGAGTGCTCGTAAACGGTGACCCAGGAGCCCAGCTGAGGGAAATAGTGCGCCGCAGGTCATTTGCGAAATCGAGTCCCCCATCGGAAAGTAGCAGCCGCACACAGTGCTGGAAGCCCCCGCACCTATAGCTACAGCGCTCCATTTTCGGACGGTAAGACAGCTAATAAAATTTCCGCCATGGGTGGTAACCATGCCAGTGTCTCCCTGACATCAGCAGCGCTACGAAAACGAGGACGAGATCGTCCGCATAAGCAGTGCAGTGGTCACCGAGAGACATCCCACACAAGCGTTGACGGAGGTTGCAGAGCAATGGATCCATGGCGAAAGCATACAAAAGTGCAAAGAGCGAGCAGCCTTGGCGCACCGCTCGGAGGATCAAGATGGGATGAATGTGACGGCCATTGTAGAGTATGCGGGACGTCCCTCTGGAGAGGGATGGTCGTATCAGGGTATCCCATAGTTCGGAGCACTCCCAGGTGGACGTGACTGATCCGATCGAACGCCTAGATGAAGTCAAGAGCGGCTAAAACTCCAGATACATGACGAGCGTGAGCAAGAGCGATTTCGCCTCGATAGCGACAGATGGCAGTGCGGATGTTATTGGCACCTCCCAAAGAGGTCTGATCAGAGAAAAACCGTGCAGTCAAGAGCTAGTAAAGATCTTCGTGTCGCAGTTGACAACGTCAAGGTGCGATAATCGCATGTCCGTGATGTACTCCGAAGCTTGTGGATGGGAATCAGGAGATAGCAGAGGAAACCGTCTGGGATTGCAAGGTAGGCAACATGAGGTCCCGACAAATTTCCGTCCACACCAGCACCAGTAGAGGACAAAATGACCGATAAGACTTTAATAAGAGGCCCCCAGGGCCGGGCGACTTGTTTGTAGAACCCGCCCGGATAGTATCAAGGACTTTGTCCTCCTTCGGCAGGCAGATCCATTGGTGCATCTCCAGGAACCGAGGCAAAGGAGAGTCGGGATACTGCCGTAAAGCAGGCAGGGTGGTGACGTACAGCGTATGGCATAACAAAATGCGCATGGAGGGAGGACCCTATATCGCGTTGAGTATCGAGGCATCGCCCAAAATCAATAGTAAGAACATTAATCAGAGTTCTCCGACGGTGGTGGCATTTCGCAATCGTGGTACGTGGACGGACGTTGGTGGCCTAAACTGTAGTGTGTGCGCTCCCTTGTAACGCCGGAAATGCATATCCTCCTATTTCCATCTATTGTACTATAATTTGTTTTACTTAATTTTGTTACCTGAATATATGACATTTCTGTGTCTTTACATATTGTAATTGTTTTACTATTTGTATATATATATTTATGCATTTATGTCGATGTATAATTGGTTTGTCTCGTAAATATTATTTGTATTTTTACGCTGGGTCTTGCCTAGGGAAAACTGCTATCGAACGATTACATCGATAGGTCGTGTGAAGACTCAAAGTGTGTAGGATCTTTGGTAGTGTTAACTCTGCCGCGTGGAGAGCGGGCAGAGTTGTCGGAGTCTGGCTGGAGTAGCGAGTGGAGCAGGTGTGTTGTGTGACGCTCCCGCGAGTTGCCGCGCTTTCGGGGTTTGGCAGCATGTAATTGCGCTCGACTCGCGATGATAGTTTCTGACATGGTGTCGCGGACGGGAAGCATTAGCTGGCGCACATCAAGAGCCCGTTTCGCCTGGTGACCGTGTCGAGAAGAAGGCGCGCCAACATCCAGCTTCTGCAACAGCGACGGCCGACAATGAGTGACTGTCGCCACCTCCTCGATCGACGGCTTCAAACCTTCAATCAACCAACAAGGAAGACTAAAAGCACGTAAAGTTTCAGAACTGTATGGCAGACCTCAGCTTTTCAAATTGTTCCATTTGCCTCGCAAAATTACAGCAACTTAGCATGAACCTTTGTTGCTCATTGTCCCAATTGCATTGCCAAGCAGGGTCCCTTCCTTTCCGAAATGAACCAGAGTGTCGCTGAAATTCAAACGCCAGCATAATTCCATTTCACTGCTTTAATTTCAAAGTTCAATTTAAGTATTCATAGCTGGCTACAATAGCTAGATTACACAAGCACAAATTAAGAGTGCGAGTTTTGTTACCGTATTTTAGCTTACCTGTGACTGCAGCTCAGCTTGGTACGTACTAAATTTTACTATTGTTAATTGTTCAGAATCGTTTAATTCAAGTTCAAAGTTAAATCTCTTCTTTCTAAATTGCGTAGATTCAAGTAGCTTTAGAAATGATTGTTGAGGTAGTCCAATACTAACTGTATTTCGATGTGCTTCAGAAAGAAAGCTCACTATTAACTTCAGTCACTAAATTAACTTTCGATTTTCCGGTTTCATTCATTCTTTTGCTAAATTAAGTGTAGCGAAATTTATTACTTCTGACAAACTTTCAGTTTTCACACTACACGTGTCAACCTTCAGTTGCCACGCTTCTAGTGCTAATTATATGTGTAATAACCTTTCCTTTTCAGTTATTATAGTAATTGTCCATAGGACTGGCGACCGTAATTTCCCCCAAATCTCAAATATCTAATTACCGCTAGTTAATTGCTGACGTAATGGCCGCACATTTACTTTCTTTATTTACTTTACCCCTTTTCAAAATTAATTTCCACCAGTTTCATTTGCATTTTTCCTTTCATTTAGATGTAACCCTTTCCTCCCTCTTTACCGACAGGTTAACTTCGGTGACGATTGCTTTTCCAAAATTCCCATTAGGTACACGCGGTTTCATTTTTCACTGTCATTAAGGTCGATAAGTGAGGGGGAGGTTACACCCTGACCACAGCGCCTTCAAGGAGAAGTCGAGAGAGGGCAGTGAGCTGTGCCTTGGCACGATTCACCTTTGCCTGATGCTCTGGAAAATACGGCAACGTAGTACATTCCCAGAGAATGGTGAAGTAGAGAAACCCTACATTCGTCGCCGCCACATCGCGACCTCTCTTCCGTAACCAATCAAGGCCTTGTGGAAGGCAGGCTTTGTGCAGAGGATCCATCATGACAGAGCAGACTGATGCGGATCACAACGTCGACGGCGAGCTGTCCACGTGGTGTGGATGAGTTCTGGTAGTCAGGTGAAGTAAGGCGAATCGTGTTCAGTTTCCATGGTCCCCTGCCGCACCACGCCCTTTATCGGCAGAGATCGATGGCACGGATATACGCGTCATGGTCAGAGAACGCAAAGGTCAGACTTAAGCAGCCTGCATCTACCGACAACATTGCGGGAGATATAAAAACGATCGGGGCGACTGGAAGAAAGTGTAATGAAATGCGTAAATCCCGGACGATCATCATGAACATTTTCTCAAGAGGTTGAGGTGCTGGACAATTGTCGCTAGCGCCGCACACAGACAGTGACGCGGCAGTTGGTCTTTGAGTGCCTGGGTGGAGTTGAAGTCGGTTCCCGTGATTAAGTCATTCTGCCGACCCAGGAAGACAGGCGTCACAGACTTGGGAAGGAAAGTGGAGTGTTCGAAGCGTCGACCCAAACCAGACGTCGCATAGACGTTGACGATCCTGACGCCGCCAAAGGTGAGCCATATCTCTAGCATCCGGGAGATGGGCAACTGCATCAGCGACGATACCATCAGTAGGGGAGCTACCCGCTACGGAACCGCGGATGGGCACATCACTGAGACTGGAAGGAAGCCAACCTGACCAATCGCGTTCCTTCGTTCTATACACTCCAAAACATTCACCTCGAGCATCAGCATCGTCCACCCAGGAGACAGACGTCTCACCGATTCAGTTGAATGGTGTGCACGCAGGTAGATGGTTCAAATGGCTCTAAGCGCTATGAAACTTAACATCTGAGGTAATCATTCCCTTAGACTTAGAACTACTGAAACCTAGCTAACCTAAAGACGTTAAACACATCCATGCCCGAGGAAGGCTTCGAACCTGCGACCGTAGCAGCAGCGCGGTTCCGGACTGCAGCTCCTAGAACCGCTTGGCCACAGCGGCCGGCGCCCAAACGTAGCGTCACACACAAAATGGGAGCAGGGGTCGAAAGATTAAGTTAGCGCTACGAGCCTACTACTCTACGGAGCCTTTTGAAAACTTTGGAGCGCATTTCAAACCAATTGCATTCCTCCGTCACATATGTTCACATAAACACAAAGAATGAAAACGCACTACATAAAAGGAAAAAACACGTACTCTCTCCCTTTCCAGAGGCAATATAAGGGTTGCTGCAACGAAGGAAAATTGACACATACTAGTCCCTGACAACCATTTAAAGCACAAGCAGCACTTAACTTTTATGAAAGCGTTACTTATTGATCCCTTTCAATACACTTTTCTTATCGCTACCAAGTGGCATTCATTCTTGCAGAGGGCAGTGGTCTCAGTGTTTTGCCACCTCAGGGCAGACTTACGCTTCTAACATAAAACTTATTTCCGTTAGTCCTGCTTTATACCACACGGATATAAGGTCAGCTACAATTGCTGTAAACTGAACTTTTTTCTAACTTTTAGTGTAACAGACGAGCTTAGGAAAACTGTATATAATATGTGTATAAACTATCGTTAAACCAATAGCTTTTAATGTAAATAAGTAAACAGTTGAAATGCTTACGATAAGTAAAATTTTCCGGGCTATTATGCCACTGCCGAATGAATTTTACATTTTAATCCAGCGTTTCGTCCCCATCTGCCGAGGAAATTTTCAAGGGGAATGGTAGCTTCGCTGAGTGTCCCATTTTCACCCCGGCTCGCTACTAACTGCAACAAATTCCGTTAGCGCGTGCTTCTGCGCCGTGGTGTGACGTCACATGTTTTTAGTACCCGTATTCAGTTGGCCGTTGTCGATTGCCGTTGTCCACTGTTGCTATCACCAGAATCCGGAAGATTGGTACACATCTTCTTCGGTACAGCGGGACCAAAATGTCATTCAGTTTCACGCCCTTCTCCTTCTTAATTAAATTTGTAGGGTTGTTTTACAATCTCTACGGCCTCTCTGTATAGTCTTTCATGGTATCTGCTTGTGGCTGCCAATATGTGCGTCCTATCAAAATGGAATGTGGTGGTCTCCTGGCTGCAAATCAGGTTCCTCAACAGCTGATGTGTCAATCTCTCCTCTTCTGCAATTCCTCCTGTGCTCTTCTCATCGTTTTTTGACCTTTGTTTTGGTAGTACCCACGTACACGCCCACAAATCTACTAGGAATTCTATAAATTCCTGCTTTTACCAGAAGTTGGCGAGCATTCCTGGCCAATTTTAGGTGATCTTGTATCTTCGATGTGGGTTTGTAGATTGCCACCTATTCGATTGCCAAGTTCTTGGCAAAATTATGACGACTGTGTGTTGGCCACTCGGATTCGTACAGCAAAAACTCGGCACACTTTATCAGTAAATTAAACGGCATAGCGGTACAGCCGGAGTACATATTAGTTAGCTTCGATGTGGTACCGCTAATCACTATGGTCCCACTCAATGAAATGTTACAACAGCTGAATCGGATATTTAAATGTATTTCAAATGGAACGACGAGTTCTATGAACAGACGGATTGTGTCGCTATGGCGAGCCCCTAAGCCCAGTTATAGCAATCGTCTTTATGGAAAAATTCAAGGAGCAGGCATTGGAAACCGTACACAAGAAACTGAATACCTGGTTCCGGTACGTGGATTATACGTTTGTTTCGTGGCGGCATGCCACAGAGGAACAACTGGATGGTTTCCACAAACATCTCAACAGGATTAATTCGAAGATTCAGTTTACTATGGAGGAGGATAGGCGGAAGATTAAATTTTCATGATGTGATGGTTTTTTTTTTTAAAAAAAGAAAAAGATGGTAGCTTGGGCTACACTGTTCACCGAAAACCGACGCACAAAAGAGCATTAAGACCACAGCGTAGAAATCATAGCTCAGGCGCCGGTGAAATCGAAAGCTTTCCTGCCATTCATTAAGAACGTTACTGTTCGCATAGGAAAAATCTTCAAGGCGGAACGTCACAGTAATCTACAAAACCAGACGGAAGATACAAGGTCCCTTAAATCGACCATGGATGCTCGCCAACTTCTGGTAAAAGCAGGAATTTATAGAATTCCGTGTAGAATTGTGGACTTGTACGTGGGTACTACCAAAACAAAAGATGAAAAAACGACGAGAAGATCACAAGAGCAATTGCAGAAGAGGAGAGATTGACAGATCAGCTGTTGCGGAACATGCTTTGTAGCCAGGAGACCACCACATTCATTTTGATAGGACCCTGGTACTGGCAGCCATAAGCGGATACCACGGAAGGCTATATAGAGAGGCTATAGAGACTGTAAAACGAGGGCGTAAAACTGAATACATTTAGAATCCGGTCCACTGAAGAAGATGGGTGCCAGTCTTCCAGTATGCGGTGATAGAAACAGCGGACAACGGCAATCGACAACGGCCAACCGCACTAGGGTATTCAAAATATATGACGTCACGCCAATGCGCAGTAGCAAGCGTAAACGGAACTTGCTGCAGGCAGTAGCCAGCCTGGATGTGAATCGGACACTCAACGACGCTACGATTCCCCTTGAAAGTGTCCTTCGCAATAGGGGACGGGACGTTGGGTTGAAATTTGAAATCTCTTCGATCACGGCATGATAACTGTGATATTTCCGGCCGTGGAAGTTAACATTTTACAAGCTGAAATGCTTGATACAACGGTGGAGCTAGGTGTGAAAGTCGAACTTGATGGTGTTTAAATCGAAATAGCAGATTATGGCGGTCTTGTTTCTAAATGTTAGCACATTTCCCTAATAATGTTGTCAAAAGTTTCAACATCAGCATTAAGAAGCGTCGTATTCCTGTGATCGTGTTTTCGAGAGCTTCCGAATGCCATTAAGAAAAGTTCGTCATTCTATTTAATAAAAAAAATTGTGTGCTTCAGTATTGCAGATCTTACAAGAGTTACAAATTTTACATACCCAACAAAGTTACTTGCCATTTGCATACTACCATTTGCCGAAAAATCGCTCCTACGTCTTGAACCGTTCACGACGTAAAAGAAGTGATAGTTTATGTCATTCGTCCTGTTTTCGAGTGCTTAACATTCAGCTGCAAAACATGCTACTTCAGTCCTTCTCTGCCCTTGAACTTTAAACGTACCCCATTATTCCTACAGTTTTCATCTGTGAGCATCTTTTCCTTCTTACAGCCAAGACTTGCCTTTTTTGCGTGCTTTTGCCATGGGAACGCTGTTGTCCATCCGGTTTCTTTCTTAGAGGATCATATTTAAAGACATCATCTTTTCGTATCCCACTTTACTTCTGTGAACCAAACACATGTTGTGGATGCAGAAGCACGTTCAATGGGACAGCCTTCCTCTGCTCAATTCTCTCAGGTAGCGACAACATACTATCATTTCCTCTGAATCGTGGTTTCTATTTCCTTCATGAATGACTATATCTCATAGCTATACCATTTTCATTACTCGAAATTGTCGTTTGCTAGAAATAACATCGCTCTCAGAACCTTCTTTTGCTTCACCACACGTGTTTCTGTCAGGCCTATTGTACTCATTACGAGCGATTTTGCACTATACAGGGCTTCTGCCCAAATGTGTATAGTATAAACTTGGCATTGATGGATATTATCATTTATTATAAATATTAGCTGACAAACCCGGCATTGCCTGGGTATTCATTTTGCCGATTTTCTGTTAGAAACTAAAATAAAAAAATGAACTGTGTTTGTTGTGTAATATCTAAAATATTCGTTTCAATATATTCATGAAAACATCTTTAAAATTGTGAAATAGTCCTACAAAGATCGCCGATAGTTTCTCTATGATGGGCACACCTGCTTCGCTTCGCAGCTGAAAGCTATAAAAAGCGCTGCCAAGTGTCAGCAATGTACTTAACTCGACAGAGGGAGAATGATCAAATGTGTGTGAAATCTTATGGGACTTAACTGCTAGGATCATCAGTCCCTAAGCTGACACACTACCTAACCTAAATCATCCTAAGGACAAATACACACACACACCGATGCCCAAGGGAGGACTCGAACCTCCGCCGGGACCAGATAGACAGTCCATGACTGCAACGCCTCAGACCGCTCGGCTAATCCCGCGCGACTGAGGGAGTATCTTAGTAGTAAATAATAAATGTATTGAAACTTCATGCATGATGTGAGTTTTTCCACACGTCTTAGAGTTTATGACGTCATATCGTACAATTTTATGATTCTGAAGGTGCATCTAGCGGCATATTTGTATACTGTCTGTAAAATGTGTTGCAACTAGAGTTAGTAGCAAAGAATCGATAAATTTAGACGTTATGCATGATACGGTAGCGTTTCACGCATCACTTTATTTATGACGTCATGTCTCTTGAACTATAATCGGTAGGTGGCTGTTACCCCCACAGCGATTGTCGCGTCACAGTGAGCGATATGTGTACCAAGTTTGGTTGAAATCGGTCATGTTGTTTAGGAGGAGATGAGGAACATAAATACACACGTATGTCCATTTTTTATATGTATAGATTAGAGTGAATTGCTATATTGTTTCCGCTTTGCTGAGGTTGACTAAAGTGTCACTATCTCAGGAGTGGTAGGCTCAATCCGAATTCAGTACTTCCTCCTTAATCACTGTGCACTCGTTACATAAATGCTTCTTAGCAGTACAACAAATCGGTAACTATGCAGCTGCGGTATCTGATGGTGTGCAGCAGCTGAGTGTCCAGTCTGTAAGGCTTATCATCAATAACATAAACCACTGTTCCCACTCATGGGGGCGCTACGTATTACGACCACCACAATCTTTACATTTCTTTCATCACAGCAACATGAAAATGGCACGCAATAAACATCAAACTGTTATGAGGTGTATTATGTGCCTCGAGATGTAATTCATTAGGTTTTCAGTTCAACTGTAGAACGACGGAGGGAGTAACGCCACCTACAAGGGGCCGATCAAATGTTGCCACTTGAGGGCGTTGCTGCAGTGTATATGCAGAGCAGCGCGACCCCGATGTGGGTATATAAGCAACGACATGTGGGCAAGGAATCGGTGTAGCATTCGTGTCTTTCCGACGTGCGTGCGTACGTGCGACGACTTTGGTACCAAATGCGTCCAGAAAGGGGCAAGGTGCTGTTATTCTTTTCTTGGCTGCCGAAGAAAAAACACCGTTAGATATGAAGAATGTATGGGGCAGCCTGTCGTTTGAAAACTTCCGTTGTGGTTGGTGGGCCAAGTTCCGTGCTGGTCATGGTTCGACAGAAGACACCGATCGATCTGAGATGCCAGCCTCATCCATTATGGAAAAGTGGGAGACACTTGAGCCTTCGCTCTATAGTCCTGATCTCTCCCCAAGCGATTACCACGCCTTTGGCCCCTCAAAAAAGACGTTGAAGATCTACGATTCCTACGGGACGAGGATATGCAGCAGGCACTCATAAACTCCTTCACGCATCAGGACACGGTGTTTTACCAGACGTCTTCTACCTGGTGCGTCGGTGAGATGATTGCCTCAATGCTCACAGTGATTTTTCCTGATTGACGTACCAATTCTGCCTTCAAATGGAAACTTCTTGATCGCCCCGTATATATGAAAAGATCACGCAGCCGCTTTCCATTCAAAATCACATATATGTGTTGGTTTTTTGTGAGAATATTGTGTTATGTCTCGTTGAAGAAGAAGTAACTTTGAAACACGTATGTAACGCAGCAGCGATGGTGAGGCATAATAAAATCTTTGACCAGAGAGCCTTTTATCGATCGTAGTTAGTCTGCGCTTGACCGCGCGAGTGTTGCGAGCAGTACTCCAGTAGTTGTCGTGCAGTGTACTCTGTCGGTAGTAGTCGTGCAGTACAGTTGCGAGCAGTCTGTCAGTGGGCAGTCTGTGAGCAGTGCACTATGTCGGTAGTAGCAGTCCAGTGCAGTTGTGTGTGAGGAGTCGGCGGGCGTCGACATGGCATTCTGGTCAAGATTCAGGACGAGGTATATTATATTTTAAACAAGGTAATGAATCAGCAATGCTCAGCTAGTAATGTAAATTAACTGTAACTAATTTGTGCAATAATCGTCCCAATAATAATTTTGATTTCAAAGCAATTTTTTTTTACAAAAAAACCATTTAATTGAACCAATGATTTCCTTCCATTTCCTTTAAAGAGAAGTTTCAGTTAAATTAAAAAAAAAAAAATATTATTTGCAATGCATTTCCTCCAAGCCGTGGCCAACAATAAGAGCAGAAACCTGACATGCAGTTATACTGAGGTAAGAAATTAATTCTGATTTTTGCACAGGGCCAAAGACCGATATTTCGGTTTAATTGAGTTATCATTATCACTGAAGTTTCATTAGCATTAAATTGTCTCTCATTATTTTCGTGAGAGTTTACACCTTGAGTCAGATTGCGATTCTCATTTTTATTGTCTTTGTCAGTACATTTCATTGCAGGGAGGTTACGTTTGGCTCCCATTTATTATTTCTGTCTTTTAAATTTTTGTGGGGAGGTTACACTTGGCGACACCCATTCCAGGATCGTATTTCGTTGAGAGTCTTTTGAAAAACAGTCAGATATCTGCTCTTATTTGCTTAGATGTAATTAGGATTTGGCGCAACGCTTTTACTAATATTGTGACTTTCTTTCTACAGGTCAACGGCAATTCGTTGCTCTGTTGTATTTGTTTGTTGCCTTTTTGCATTTGTGCTTATTTGTTTTGTGAATATTTGTGACTATTGTAAAAATGCCGCGAAAGACTGTGAATAGTGTATCGCGAGGTATTATGAACGAAATTACCGACTTAAACAACGTGACCGGTAGTAATCGTGACAATCCTGCGTTCACTGACAATCAGTGCGTTCCAACCATTAATAATGATGATTTTTGTCTTAATGATGAACAAACGAACTTGGTTATGTCCTCTGTTGATTTGACACAATCGATGACGCGGGGCGCTCTATTGTAATGAGCGCTGCCCAGCTTAACACAACCGGTTTACCAAATTCACGTGACGAGCAGACAAATTTGTCTTATGAAAATGAACAGGATACACAAAGCAGGACGGATTCATTTAACTCCGAAATAGTTACTGACAGTGTACGTCCGACTGAAAATCCTTTTTGTAAATTGCAGAATGACCAAATGGTCACACAAAGCGCGACAATTCCAGGTACACAATCAAACAGCACAGATAATGGAGTAGGTAATGTTACTTTGGATCAATTTATGGCAATAATGCTACAGTTTAGGAACGAACAGAGTGAAAATCTCAAACAACTTAGTGAACAGTTCAAACAACTTAGCGAAACAATTGATAAAAGTTTCGAACTCATAAGCGAAAAACAAGACGACCTTGAAGAACAGAACAAACAAGTTAGTGAGCAGATTACAGCTGTTACCGTGCAATGTCAGGACAATAAAGAACAATTACGTGAGGATACTGAGGCTTGTGCTAATAACAGTAATGAAGGAGTTGGCACTGTTGCACAAGAATTAAATAGTACACGTGTAAGCACAACAGAATTACATAAAGACGAAGTTAATGCAGTCACTGAACAATGTTCAGCAAACGCAACACAGATACACGAAATTAATGCAGTTACTGAACAATGCCGTAAAAACGCAGTACAGATACGCGACGAGTTTAATTTAGAGTCACTGGAAGTTTCACACACTGTGAATACGGAAGTTGTTAATAAAAGTGAACGACACAACAGCCGAATTGACGAAAGTATTACAGTAACAGAGTTGAAAACTATTTCAGTCACCAATACGTCACAGAAACCGCCACGTTGCGAGCACTTGTCAGAGTCACGCAGCGCGTACAATTTGAGCAATTTGCAGAGACTACGCGGCTTAAAATCCGAAAAGCTACGCGACTTCAAATCCGAAAAGCTACGCAACTTGAAGCACGAAATGACACAGACAAACAGATTCACATACAAACCCGAACGTGTTTACAAATTCAATGACGAGAACATTGATTATAAGCAATTTGCATTTGTAAGAAAATGTAAGGAATTTAATAGTGGCAGAACACAGGTACACGCTTTGAGCTGTATACGACAATTTATTTTTGTACCTTCATCGCTATTGCCTGTAATGAGGAAACTTGAATTAACATGGTTACAACAATTTACTTTTGGAATTTTACCGCTATTGCTTGCAACGCAAAAACTAAAATTTATTTGCAGTGCGTAAATGACCTCAGGGGATTCATTACGCTTTAATGAATAAGTGCCGTAGCGAGCATAGGGCCCCAAGCTGTAGTAGTGCTGTTTCATCTTTAGTTTTCTGCACTGCTGCCTTCTCTTCTACTATCCTTTATATCTATCAAAACTGCTCTTTAACTATTGCTCTATCTAGTATTAAGAATAAGTAATGAAAACCGGATATGACAAATTTTTACCGAATGTGGCAATTTTCAGTAGGCACTCCCGTAATGACAACTACCGCCGTAATTTTAATTACAGATAAAATCGTAATCATCAATATGTGTAAAATTATCAGCAATAGCAAACCACATTTTGTAACAATAGATGTTTTTCACCACAATAGCATGAAAGTCAACCGCTTAGCATACCTAACCAACAATGCAGTCTACAAGGTCAACCAAACTTTAATGTTTCGCCGCGTGCACGTATAGTCCCAGATACAACAAATTGTAACGCACGGCAGCAAAGAAATAACTACGTACAGACAACACACTATTTCAACTCGTATCGCAATGCGCCGTATAGAAATTACTATCATGGCAGACGTAAAAAAAAAAAAAAAAAAAAAAAATGATGAGCACAATTTTCAGCGTACATTTAATAACAGTCGATCTTATGAGCAGCAACAACATCAGCAACAACAAATAATGATGAATGAACCAGACAATAGGTGTTATCTATAGCGTAATACGTCAGGAAGGAATAACAGAGCAGTTCATATAGTGGATATGCCACAACATTCTCCCGTAAATAACAACACGTCAGATAGAATCTGACTAGATACTGCACAGGACGCATCTTCCAGTAACACGAGCACTACTTTAGACACGCAAAATGTTGTTCACGAAAACGTAATTACTTTTGACGATATCAGAGACACTCTTTTGCAGGAAAGACCATTTGTTCAGAAAACTATTTCACATCCTGTCATCGAAATTAAAATTGGTTCATCGAAATTTTCAGCAGTAATTGATTCCGGATCACCTATATCAGTAATAAATGAGGAGACTTTCAACGAGTGCAACAAAGAGAATACGTATCCGACATTACCATTAGGCAAAACAAAAGTGAAAGGAGCAGTACCGAGTAAAGGAGTAGACGTTAAATTACAGACGCATTTATCATTTTGTATTGGAGGTCATACTTTCCACTCAAATTTTTGGATTGTTCCTTTATTGACGACAGACGTTATTTTAGGTACTAATTTTCTGGTACAACATGACGCAGTTATTGACTTTCAGAATTCTTATTTAATGTTAAAGGATGAAAATGTACAATTGGCTTTAGAATTTCAGCACTCATTATCTGCGGAAGAACAAACAATTAACTGCACAGAGGTCATTTCCGCAACACGTAACATAGACTGTAATCCCACATTGTTCACGGATACGTACGTACACAACTATAATACTCCAGACGAAACTGACTACGACGTAATGCAGATGATTTCCGATAAAGTTAAACAAAGCAGTGCAACTACAGACGACGAACGAACGCAGTTACACAAAATTCTTTTACAGCAAGCTCCAGTTTTTGACAACATTCCTGGTACTATGTCCGGTTTTATGTATGAATTTCAAGTGAAACAGCACGACACATTTAAAGCAAAGCGTTATCCCATTCCATACATTCACAGAGAACAAGTTAAAAAAGAGTTGCAGGATATGCTTGACCAAGGAATTATTGAACCGGCAGTTAGTCCGTACATACACATACTCTCATTCCAAGATGTAATTAATTCCATTCCAAATGAATCCACTATGCTATCTCCGTCTGTTACACTGAAAAACGTTGAACCACCAAACAAAATTAAAGAATTAGTAAACTTCCCTACCTGTCGTCGACTAAGACACCACGAAATAATTGACATTGCGCTGAACAACATCAAACGTGCCGCAGAGCGCCGGAGAAGACAGCAAAAACAGGTTTGTACACGCCGCGACTTTCACGTTGGACAGAAGATATTAGTACGTACACACTATTTATCCAGTAAATTAAAAGGTAGGTGCAGTAAATTTGAACTTCTATACGCAGGTCCATATCGGATTCGCAGCATCCCTCACCCCAATGTTGTACACGTCGAAACTTTGAGAACCAGAAAATCGAAAGGCAACCACCATTGGTCAAATATTAAACCCTTTATTGAATGAAGACACTTTATGATTCAACACACTATGATGCCATTTACTAATGCAATTATATTCACATGACTAATTACTGATGATTATCGTATTTTTTCTTGGCAAGTGCCCGGCGAGGTAAGGTTAGCAGGTCGCTTTTCTTGTCGTTACACATCAGACCGTGCACATTTTCCATTTTTTTTGTGTGTATGATTGTATTCCAGTTTTGTTTGTATGCACTATGAAATAGTTAAGATATAACACACACCAGTTGATTTTGACATTCTTTTTTTTTGCCCTATGATATCTCAACATCGTGACTGTTTTACATTTTTCCTTTTGTTGCTGCATTGTATTATTCTGTGTACATTTTGCTTTTGAACACTGTCAAGGTCTTTGACATATTACGTTTTCTGTCATGTTATGCTGTATGCTTAATTGTGTCACCATTAACCAGTCATTATTTAATGGGTATATGATTTAAATGTAAGACATTAATCTTTGTTCATCAATTTCAGAAAGAAATGATGCGTGTAAGAAATAAATTCAACAGAAGTGGGAATTTCACCTACGGAATAAACGAAAGAAGATGCAATAACTTTATGAGGAAGAGTAAATGGATCTGGATTAACAAGCATTAACAAGAATATACTATACTCATCGTAGAATAGCAGTCTTAACTAATTTTTTTCTTTCAGAATACAAGGCGATTGATGCAGGCTGTCAGACAGAACTACACATCTTAGTTTTTAGTGATGAAATATGCTAGAGATAAGGAATAGTTGTGTAATGAGGAATGAAGTGATTTTTTTTGCAGATGATAATGAATGCTGATGAATAATGATGAAGGATATGCTGTTATGAATAATGAAGTTTTTCTTTATAGGTGATGATAATAATGAAGTTATGATAATATGGATAATGAAGTGATTGATAATGAAGTTTTTTCTTTACAGATGAGGATAATGTTGAAGTTATGTATTTATGCTATGTAGTTATTTAAGTATTTGTTGCAGTTTGCTTTGACAGCAGGTGTTATATTGCATAGTAGGATGACGGAAAGTTTTGGAAAGGACAGCTATGGAACACATTTTTATACACATTTCACTACCTGTTAATTCGAAGTTCACTACTTTTCAGCATAGTATGCGTTTCTTCTTTCAGCTCAATAATCCATTTTGTATTTTTTTTCCAGGAGAAGCTTTTCATGATACTTACTAAACCTGTTACTTATTATACCTGTTCTAGTACTTGCATTTTTATTTTTTTTACCCATTTGTGTCTATCATTTATAAATGTGATCACATATACTGCCTTGTTACATAACCTTGCTACAGCTGACTCATGACGAATGACGTTACCTAATCTCATTTGCAGCAATAGGTCAAAAGCAAATAGTGTTATGCCTCAGCAATTAATTATCGATCCCAACGCAATGCATTGCTAACAAAAAAAAATGTATTACCAGTCCCACATAATGTCACTAGTTTATGATAATTCTGAATAATACTGATTAGCTCTGAATAATATGTCACTTCAGTAATGACTTCTTAATGATACAAAAAAAAATATAAAATAATGCTTTGTAACTGGCTAATAACTGCCACTGTTTATTGTAATGAGACTATTTATAATGCCGATGATTATTAATGCTATGACTGTAATTAGCTGATTTTTAATTATGACTTCTTAATGATCTGAATAATACTGAATGATGAACAATGTTTTATTCTATTCAATACTTGATGGCCACTGAGTGCCAATAATTAGTGTCACTTAATGAATTATATATTAATTATGTCATCAATTAGCTCCTGTTTTCAATTATGACTTTTCATGTTATAATAACTGGCCACTGAGTGCCAATAATTAGTGTCACTTAATGAATTATATATTAATTATGTCATCAATTAGCTCCTGTTTTCAATTATGACTTTTCATGTTTTAATAACTGGCCACTGACGGCCGATAATTAATGTAACTAAACGAATTAGCTCTTGTTTTCAATTATGACATTTCATGTTTTAGTAAATGGCCAATGAGTGCCAATAATTTGTATCACTCAATGTATTATGTTAATGCTAGGCCAATAATTGACTCTCCTTTTCAATTAAGACTTCTGATGAACATTATTCTGTCATAATAAATATGCTTTGTAACTGGCCAAGGACTGCCACTGTTTATTGTAATACGATTACCCATGATGCCAATAATTTAATTTTATGAACATTATTCTGTAATACTAAAGACATGGTACAGAAATGTTCAATAACTAGGCTATGAATCCCGCAAACTACTACTGTAATTTTCAATATTATGTGACTTAATGTCCTTCACCTTATGAGCTAACTACCCTGAATTACTGCAATGTCGATTTGTTCTGTCCATCCTCATGATCATGGAGCACTATATTTGGTTTTTGCACTAATTCTACGTTGGTGTGCCTTGTAAGAGCGTGGTGTTGACACGACATGCTGTCCACCACCGTGAGCGATGAAGACGTTATTATGGTCCCACTGTTTGGTATACCTAGTGTACTGCCAAAATGAAAACATGGAACATTACTACGACAGTTCAGTGTCTTGGGTACGCTGATAAATTCTGATGGGAAAAGAACTTCAAATTGTGTCACTTGGTGTTGTACTTCTGTGGAAAGATATGGACTTTCAGAACAGCTGTGTGCAATCTAAAGTGCTACAACCATGATGCAATCCTTCCCTTTCCTATCCTAATAGTGAAAATCATTTTTTTGCTAACATCATTTATGTTCATGGGTTATACATTTTTTTTCGATTCGCTGAACTCCAGTGCGAGTACACTTATGGCACTTGTCGACATGATTTTTTGCCATTATGTTTATTTGTTGTGAAAATGCTAAAGACATTTTTTCGATTTGTTCTGAAGTACAGTATATGTGCACTCTTGTCTTTTATATTGTATATACGTTTTTATTTTGATATGTTCTGAACTACAGTGCATGTGCACTTATGTTATGTGTTAATATGTTTTCTACTGAACTTCAGTGCCGGTGCACTTTTCTCATTTTTCAATATGATTTGTACTCATTCTGTATGTTCAATACTTCAGTGCGTATGCACTTATGTCATTTGTTACTCATTGTATATACATTTCGTCATTTGCTGATATGTTCTCAACTCCAGTGCGAGTACACTCATGTCACTTGTCAACATGATTTTCTGCCATTCTGTTTATTTGTTCTGAAAATGCTAAAGAATTTTTTCAGTGCGTATGCACTCTGTTATCTGTCAAATAATTTGTATATACATTTTTCTGATTTGCTAATATGTTTTGTACTCACATTTTGTCTTTGTCTGAAATATTTTGTACTCGGTGCGTGTGCACCACATTTAATTTATGTACTAAATTTGAATATTATGTAAATTGTAAAAATTTCTTGCGATGGCAAGTCCAAATGACTCACCATCGCTGCCAAATTTTTGCCCCCCCAGTGGAGGGTTATGAAACACGTATGTAACGTAGCAGCGATGGTGAGGCATGATAAAATCTTTGACCAGAGCGCCTTTTATCGATCGTAGTTAGTCTGCGCTTGACCGCGCGAGTGTTGCGAGCAGTACTCCAGTAGTTGTCGTGCAGTGTACTCTGTCGGTAGTAGTCGTGCAGTACAGTTGCGAGCAGTCTGTCAGTGGGCAGTCTGTGAGCAGTGCAGTATGTCGGTAGTAGCAGTCGAGTGCAGTTGTGTGTGAGGAGTCGGCGGGCGTCGACATGGCATTCTGGTCAAGATTCAGGACGAGGTATATTATATTTTAAACAAGGTAATGAATCAGCAATGCTCAGCTAGTAATGTAAATTAACTGTAACTAATTTGTGCAATAATCGTCCCAATAATAATTTTGATTTCAAAGCAATTTTTTTTACAAAAAAACCATTTAATTGAACCAATGATTTCCTTCCATTTCCTTTAAAGAGAAGTTTCAGTTAAATTTAAAAAAAAAAATATTATTTGCAATGCATTTCCTCCAAGCCGTGGCCAACAATAAGAGCAGAAACCTGACATGCAGTTATACTGAGGTAAGAAATTAATTCTGATTTTTGCACAGGGCCAAAGACCGATATTTCGGTTTAATTGAGTTATCATTATCACTGAAGTTTCATTAGCATTAAATTGTCTCTCATTATTTTCGTGAGAGTTTACACCTTGAGTCAGATTGCGATTCTCATTTTTATTGTCTTTGTCAGTACATTTCATTGCAGGGTTACGTTTGGCTGCCATTTATTATTTCTGTCTTTTAAATTTTTGTGGGGAGGTCACAACTTCTAACAGTACATGTCGGAATTCGACAGAGGCTGGCTCGGCCTATCCACACTGCAGTTTATCGTTCAGCGATACTGCTGCTCATGTTGGTCAGTGTGACACGAGTGCCATGCAAAAATGGAATCAGTGGATATAAGTGGTCCACGTCGCGTCTTATCAGCCACATTCCACTGACGCTGGAGACAAAAGACATTTCTCGCTTGGCGGTGCAAGAATATATAATCACATCATGTGGCTTGATATAAGACAACGGCACGTTTTCAGAAAGACAGTTATGCAAACGGACAACGCGGCGAACTTTGAGGCGCCATGGACTGTCAGCATGGCGACCAATGCTGTGGCTTCCCCTCTAGGCAGAGGGCAGAGAGACGTGTGGAGAAAGTGGCGCAGGCAACGACTGTAAAGGGCACAGGAGTGCAGCCACGCCGTCTTTTCACACGAGACTCACTTCTGCGTACAGCATGAGGATGGGCGAATCTGCGTGTGGATGCTCCAAGAAGAACGAACTTCGACAGGTCGTATTTCTCATCGTCAAACGGACCCAGCATCTCGCCCGATGATGTCGTATACCACTGGGCATACAGTACAATCGCGTCTGGTTCTCAACCCAAAAGCGTTACGGCCCCTGGCTGTGTCCTGTCCTCAAGGTCTCTGACGTTTCCTTTCAGCAACGTAACGTAAGTCTACTGTTCGCGCGTTTCTTCTTTGCCCTTTCTGTGATCGTTGGAAGTCGGCTGATTTCGTGCCGTCCCGGAATGTTTACAGTCGCTGCCAGCGTTAGCTACTTGGTACTATTGTGCGCCGAACAGTAAGCAGCCATTGTGAATGTAGTGCTGATCTGCGTGCAGTGTTGTGCGTAGTGATTGTTAATATCATTTTTAAAAAGGAGAGAAGAGGCTGTGCCTGGTCCCTTTAGCGACTCGCAATCAATTTTCGTGTCACACCTGTGAAGCATTAACCTATTATGCGTCCATTCCTTTTATAACCTGTAGCCTGCCTGCTCTGGGAAAACGAGGCGGTGCTTGACTCAGCATCCAATGTACTACTGCCCGATCTAAAGCTTCTGCTCCCAGCACACTCTGTTTAGAGCCCAAGTGAAAGTGTGCGATCAAAATATGTTGTCTGTGCTGCGTTTATTTAGTCGTCTCGCTGATGGATGCTGAGTAGGTTCTGTAACAAGAAGTCAAAAAAATGAGATGCACATGTAGCGTTTAGTGAATGTACTTTCACTTACTTTCAATAACGACAATCCCGATCACAATTCCAATCAAGTCCATGAGATAAGCCGGTCCAACACCAACGGTAACAACACATGCTAACTGTAACACTTCGCTGGACAGCACGACTCAGCTAACAGTAACAGAGCCGTGAGGCTCGCGATGGAGTTACGTACAGAATGAACAATAACGGAAGGATCGTTGAGGCAGCGTGTGGTGTCCTTTTATCGCACCCATGTCGGCGCTGTCGGTACAGACTTTTGGTGTGATCAGATCGATAGCATTCGATGCCACAGTCTTGATCTAAGTTGATACTGAGGGTGTTCGGCTATTGAGCTGAGAGGCACTTTCTCCTGGTCTCTAAGGTACTGAATTTATCTGATCATGGCTTGCCAAGAGCCTGGCAAGCCACAGCTCGCCTGACTCTACGATTGATTAATTCTGGCACAGGATTGAAGAAACATGGTATTACGAACCTTTATGCATTATCCAGTCAGTACGCTTCGGTGCTCCTCCGGATTAAAGTAATTGTTTCTGCCTGACGTGGCAGATCTTCATACCCGAGGCGACATTTCTGTAGAGGATCTTCTAGAAATGTCCATTAAAAAGAAGTGGCAGCTCAGTCTACTTTTTTTGTACATAACAACTGTAGAATGCAGACTGCTTACGTCAGTGCACCAGAACTCTAGTAGTAAAAGGATGATTCTGACTGGATTCGCTCTCATTCCTTAACGTCGTTTCGCTCATCATATTAGCCTCGAGCCACCTACATTCTGCGTGAGTGAAAAAATAAATGGTTGAAATGGCTCTGAGCACTATGGGACTTCACATCTGAGGTCATCAGTCCCCTAGAACTTAGAACTACTTAAACCTAGCTAACCTAATGACATCACACACATCCATGCCCGAGGCAGGACTCGAACCTGCGACCGTAGCGGTCGCGCGGTTCCAAACTGAAGCGCCTCGGTCACACCGGCCGGCTGCGGGCGTGATTTCATGTTAGCACAGAACAGGACAGCAGACCATAGTGTCTCCTAAGGCTAGCAGTATGTAGATGTGATCTTAGGCATTAAATCGGAATGGTATCCGATTCACCAGGCTTGTGCAGCGAAAGGAGCAACTCCAGAGCGTGCACACCAGTCTTTGGCCGCCACGTCCGAATATTTGTGCGACAATATGAGCGCCGGTTACCATTTCCCTTTCCCTCGTAAGTCCGTCTGCACCAGCTTCAGAGAAAGATAATTCCGTTACGCTTGTTGCTAGTAGATACTTTTTCCGATACTTAATTAATTCACAAATAAGTTATGGTATCGAAGTCGGAGGCAAACTACGAAGAAACAAAACTGAAATGGTCTTCCGTTGGTGGAGGCAGGATTCATGGGAGGGGCAAGCCCCAGGAGCAGCATCACTTATGGTTGACAGCATCTACATTTATTTCGTGAAAAAATCTGAAATTTTCCTTTGGAATGGAATGAAGCGAAAAGTGTTAACAATAACCAATAATCACAGAGCGTCAGAAGGGCTTAAGAATTTGCTTTCAAGTTTACCCCTTTTAAAAAAAAATACAATAAAATCAACATCAATAATCACAGAGCACCAGAAGGCATAGAATTTTCTTTAGAAATCTCTATTTAAAAAAATGCAACAATATCAAAAGCAATAATCACCAAGCGCCAGAAGGCTTGGAAACTGCCTTGAAATTTTTGAGTATTACGAAAACTTCAAGATCAATACAGAGCCCCAGAAGGCTCAGAAATATTCCCTTTTAAGAAACTAAAAGAAAACTCTTTAACAGACATAGATCAAGATATTTTACAATTTTTCCAAAACAATTGAAGAGAGTAAATGCCCCATTGCAAAACATCTAGGCCTCGGTGGTTCAAAAATGTTCAAATGTGTGTGAAATCTTATGGGACTTAACTGCTAAGGTCATCAGTCCCTAAGCTTACACACTACTTAACCTAAGGTATCCTAATGACAAACACACACACCCGTGCCCGAGGGAGGACTCGAACCTCTGCCGGGACCAGCCGCACAGTCCATGACTGCAGCGCCTTAGACCGCCTCGGTGGTGGCTACCAGGAATATAAAGAACGTAAAAACAGTGATTGCAAGCAGGCCTGTAGGGGGATTAAACGTTTGGTAAATTGGTTGATGAAATGTAGTAACTGATGACTTCAAACCTTCCTATTTACACAATTTTGAGGCTTGATTCCGGGAGGGCAAGGCAGACAAAGGCAAGTTTAACGGAGAACGGCAAATTAAGAAGATCCCTAGGACAGAGCGTCGCAGCAACCATAAGAAGTGAAGTGACCGACAACCCGCAATTGCAATTCGACACGAAATAGGGCTCCCAATGAGGCCCTAGTATCAGCATCCGCCCAGAACCGCGCCCGCTTCCTCTCCCTTCATCAAGGCGGCCGGCTGTTGAGGCACAACAGTAACAGCCTCTTGCCCGGTCGGACACCCAGGAGCTGTGTCGGCATACAATATAACTAACTAGCCGAGCTTGCGGAACTGACATCCTGATATTAGTGTTAGATCAATTTAGACAGTAACCCCTTAAAACACAGGAATAATTAACCACTTGAAAATTCTGAACATTTGTTCCCTTTTTAAAAAAATGACCAACTTTAGATAAGATTATAACAGTCAAGCCCAAGGAATAATCAGAGGTAACTGCAATAAAACTATTATTTGTCTCCAAAACTCTGACTATATGTATAGATATACTGGCACGCATTTAAAAAAGAGGGTAATGTTTAAACACAAGGTTAATCCAAGGCAATTACAACAAGTTGCTTCCACAAATCCAGTACTCAGACAGCTTTAAGATTGATTGCTCATTCAAAAATTTCAGTAGATACAAGTACTGCACTTTACCAATATAGGGCATTCATCAGCGGTTCGCAGTGTCCGACTCCCTGTGCAGCTAGGGCTAACGTACACCCCATTGGATGGCCAATATAATTCTAAGACACAATTTTTAAAAACAATGTTTAGCAACTCGGCGTAATAATTATCCTGTCTATCCCAGTGGGACTCAAATTAGTTCGACCCTTCACAGATCAAAATGGTTCAAATGGCTCTGAGCACTATCGGACTTAACATCTGAGGTCATCAGTCCCCTAGAACTACTTAAACCTAACTAACGTACAGGCGTCACACACATCCATGCCCGAGGCAGGATTCGAACCTGCGACCGTAGCGGTCGCGGGGTTCCAGACTGAAGCGCCTAGAACCGCTTGGCCACAAGGGCCGGCCCTTCACAGATCCACCAAAAAACAATACCACAAGCAACTCAAACAATTCAAAAACCAATCACTACGCAGCAACAGGGACGAATTGCAATTAATCAAGGAAACACATAACCCGGAAGTTGCCAAAAGACCCAACACATGTCGTCTGCTGAGACAACCGACCAACAAGCCAGCGGTCGTTCCCGATGAAATCACAGACGGGGAAAAGGTTGCAAGTGAATCGGCAACTGACAGCTTGTTACCAAGAGGTCACTTCGACGGATGACAACAAAGTGGGCGGCAGCGGCCACACACTTTCGATGGGAAACCAATAGCCAACAGCCTCTAGCGGAAAGGAGCCGTCAGCCGATGTGGCCGAGCGGTTCTAGGCGCTTCAGTCTGGAACTGGGCGACCGCTACGGTCGAAGGTTCGAATCCCGCCTCGGGCATGGATGTGTGTGACGCCCTTGGGTTAGTTAGGCTTAAGTAGTTCTAAGTTCTAGGGGACTGATGACCTCAGATGTTAAGTCCCATAGTACTCAGAGCTATTTGAACCATTTTTGAAAGGAGCCTTTGCTCAGTTCCGGCACAATTGGCCAACCGTCGTCCCGACCGCTTCAGCTCGAAGTCCCTACTTCCTCCCAGCGCTGTCGAAACGAGACTCGCACGCCGCAAATACTTCGACCACCGCCCACGGCGCAGCGGTAGCGCCACCGGCGACCAGAGGAGAAACCATGTAGAGGAAGTCGCCCGGAAGAGAAATCGATAAGGTCCGACAAGGCTCAAAAATAGTTAAATTCAAAGGAACAAATAGTAGTAGGTGGCACTGTTTAATTTTAAATGTGTGGTTTCCCTTTTTGTCTTTTGTATTCTTACGTAGTGTCACTTTCGAGGAAGCAGGGACCGATGACCTAGCAGTTTGGACCCTTACCCCCCCCCCCCCTTCCCCCCCCCCCCCCACCCTCTATTTAAACCAACCGAGGAAGCATTTAACTTATTAGGTGGTAACAGCAGTATCGTCTACCAATTCTAATAATTCGATTGCGAATTCTATGTTTTATCAACTTCCGGGTTAGATGAGTGGTTTAGCATACTAACCCTCTTTTTCTGATTTTAAAATCGGCCCTATTACCGGATAGTTGTAATTATAGTGCTACTATTCATAGACGTCCAGTGTAGACTGTAAATATCGCAAGTCAGCGAAACTTTGTTCTAAGACATTAATGTGGAACCGATGAACGCTGCAAGAGTTTAGTTCAAATTTTGGCTAGCAGTGACAAATCTGGTGCTTTGAATGCAATAAAGATACACCGGTACAGAAACGTTTCCATATGTAATGGATTAGGAGTGAGTCGTGAGCAGGAAATGCCAAACAATTGAAAAAGGCATAATACTGATTTTAGTCTTAACCGCTGCTTACACAGTTTGTTCAATATGAGCGCCGGAGACATGGACGAGCTGCTGCGCGGCGCCACATTTGCACCTGGTGGCCAAACTTGGAACTAATTTTTCCAACGTAAAACGTTTCTGCTTTGACCCATTGGCGTATCTACCAAGTTTCGCTACCGAACAATAATTGCAACTCACATTGGACGTCCGTGAGTAGCTACACATTAATTATAACAAGCAAGTTGTCTCACTATCGAAGCAGCGACGTTGTTATGTACAGTTATGTGCATTCGACACTTTAATTGAATGCCTTTTACACCAAACCATTAGGGCTGCAACCAACATTTCAGCAGACCTACCCTTCATTTTATTGTTGTTGTTTTGTTGTGGTCTTCAGTCCTGAGATTGGTTTGATGCAGCTCTCCATGCTACTCTATCCTGTGCAAGCTTCTTCATCTCCCAGTACCTACTGCAGCCTACATCCTTCTGAATCTGCTTAGTGTATTCAACTCTTAGTCTCCCTCTACGATTTTTACCCTCCACGCTGCCCTGCAATGCTAAAGTTGTGATCCCTTGATGCCTCAGAACATGTCCTACTAACCGATCCCTTCTTCTAGTCACGTTGTGCCACAAACTCCTCTTCTCCCCAATTTTATTCAATACCTCCTAAAGTTATGTGATCTACCCATCTAATCTTCAGCATTCTTCTGTAGCACCACATTTCGAAAGCTTCTATTCTCTTCTTGTCTAAACCATTTATCGTCCATGTTTCACTTCCATACATGGCTACACCCATACAAATACTTTCAGAAATGGGTTCCTGCCACTTAAATCAATACTCGATATTAACAAATTTCTCTTCTTCAGAAACGCTTTCCTTGCCATTGCCGTTCTACAATTTATATCCTCTCTACTTCGACCATCATCAGTTATTTTGCTCCCCAAATAGCAAAACACCTTTACTACTTTAAGTGTCTCATTTGCTAATCTAATTCCCTCAGCATCACCTGACTTAATTCGACTACACTCCATGATCCTCGTTTTGCTTTTGTTGGTGTTCATCTTATACCCTCCTTTCAAGACACTCATTTCTGGAAACCCAGAATCTACTATGTAGGAATCAACATGGATTCCGGAAACAGCGATCGTGTGAGACCCAACTCGCCTTATTTGTTCATGAGACCCAGAAAATATTAGATACAGGCTCCCAGGTAGATGCTATTTTTCTTGACTTCCGGAAGGCGTTCGATACAGTTCCGCACTGTCGCCTGATAAACAAAGTAAGAGCCTACGGAATATCAGACCAGCTGTGTGGCTGGATTGAAGAGTTTTTAGCAAACAGAACACAGCATGTTGTTATCAATGGAGAGACGTCTACAGACGTTAAAGTAACCTCCGGCGTGCCACAGGGGAGTGTTATGGGACCATTGCTTTTCACAATATATATAAATGACTTAGTAGATAGTGTCGGAAGTTCCATGCGGCTTTTCGCGGATGATGCTGTAGTATACAGAAAAGTTGCTGCATTAGAAAATTGTAGCGATATACAGGAAGATCTGCAGCGGATAGGCACTTGGTGCAGGGAGTGGCAACTGACCCTTAACATAGACAAATGTAATGTATTGCGAATACATAGAAAGAAGGATCCTTTATTGTATGATTATATGATAGCGGAACAAACACTGGTAGCAGTTACTTCTGCAAAATATCTGGGAGTATGCGTACGGAACGATTTGAAGTGGAATGATCATATAAAATTAATTGTTGGTAAGGCGGGTACCAGGTTGAGATTCATTGGGAGAGTGCTTAGAAAATGTAGTCCATCAACAAAGGAGGTGGCTTACAAAACACTCGTTCGACCTATACTTGAGTATACCAGGTCGGGTTGACGGAGGAGATGGAGAAGATCCAAAGAAGAGCGGCGCGTTTCGTCACCGGGTTATTTGGTAACCGTGATAGCGTTACGGAGATGTTTAATAAACTCAAGTGGCAGACTCTGCAAGAGAGGCGCTCTGCATCGCGGTGTAGCTTGCTCGCCAGGTTTCGAGAGGGTGCGTTTCTGGATGAGGTATCGAATATATTGCTTCCCCCTACTTATACTTCCCGAGGAGATCACGAATGTAAAATTAGAGAGATTAGAGCGCGCACGGAGGCTTTCAGACAGTCGTTCTTCCCGCGAACCATACGCGACTGGAACAGGAAAGGGAGGTAATGACAGTGGCACGTAAAGTGCCCTCCGCCACACACCGTTGGGTGGCTTGCGGAGTATCAATGTAGATGTAGATGTAGATGTAGATGTCCATTCCGTTCAACTGCTCTTCCAAGTCCTTTGCTGTCTCTGACAGAATTACAATGTCATCGGCGAACCTCAATGTTTTTATTTCTTCTCCATGGATTATAATTCCTACTCCGAATTTTTCTTTTGTTTACTTTACTACTTGCTCAATACACAGATTGAATAGCATCGGGGAGAGGCTACACCCCTGTCTCACTCCCTTCCCAACCGCTGCTTCCCTTTCATGTCCCTCGACTGTTATAACTGCCATCTGGTTTTTGTACAAATTGTAAATAGCCTTTCGCGCCCTGTATTTTACCCCTGCCACCTTCAGAATTTGAAAGAGAGTATTCCAGTTAACGTTGTCAAAAGCTTTCTCTAAGTCTACAAATGCTAGAAACGTAGGTTTGCCTTTCCTTAATCTTTCTTCTAAGATAAGTCGTAGGGTCAGTATTGCCTCACGTGTTCCAACATTTCTACGGAATCCAAACTGAACTTCCCCGAGGTCTGCTTCTACCAGTTTTTCCATTCGTCTGTAAAGAATTAGTGTTGGTATTTTGCAGCTGTGACTTATTAAACTGATAGTTCGGTAATTTTCACATCTGTCAACACTTGCTTTCTTTGGGATTGAAATTATTACATTCTTCTTGAAGTCTGAGGGAATTTCGCCTGTCTCATACATCTTGCGCACCAGATTGTAGAGGTTTGTCAGGACTGGCTCTCCAAAGGCTGTCAGTAGTTCTAATGGAATGTTGTCTACTCCCGGGGCCTTGTTTCGACGTAGGTCTTTCAGTGGTCTGTCAAACTCTTCACGCAGTATCATATCTCCCATTTCATCTTTATCTACATCCTCTTTCATTTCCATAATATATTCCTCAAGGACATCGCCCCTGTATAGACCCTCTATATGCGCGTTCCACCTTTCTGCTCTCCCTTCTTTGCTTAGAACTGGGTTTCCACCTGAGCTCTTGATATTCATGCAAGTGGTTCTCTTTTCTCCAAAGGTCTCTTTAATTTTCCTGTAGGCAGTATCTATCTTACCCCTCGTGAGATAAGCCTCTACATCCTTACGCCATCCCTGCTTAGCCATTACGCACTTCCTGTCGATCTCATTTTTGAGACGTTTGTATTCCTTTTTGCCTGCTTCACTTACAGCATTTTTGTATTTTCTCCATTCATCAATTAAATTCAATATCTCTTCTGTTGCCCAAGGATTTCTACTAGACCTCGTCTTTTTACCTACTTGAGCCCCTGCTGCCTTCACTATTTCATTCCTCAAAGCTAACCATTCTTCTTCTACTGTATTTCTTTCCCTCATTCTTGTCAATTGCTCCCTTATGCTCTCCCTGAAACTCTGTACAACGTCTGGTTCTTTCAGTTTATCCAGGTCCCATCTCCTTAAATTCCCACCTTTTTGCAGTTTCTTCAGTTTTAATCTACAGTTCATAACTAATAGATTGTGGTCAGAGTCCTCTCCTGCCCCTGGAAATGTCTTACAATTTAAAACCTGGTCCCTAAATCTCTGTCTTACCAGTATATAATCTATCTGAAACCTTCTAGCATCTCCAGGGTTCTTTCATGTATACAGCCTTCTTTCGTGATTCTTGAACCAAATGTTAGCTATGATTAAGTTATGCTCCGTGCAAAATTCTACCAGACGGCTTCCTCTTTCATTTCTTTCCCGCAATCCATATTCACCTACTATGTTTCCTTCTCTCCCTTTTCCTTCTCTCGAATTCCAGTCACCCATGACTATTAAATTTTCGTCTCCCTTCACTACCTGAAAATGTCTTTTATGTCATCTATTTTAGGATACTGAATAGAATGCGGCTCATGTTTTAAGACTGTGTGTGCTGTCTGGTCTTCTCGACAATGTCTTAGGTAGAAGGTTTTAATGTGTTTCCAGGGTGCTTGTTTTCCAATCGACTAACCAGTCACAGTCTTCTGTTATGTCTACTGACGAATAGACTGTTGAGCTATTGACCATCCTAATGAACCAATGAGCTACTAACAGTGAATCCTGAACGACCGTTTAGAGAACGCTGGTGCTTATGGGCCTCTGCAGCAAGCGTCTGGTTCGTGCTACCCATGCTAACTGCTGTCCATCGGCAAAGAAAGCTGGAATTTGCACGTCATTACCGTAAATTGACGTCCACTGAGTGACGAGAGGTGACCTTTTCAGATGTTCATGTTTTATGCTTGAGACGCTCCGCTTAATCCGCAGGACAGGACAGGTAGTTTAAATTGTGGACAGGGGCCAAATTAAGGGGTTGTCAGTTACACTCGACCATACAACGTTATTATTTGATCAAACATTACAACAGCCCAAAAAAAATTTTTTTAAACATATTGCTTTAATCTTTGATTCTTAATTACCGGCTGAAAGCCACTTTAATGTAGAAACGGCTGAAGGCCAATAACTTAAAACGCAAGCACAATCAGAAATTCAAAAGGCAAGCCTTATCTTACAACAGTTCTTTATTTAGGCTGAAGGCCCCAAAGAATCTAAGATTTTTTGAGCAAACAATTTGAATTTAAAATCAGTTGAAAGCTAAACAACATTAATTTTTTTAAAAAAAAACGAAGGCCTTAAGTAAAACAGTTCTTAATTAGGCAAAACTCAACCAAAGCAGAAATTTAAAAGGCAAAGCTTTATCTTAAAACAGTTCTTTAGTTAGGCTGAAGTCCCAAAGAATCAGACACTTCAAGAGCAAACAAGTTAAATTCAAATCGGCTGAAGGCCTAACACTTAAATCTCCATAACGTTAATTTTTTTAAATACCAAAAGCCTTACATGAAACAGCTTTTTGATTTAGGCTGAAGGCCTTAAACCAAAACAACTTAACTCAAAATCGGCTGAAGGCCCAACACTAAAAATTCAACAACATTAAAATTTTTAAAAACCAAAGGCCTTGCGTGAAACAGTTCTTTGAACTAGGCTGAAGGCCTTAAGAGCAAAACAATTCAAACTCAAAATCGGCTGAAGGCCCAACACTTAAAACTCGGCAACATTAAAACCTTTAAAATGCCTAAGGCCTTACGTGAAACAGTTCTTTAAATTAGGCTGAAGGCCTAGAATCTTACACCTTAAGGGTAAAACAACCTTCATTTGGCAGAAAAAAAAAGAAAAAAAAGGAAATCAGATATAACCCATACAAGTACAAACAACAAATAAAAAAGGCAGTACACCAAAGGGCGCGCGGTATTTGCGAGGGTCGGCCTGGAATTCAAATACTAACGCTCGCTTATGTGAGACAGACAGTCGGCCCAACCATTGTCGATGCGACGACAACCCAGCCGACGGACAGTCAACGGACCAAGCGACAGGATAACTAATTCAAACGACAAAATGTGACCAGTTGGGGTTGTCTGGTAGGTTAAGTAAAGACTCAACCTTCGTGTCCAGGATCGGTGAGCCACGAACGTCGTAGCAATGGGAAAAGTCCCTGACAGTTCGACCGCGAATGGACATGCGCCATGGAGACTTCCACGCTGCTTCACGCCAACCGACCACTTGCCCAGGCCCGGAAACGGTGAAACGACCAAATACACGTCGGCCGATAAGACGACCAACTGAACGACCAACCAACGGTCGTCCTGCTCTAATCTGCCTCCGTCGGACAGTTCATGTGCGTCGCCGGCGGTCGGCCTGCACTGGCTGTCGGCGCCTCACCGGCGCTCCGTCCCCGACTTCACTGCTGCTGCGACCCGACTGTACTGCTGGTCCGACCCGAACTGACTGCCAGACACACGACGACCCGGAAATACTATCGTTCGCCACAGAGGTGGTACGACAGTGCATTTATCGATATGCGCTACTGCTGCCGCTCACGGACAGGTAAGGCAGGAACTTGGTGACGCCAGTAAATGGAATAAGCAAGCGAGGGGGCAGTACCGTAATAGAAGATGACAAACAATAAATGGGGTAAACCCGAGCCGAGCACGGCTCAATGCTCCATTGGACAGTGGCCGTTAACGTACAGGGTGTTTCAAAAATGACCGGTATATTTGAAACGGCAATAAAAACTAAACGAGCAGCGATAGAAATACACCGTTTGTTGCAATATGCTTGGGACAACAGTACATTTTCAGGCGGACAAACTTTCGAAATTACTGTAGTTACAATTTTCAACAACAGATGGCGCTGCAAGTGATGTGAAAGATATAGAAGACAACGCAGTCTGTGGGTGCGCCATTCTGTACGTCGTCTCTCTGCTGTAAGCGTGTGCTGTTCACAACGTGCAAGTGTGCTGTAGACAACATGGTTTATTCCTTAGAACAGAGGATTTTTCTGGTGTTGGAATTCCACCGCCTAGAACACAGTGTTGTTGCAACAAGACGAAGTTTTCAACGGAGGTTTAATGTAACCAAAGGACCGAAAAGCGATACAATAAAGGATCTGTTTGAAAAATTTCAACGGACTGGGAACGTGACGGATGAACGTGCTGGAAAGGTAGGGCGACCGCGTAAGGCAACCACAGAGGACAACGCGCAGCTAGTGCAGCAGGTGATCCAACAGTGGCCTCGGGTTTCCGTTCGCCGTGTTGCAGCTGCGGTCCAAATAACGCCAACGTCCACGTATCGTCTCATGCGCTAGAGTTTACACCTCTATCCATACAAAATTCAAACGCGGCAACCCTTCAGCGCTGCTACCATTGCTGCACGAGAGACATTCGCTAATGATATAGTGCACAGGATTGATGACGGCGATATGCATGTGGGCAGCATTTGGTTTACTGACGAAGCTTATTTTTACCTGAACGGCTTCGTCAATAAACAGAACTGGCGCATATGGGGAACCGAAAAGCCCCACGTTGCAGTCCCATCGTCCCTGCATCCTCAAAAAGTACTGGTCTGGGCCGCCATTTCTTCCAAAGGAATCATTGGCCCATTTTTCAGATCCGAAACGATTACTGCATCACGCTATCTGGACATTCTTCGTGAATTTGTGGCGGTACAAACTGCCTTAGACGACACTGCGAACACCTCGTGGTTTATGCAAGATGGTGCCCGGCCACATCGCACAGCCGACGTCTTTAATTTCCTGAATGAATATTTCGATGATCTTGTGATTGCTTTGGGCTATCCGAAACATACAGGAGGCGGCGTGGATTGGCCTCCCTATTCGCCAGACTTGAACCCCTGTGACTTCTTTCTGTGGGGACACTTGAAAGACCAGGTGTACCGCCAGAATCCAGAAACAATTGAACAGCTGAAGCAGTACATCTCATCTGCATGTGAAGCCATTCCGCAAGACACGTTGTCAAAGGTTTCGGGTAATTTCATTCAGAGACTACCCCATATTATTGCTACGCATGGTGGATATGTGGAAAATATCGTACTATAGAGTTTCCCAGACCGCAGCGCCATCTGTTGTTGAAAATTGTAACTACTGTAATTTCGAAAGTTTGTCTGCCTGAAAATGTACTGTTGTCCCAAGCATATTGCAACAAACGGTGTATTTCTATCGCTGCTCGTTTAGTTTTTATTGCCGTTTCAAATATACTGGTCATTTTTGAAACACCCTGTATATGGCATGTATTTTTGAAAGCAAACATCCCGTAACAATTGTCGGAAGCGTGAAGGCGGGAGGAAGGAGCTATATGGTCTGCGGAATGCTTCCGTGGCACCCCATGAGTGATCTCCTCATTCTGGATGGCACAATAGATCGACACAGGTATGCTCTGTTCTTGAGGACCATTTTCACTCCTGCAGACAGTTTGTTTTACCTCAGTATGATGGCATCTACCAGCAAGACAATGCGAAGTAGCCGGCCGGTGTGGCCGTGCGGTTCTAAGCACTTCAGTCTGGAACCTCGCGGCCGCTACGGTCGCAGGTTCGAATCCTGCCTCGGGCATGGATGTGTGTGATGTCCTTAGGTTAGTTAAGTTTAAGTAGTTCTAAGTTCTAGGGGATTGATGTCCTCAGAAGTTAAGTCCCATAGTGCTCAGAGCCATTTGAACCATTTGAACCAATGCGAAGTATCATACAGCTCGCGGTGTACGTGCGTGGTTCGTAGAGCACCAGGATGAGTTTATCGTACTCCCCTGGCCACCAAACTCCCCAGATCTAAGTCAGTCGAAAATATGTGAGACCACCTCGATCAGGCTATTCTCGTCATGGATCCTCAACGGAAAAACGTAGCGCAGCTGCCCACGACACTTGAGCCGGCATCGCTCCATATGAGTACCTTCCAGAATTCCGCTGACACACTACCTGCACGTCTCGCTGCGGTCGGCGCTGTAGAAGGTCGTTATTCAGGCCTTTAACAGTTGTTCACATTTATGCGAATGGACAGTGGAATATGCCGCTTTTTGATTGACTGGTCTCGGTTTCATTTGAAAACGAAGGTAGTCATTTCTTTGTATTTAGGTCACTTGAGTATGGCCCACTGTTTAGCCACCCCCTTGTTATGTTACGTGAGTGAGCGTCATGAGTCACAAGCATTCTGATGAACAGGTTCCCACCTGTTGTGCTGCCACTTAGCAGTATTATTAGTAAGCAATTCTTCTCCGCGTGCTCTTGGCCGTTGCTGACTGCTGTTGATGGAGGACTGGGCTACGTGAACTCACGGTTACGATGTTGTGTGTAAATTCCCACCTTTTCGCAGTTTCTTCAGTTTTAATCTACAGTTCATAACAAATAGATTGCGGTCAGAGTCCACATCTGCACCTGGAAATGTCTTACAATTTAAAATCTGGTTCCTGAATCTCTGTCTTACCATTATATAATCTATCTGAGACCTTCCAGTATCTCCAGGTTTCTTCCATTTATACAACCTTTTATGATTCTTGAACCAAGTGTTAGCTATGATTCAGTTATGCTCTGTGCAAAATTCTACCAGGCGGCTTCCTCTTTCATTCCTTTCTCCCATTCCATATTCACCTACTACGTTTCCTTCTCTTCCTTTTCCTACTATCGAGTTCCAGTCACCCATGAATATTAAATTTTCGTCTCCCTTCACTATCTGAATAAATTCTTTTATCTCATCATACATTTCATCAATATCATCGTCATCTGCGGAGCTAGTTGGCGTATAAATTTGTACTACTGTGGTAGGCGTGGGCTTCGTATCTATCTTGGCCACAATAATGCGTTCACTATACTGTTTGTAGTAGCTTACCCGCATTCCTATTTTCCTATTCATTATTAAACCTACTCCTGCATTACCCCTATTTGATTTTGTATTTATAACCCTGTATTCACCTGTCCAGAAGTCTTGTTCCTCCTGCCACCGAATTTCACTAATTCCCACTATATCTAACTTTAATCTATCCATTTCCCTTTTTAAATTTTCTAACCTACCTGCCCGATTAAGGGATCTGACATTTCACGCTCCGATCCGTAGAACGCCAGTTTTCTTTCTCCTGATAACAACGTCCTCCTGAGTAGTCCCCGCCCGGAGATCCGAATGGGGAACTATTTTACCTCCGGAATATTTTACCCAAGAGGACGCCATCATCATTTAACCATACAGTAAAGCTGCATGCCCGCTGGAAGAATTACGGCTGTAGTTTCCCCTTGCTTTCAGCCGTTCGCAGTACCAGCACGGCAAGGCTGTTTTGGTTAGTGTTACGAGGCCAGATCAGTCAATCGTCCAGACTGTTGTCCCTGCAACTACTGAAAAGGCTGCTGCCCCTCTTCAGGAACCATACGTATGTCTGGCCTCTCAACAGATACCCCTCCGTTGTGGTTGCACCTACGGTACGGTGATCTGTATTACTGAGGCACGCAAGCCTCCCCACCAACGGCAAGATCCATGGTTCATTGGGTGCCGAACTAACATAGCCGGCCGCGGTGGTCTAGCGGTTCTGGCGCTGCAGTCCGGAGCCGCGGGACTATTACGGTCGCAGGTTCGAATCCTGCCTCGGGCATGGGTGTGTGTGATGTCCTTAGGTTAGTTAGGTTTAAGTAGTTCTAAGTTCTAGGGGACTTATGACCTAAGATGTTGAGTCCCATAGTGCTCAGAGCCATTTGAACCATTTTGAACTAACATATGCACTGCGTAATATGCAAGTACTAGATGTACAAACCCATTTCTTTTCGTTACGCTAAATTTATGAAATGATCCGTGTTGTGTATTTCTTTTTGCAGTTCATGCGTCAGATCGTGTTTCCAATATGTTTCTGGTTCATTAAAATTATTCGCTCTACGCATCTTGAAAGTATCAGAGTAATAATCACTTCGTTGGGTGTAGTTTATGCTTATCTAAATACACACAAACCTTTCAGTTTTAAATAGTATTTGACTATTAGGTTAATTTTTTTGTGATTTTGCGCTAATTACAAGAAAGGTAACTGAAGAAAATTGGAATTTAATACGCATATTCCTCGCGGCTCGTCGTTGCGAAGCTACAGCGGCGCAGTACAGCCTGACACGCTCTTTCCACTTGTTAATTATTGCGTGTAATGATATGCTCATTGTGCCCTGCGGGATGAGAGCGTCCACGGGCCCTGAACGTGTCAACACGGCCGGCCAGCTCCATCGCACAGTTCGCAACACGCAGCGCCGGCGGCCGGCGGGGCAGCTGCCGTGCAGACCCGTGGTTTGCAACTTGGCGCCGCTCCGAGCTAATGGAGTCCGCGCCTGCACAGGCCACCCTTGATCTTTACAGGCCTCGCTCTCTACGCTCAGCGGCCTGTATTCGGCTCACGCATCCGTGCTCAAATTGGCCATTCCCTGGGTAATTAGAAGGCACTTTGATCAAAGTCACTATCGTATCACTACAGAATTTCGTCATTTCCGAATTTCATAGTCAATGCATCGATGCCTCGATCACAATACTCGATACCTGACTGCTCGTTATCCTAGAAATGGTTTGCATCAGTCATTTAAGTCACAGGGTGAAAAATTACAATTCTGTGATACAGCTCAGGTGCCGAGTACAATGACCACTAAAAAGTCTTCCTCATAACTCACTTATTTCAAGCATGTCTGCACATAATGTGTGCTGCAACTTGTATTTAAACTGATTTTAAATTACAATCATAGTTCCCAGTCCACGCTGCGTTACCTCAACAGTAGGTTTCGGGATGGCGGTGCATGTATTATAGAGCACTAATCAAAGGATGACAGATGAAGATATTTAAATAGCAACAACTTCCGTCTCATGTTAACACAGTTGTGACACCTACATGCAAGTCTTCAGAAAATAATGGAAATTATGCCACACTGGGCAAAAAACTGATGTGAATACTTCTTACGTTTCGCATTAATGACTCTGATGCAAGACATAGCAGTTCAGAATGGAACGATACCATTCAGAAAGCGGAAATAAAGAATACCCAGGGGGCAGCAGAGCTAATTATTCAAAGAACCATAATTCTAATCCAAGTTCCCATTGCCTTCGCTTGCCTTAGTAGCCTAAGGAGAATATCCAGACACAAACTAGGTATAAAAGTGCTCGGACATAGAAACTCTCCCTTCAACTATTCATAGTATCTTCCATAGCTAGAATACACCTCTTCCCTTTTGTCGTCTACTTATGAACAGGAGTACTGATTACTCGATTCCACACACATAATAATAATAAATACGAGCCAAATTTATCTCCTGAACTAAACAAAATGAATATGTACGAGTATAATATATTATCACAAAGAACGCTTTCAGCATTTGACAGTTATCTGATGCAAACGCAAACTGTAGTAATCAGCTGCAGTTAGATGGGACTTAGTACCAGGAAATCATGATTTTAATAAAAGTTACTTGTATATGAAGTATATTGTACTTGCTGCTATTCCTCGATTACACCAGACTGCTCATTTTGGTTTAATGACACCAATAAACAGTCTTATCAGCCGTATCAAACAAGTCCCTTGTCGCTCTTGGTGCCCAGTTTATTTATGGAGAACTTCAAGGAAGAGGCGCTGGAATCTGCTGTCTTAAAGCCCACAGTATTTTGATGGTATGTTGACGACAAGTTTATAGTGTGGACCCATGATGAAGATAAATTGCAAGACTTTTTAAACCACCTGAATTGGGATCATTCACAAATTCAGTTTACATCGTAAATTGAAAAGGAGGGATACATTCCATTTATGGATGTTTTGGTTTGTCTTAAGGATTATGGCACCTTGGTATATACAGTACATCAGAAATTGACGCATAGCGTTTTGTAGTTATGTGCAAATAGCTACCACCTTCCTTAACAGATAATGAGTGTTCTCAGAGCTTTGTTTCACAGAACACACATGAGAACAGTCTGCAAGACAAGAGACTACATTTAAAGAGCACGATTTCGAAGAGTTTATCCACACATGGGGTATCGTCTCCTTCAGAATGACAGTGCCAGACCATATTCGAGCTCTGCGACATCTGCAACAACACGACGCCTTAGCTTGATTGTCAATTATCATCCTCCATACGGCACTGGCTTGGCCCCATCCGATATTCATCTCTTTCCAAAACTTAAAGAACACGTTTAAAAACTTCACTTTGAGAGTGATTAAGCGGTACAAGCAGAGATGAGGTTGTGTCTCCTTCAACAAAGTCAAATATTCTACAGTGATGGTATCAATAAATTGGTCTCTCACGGCAGAAATGTGTTCATCGACAGGGTACTCAAGTTGAGAAATAAACACGTAGACGTGAAAAATAGAGGTATTGAATGTTACTGAAGTCTTTTTATTTTAAAAGCTTTCTCACACAAGAAATTCGGAGGCATCTCTTTTCAGCACGCCCTCGTAGATGGCCGTGTAGGGAAAAGAAGAAGGCAGCGTACACGCATTGGCTAAGACATGAGACGAAAGTGAAACGGACGTGGAACGAAAATCTAATGCCTTTAGGAAAAATAGGGCTGTCTAATGGTATCATAGCTGAGTTGAAAGGGCTTCATGTGGCAGATGTAAATGATTTAGAGGTACAGTTCTTACCTAGTGAGCCAATGAAATGTCTGCAATGAAAGTAAGAAGCAGATGAAGTTGATCTATCATTCAAGTCAGTGGAATCAGCGGCAGTTCTAAGGACTAAAGTATATGAAACTAGAGACGCACATTTGCTAAAAAGAGTAATACAGCAGTGCCACACAATATGATATACGTAAGAAGCATCATGGCCCTCTAATTACTCAATTTGGTAATATACAGAACAAGTGGAAGAAAAAGTTTAAAACGTCTTGAAAAAAAAGGACATTTGCATAAGAAAAAATCTGAATTAAGAGTGGAAGAAGAATAATCAGCTAACAGCAGATAAATCTATAGCATTCGTGGGACTATAGAAAGTCTTAGCAGAAACGGATCAACTATATCTATATGATGATGATTATGAGGTCCCACACTCCGCGCAGCGTACGGGACGATGCGGGAGACCCGCACCGCCGTACTAGGCAAGGTCCCAGCGGAGGCAGTTTGCCACTGCCTTCTTCCGACCGTAATGGGGATGAATGATGACGATGAAGACGACGCAACAGCACCCAGTCATCTCGATGCAGGAAAAATCCATGACCCCGCTGGAAATCGAACTCGGGACCCCGCGCGCGGTAAGCGAGAACGCTACCGCAAGACCACGAGCGGCGGACTGTATCTATGTAGATTGAGGATAAAGTAAAGGAAAAGAATAGATATTTACAGTACCCAGGAACGCTAGATTAATGTAATAAAAGCGGAAAAGAAAGAAATACATACTTCGGCAAAAACTATTTCACATATACACGTACTATATCACCACTTCTGTTTGACTTCTATATAAAAGAAAATATGTAAGACTTACAGTACAAGAAAATAATTACAATTACATATGAGCACTATCATACAGAAATCAGCTTTGGAAGATACAGTAAAAGAGCTAAAAGAGTTCTGTAATATGGGGTACAGTTTTATACGAGGGTCACTCCAAAAGAAATGCGCACTATTTTTGTAAAAATACAGTTTTCATTCTAAATGTGTGAAAGTTTTACAATGTGTAGATACATCCTTCCTGCTTGTTTTCAAACTTAGTTCAACATGTTTCCGTGAATGGCGCCGTCACAGTATGTCTTCAAGATGGCTGCTACACTTGACGTTCGTCAGAAGCAACGTGCTGTCATAGAATTCCTGTGCTGTGAAGACGAGACAGTGGGAAACATCCACAAGAGTTTGAAAAAGGTGTATGGAGATTCTGCTGTCGATCGCAGTACTGTTAGTCGGTGGGCAAGCAGGTTACGTGATGAAAGCGGGCACGGCAATATTGAGGATTGTCCTCGCAGCGGCAGGCCTCGTCGTACTGCACACATTCCAGACAATGTACAGAGAGTTAACGAATTGGTGACTGCTGACAGACGCATCACAGTGAACGAATTGTCACGCTACGCTAGTATAGGGGAAGTAAGTGTTTGCAGAATAGTGGAAGTGTTGGCGTTAAAAAAGGTTTGTGTCAGGTGGGTTCCCAGGATGTTGACGTGGCTCACAAAGAAACAAGAAAAACGGTATTCAGCGAAATTTTGGAACAGTGCGAGAATGTTGGAGATAAATTTCTTGGAAGAATTGTGACAGGTGATGAAACATGGCTCCATCATTTTTCACCAGAGGCAAAGAGGCAATCAGTGGAGTGGCATCATGCAAATTCACCCAAGGAAAAAAATTCGAAACCACACATTCTGCTGGAAAAGTTATGGCTACGGTGTTTTTCGATTCCGAAGGACTCTTGCTTGTGAACATCATGCCAAGTGGAACTCCCATAAATTCTGATGCATATGTGATGACACTGAAGAAACTTCAAGCTCGACTGAGTCGGCAAAAGCAGGATGTTTTGCTGTTGCACGACAATGCACGGCCACAGGTCAGTCAAAAAACAATGGAAGCGTTCACAAAACTCGGATGGACAACACTGAAGCACCCACCCTACAGTCCTGACCTGGCTCCATGTGACTATCATCTCTTTGGGAAACTGAAAGACTCTCTTCATGGAACAAGGTTTGAAGATGATGACTCCATTGTGCACGCTGCCGAACAGTGGTTCCAACAGATTGGTCCAGAATTTTACCGTGTGGGTATACAGGCGCTGGTTCCAAGATGGCTTAAGGCAGTTGAGAAGGATGGAAATTATGTGGAGAAACGAAAATATTATCCTAAAGGATGTATCTACACATTGTAAAACTTCCAACATGTAGAATAAAAGATGGATTTAAAAAAAAAAATAGTGTGCATTTCTTTTGGAGTGACCCTCGTACAAGAGGAAGAAGAAAAGATAATAAAAGGGACTAATTATTGCAAGGTTGTACAATGTTGTGCTTCTGTCAAACACTTGAATATAAGGGGCAATCCAAAAGTTTCCGTTCGAAGGTCGTACAGTACATAATCGTTATGGCAATCAGGAAAAATCGCTGTGAGCACTGAGGCGCTCATGCCACCAACGCATCAAGTCGAAGATAACCATTTGTTAAAACACACCCTCCTGCTACGTGAAAAGTCTGTGACTGCCTGCTGCACATCTTCATCCGACAGGAATCTTCAACCCTTCAACACCTTTTTAAAGGACCGAGGGCGTGATAATCGCATGGGGAGGAATCAGTATTATAGTGTGGGTGCTATTGTGTATCCTACGTGTCTGTAATGGACAAGAATGGCGTCCCAGACTGTGTCTAACAGCGACCAGCAAGGAACGTGGCACACCATTCCACAAGATACACTGTCCCATATACATTATTCATACTCTGATGGATGTCTGAAAAGCCATGAAAAGAATAATAGCATGTTGGTCCCGCCTGGTCGCATTTGTTAATAATCTCGCCATAGTTCACGTTTCCGCATTTACAGCACCCACCCCTGAAAGACTCGAACGCTACACTAATCCCTTACCTATTTGTCGGTGCTTATATACCTGCATCGGAACTGTGCTACGTTGCATTTATGCCGCAGAAACGCCCTCAAACGGAAACTTTTTGATCGGCCCTTACAGAACAGAGACAGACTTTTTGGATGCTGCTCTCAGAGCACAGGCCTTAGTTCCAGAAAAATAAGCAACGGTTACTTCAAAATGAAACTATAGTAGGATGACATAACGTACTAAATCTAAATGAACAAGAGTAAGTGACCAACGAAAGAAAGACACGATGTGAGCCTTCAAATAATATTTGTCTAAGTAGAGATATGTCAAATAGCATAATGTTAAGTGTAGAGGTATATGTCCCTTCAATATCTGATATATCTAGAACAGATATATCAGATGCCGATATTTGCAGTGTATGTAGAGATATCCATCTCCTCAGTCAAGGTCGCTAACGCGTACCTGTGTAGGGCCAATCGATTTGAGGAAAACTGCTTCAAAGTCTGGCGGTGAAATTTTCACTGCCAATATTTGTCCGGAAAAGGGAAGAGAACTGATGTATGTCCTTATCAACAGTCTTTGCGGTAATATCATGGATTAAATTCCAAATTTCTCCGAAGTGTCTTGCGAAGCGACGTGATATGTCACTATTGATGGTGCTCCTCTCCAGACAGGGACGTTAAGCTCGAAGACACCCTCTATGCTATGAGAGAGCATGCACTAGGTTTCAATCTCTCACTTTTCTCACTATCACCTAACAACAAAAACATAACATGACATTACACACGCATCCGTTACATTCACCTGCACTTTACGCTTTCACATGCGACACAACTCTCACAAGGGAAGGGTCCAACGTGCATGGAGGATGAACAGCCTTTTTGACAGGCGGCTGAAGCTGCCCTTTGGGATATCGCAGCTAATAATGCCATACCCCGTTTATATTCTTGTGGGGATGAATACCACCTGAGTTAAAACCACACGTAACAGGATTATGAAAGAAATAAAAAATTGAAAATACCATCTGTTGTGCCTTCTTCGAAAGGTGGGGGACCAACTACCCGAAAAACTATATTTAATGGATATTTTTTATTGGTAGTACATATGACGGAGATATATTTTCACGTTAATTGATGTCATTTGATTCTTCATATAACCGTCGTGTCCACAATAGGAGCACGTTTAAAACGTGAACACGACCCGAATAAGGATTCGAAGCGGCAGTTTTTGCTTTACAAGGCAACGAGGCTACCTCGACCAAGTCCTTCGAGGTCAGATCTAGCGCCAGTGTCCTGGGTTTGTTACCAGACCACTCCACATTGTGAGATAGAGTCAGAGCACGACAGGTGAGGCGACCATCGGACTTTAGGCTCGGCAGTCTGGTTGTTGTTCAGCCGCTACCTTACCTTCGTTTCGTACCAATCCGCAACAGCACAAACAACATACTGCACTGTGAAAGAACTCATCACAGTAAACCACACGATACAGATACCTCGTGACAAGTCGCAGAAAGGTAGCAGATAACTGTAACAACAAAGATCTTGAAGACGGCGGGAGTTGCTGTGCGGTTCTAGGCGCTACAGTCTGGAACCGAGTGACCGTTACGGTCGCAGGTTCGAATCCTGCCTCGGGCATGGATGTGTGTGATGTCCTTAGGTTAGTTTGGTTTAAGTAGTTCTAAGTTCTAGGGGACTGATGACCACAGCAGTTAAGTCCCATAGTGCTCAGAGCCATTTTGAAGAGGATAGTTAATAAGATTCCTTTGCTACTGCATTCATAGTGGGTTTCAGTGTAACCGTGAGATTTATTAACTAAAATAGAGAAATAAAATTATATAAAAAATACGCTCGTACAAATGCGCAAAGAGTTACAACTGGAATCTAGGAAGGTTCAGTAAGCGATTTTGAAGTGGGAGCCCAATAAATGAGTACGGTTCCCTCTCATCTATTGTGGGAAGGACGATAATTCCTAACTGATTGCGAAACAGTCACTGAGTTCCAAAGCAAGTCAAGAGAGTCCACATTGAATAAGGTCTGCTGCGGCCACAGTCCGGACGTGCACGCTGCTGAGGGCGTCAGGATAACTCGTCTAAGAGACTATTGTACCAGAACTACTAGTACATTACCAGTCGCCGGTCTGGATGCTTGTGTGGACAGCTGTCAGTGTTGAGTTGGCCTGCAGGCTGCAGTCAGAGCTGCTGACCTCCGTCTCGAGCCGTGAAACTCGGCTGATGTACCCTCACGAATCACGTATCCTAAATCTAAGATATTCCGACCAGCCGCCCGAATCACAGTCCATGAAATTTTGACCTGGTTCCCGAGATGGTAATAACACTCCTAACTTGACCAAGACACCAGTCCTTACTCATCGTAGTGCCTCTCCAGTGATGTGGATGAGAGTCGCTGCTGAAAACTTCCTCTCTTCAGAGAAACTCCGAAAGCGATTAACGCAGCGTCAGACCACCAAGTTTAGCTGGCTTAGCAACCGAATCTCAACAAATGACCCTTTCTCAAGTGTGAGATGGTAGATGCGCCGTTCCTTCAGTCGAGCTTATCATCAGTGGTTCTACATGAGGACCATTGTCAACTGTCCAGAGACTGTGAAACTGGTCTCGCTCAGGGATGAGCAAAGAAAAGAGGGAGACATAAATGGAGCTGCTCAACAGCCGTTTTGTTGCCATGCAGGGTTCTTTGAAGATGGTAAGCTGTACGTTGAATATTCATGGACGATAGGTCGGGCCTTGGTGTCAATTACTGCTCAGTACGGTGCTTACAGTCAAGCCGGGTTTTTAAGTTCAATCAGTCGAAGAAGTTCATGGTAATGGTCACGTCTTTTACATGACTCTACAGCAGAACTCACCAAACTACGGCCCACAGGCCGGATCAGACCCGCGACATGAGGTCATCCGACCCGCCGACGGTGCATAAACGTGCTCGCTAAACTGTATGGAACACGATACTTTAAATCAAAATGTCATGCTTAGAAACATGTGCAGAAACCTCTTGACTGTTATATGCCAATTTGAATGGAAGTATCGGCCTTTCGGTAGCTTCAGGTGTGCGGAGCACAAAAGAAACTGAAGAGAATGTAGTGCTATAGATACGTGAGAAAGATTAGAACTTCTTGTGTTATTCTCTGATGCTGGATAAGTCTACTGATATCTGGAGTACGTCAGAACTTCTCGTGTTAATTCGTGGTGTCAGATAAGACTTTCAGGTAACGGAAGAGTAGCTATCCGTTTGCAGCATGTATGTAAAACTGGAAAAGGCATTTTGAAGGGAGTGCAGAAAAAGTTGCACGATAATAACCTTAAATGGAAATAATAACGGAAGGAAGGTAGGAAAATTAGTATTTAACGTTCCGTCGAGGTCATTAGAAATGGAATACAAACTCGGGGTGTGCCAGTTGTGGGGGAGGGAAATAGGCTGCGCCTTTTTAAAGGAACCATCCTCGCATTTGACTTAAAAGATTTAGGGAAATCGAGGAAAACTTAATTCAGGATGACCCGACGGAAATTTGAACCGTCCTCACAAATGCGAGCCCAGTGTGCTACCCACTGCGCCTCCGTGCTTGGTATATAACTTTCAATGGCCTCAGCCTCGAGGCCTTAGATTTGATGGAGGAAAAAACATGGCTAGAGTGAGTAATGTTCGTTGAGCGCTTTGTTCATACATTACATCATTGATCAGCAAGTGCTGTGTGGGAAAGAATTAGTTATTTGTTGTGTGCTGAAGCCAGACGTTTCTGCTGTTCTCAATCAACGTCAGTTCCAGGCTTCTCTTGAAGAAACTGATTCTGAGTTTTGTGGCTTGTCTTATAACACAAAAATGGGGTGGCTCAGCTCCAAATTGAAACAGATGTTTTTCTGACGGAAAAACGTAACTATGTAAGACCGTCTTCTCTGATAACGTTTCTAGTAAACAAGTGTTGGTTGTCCTTGTTTTTTGTGCGTTTAAAGCCACTTACCATGATTAATATGGCACGCTCATTTCAGTTTTTCATCTTTTTTCAGAGCTTTCGTTCTGGTTTGCAAGCATTGTATAGAATGATGATGTAGCCCGCAATTGTCATTTTCTCGGTTATCCAGCCGCTGTGAAAATAGTTTGATGACCTCTGGTGCAAGGTATGGTCGCCGTAGAGGTATTACGTTCTTAAGTGGCAAAGAGCATCGTAAGATTGTTGTTCAGCATCCCTGTGATGGGGTGTGTCCAGGCTCAACATCTGCGCAGGTGCCAGACTGTCTACAACACTTGCGTCTGTCAACAGGCCGCTGGTCGCAACGGGAAGACTTCTTACCCACGGCTGCTCTGGTCACGTGCTCTGGTAGGCGGCGGCGAGCAACACCGCTCAGAAGTCCCTGTCGCGCCACATGCCAGTACGCCCCTCTGGAATACAACTACACTCCTGGAAATTGAAATAAGAACACCGTAAATTCATTGTCCCAGGAAGAGGAAACTTTATTGACACATTCCTGGGGTCAGATACATCAATGATCACACTGACAGAACCACAGGCACATAGACACAGGCAACAGAGCATGCACAATGTCGGCACTAGTACAGTGTATATCCACCTTTCGCAGCAATGCAGGCTGCTATTCTCCCATGGAGACGATCGTAGAGATGCTGGATGTAGTCCTGTGGAACGGCTTGCCATGCCATTTCCACCTGGCGCCTCAGTTGGACCAGCGTTCGTGCTGGACGTGCAGACCGCGTGAGACGACGCTTCATCCAGTCCCAAACATGCTCAATGGGGGACAGATCCGGAGATCTTGCTGGCCAGGGTAGTTGACTTACACCTTCTAGAGCACGTTGGGTGGCACGGGATACATGCGGACGTGCATTGTCCTGTTGGAACAGCAAGTTCCCTTGCCGGTCTAGGAATGGTAGAACGATGGGTTCGATGACGGTTTGGATGTACCGTGCACTATTCAGTGTCCCCTCGACGATCACCAGTGGTGTACGGCCAGTGTAGGAGATCGCTCCCCACACCATGATGCCGGGTGTTGGCCCTGTGTGCCTCGGTCGTGTGCAGTCCTGATTGTGGCGCTCACCTGCACGGCGCCAAACACGCATACGACCATCATTGGCACCAAGGCAGAAGCGACTCTCATCGCTGAAGACGACACGTCTCCATTCGTCCCTCCATTCACGCCTGTCGCGACACCACTGGAGGCGGGCTGCACGATGTTAGGGTGTGAGCGGAATACGGCCTAACGGTGTGCGGGACCGTAGCCCAGCTTCATGGAGACGGTTTCGAATGGTCCTCGCCGGTACCCCAGAAGCAACAGTGTCCCTAATTTGCTGGGAAGTGGCGGTGCGGTCCCCTACGGCACTGCGTAGGATCCTACGGTCTTGGCGTGCATCCGTGCGTCGCTGCGGTCCGGTCCTAGGTCGACGGGCACGTGCACCTTCCGCCGACCACTGGCGACAACATCGATGTACTGTGGAGACCTCACGCCCCACGTGTTGAGCAATTCGGCGGTACGTCCACCCGGCCTCCCGCATGCCCACTATACGCCCTCGCTCAAAGTCCGTCAACTGCACATACGGTTCACGTCCACGCTGTCGCGGCATGCTACCAGTGTTAAAGACTGCGATGGAGCTCCGTATGCCACGGCAAACTGGCTGACACTGACGGCGGCGGTGCACAAATGCTGCGCAGCTAGCGCCATTCGAAGGCCAACACCGCGGTTTCTGGTGTGTCCGCTGTGCCGTGCGTGTGATCATTGCTTGTACAGCCCTCTCGCAGTGTCCGGAGCAAGTATGGTGGGTCTGACACACCGGTGTCAATGTGTTCTTTTTTCCATTTCCAGGAGTGTATATGCTTTGCAAGCTCTTTGCGACAGCGTGTTTGGTAAAGGTTTTTTTGCTCAGCATCCTGTGGGCAGCTTTCAAACAAAATGCAAAACATAGCGAGACAACTAACACAAATACAACAGCTTTGAACGCGACTCTGTCCATTCAGTGTATGACGGATACAACGTAAACATACTTTAAAAAAAACTGCGAGCTCAAGGAAGTAGAAAACAGAAAGAAAAATGTTGGTAATATCTACATACTTACGATGACCCCTGATTATTACCATGATTTACACTCTCTTCATTACGTTCTGTGACGTTCTGATGAGGTGTCAAGCCGCAAATCTCATGACAACTGAGAATCAAGTTATTAACTTTGGGTCTCCTCTCAACATTCGGTCTGACCATCAGTGGAACTCATAAACATCCTTTAGACAGAGTCGACGGATTGTTAACTTTACCTAAGACATCAGAATTTCTGCTTCTTACACTAATGTAGGCAGCCTTGTCCAAAATACCAGAGAACCGTGATATGTAAGTGTATCATTCTCAAGCGGCCCGTAGTCATGACATTGCTGCTCATAACGCCTGCACTGATTGCCCAATGCAACTCCTCCAAATGCACTCAAGCGAAGATGGAGTGGCTTAGTGGGTCCTTAGCATAATACTCTCTCGAAGTAGCAGCTCAACGCTACTCAGGCGTGGCCACACTCCAAAACTCCCATTAAAATTGACGTAACGCGAGGCGCCTCATGGCTCACACGAAACTCTCAGGACACATGGTGCAAGGTATACGAGGCGTGTCTGTACTCATTCGAAACTCCCATCAAACAGTGGTGCAACACATCTGAGGCCTGATCTCGCTCTCCCAACTCTTCACATCATCTAAAAAGTGCTTCATTAATAATTTTGATGTAGTGCTGGGAATGAATGCATGAAATTGCTGTGTTCCTTTTCACTGTCAACGCTTCTTCAAGCCTGCTTTTTAAGAACTTCGTAATCTTCCTGTGTGGGATAGGCAAAATCTGTTATTGTTATGTTATCTACCACCCGTTCAAACAGATACAGTGGAGTTTGGATCTGGTTGTGGTACAGTCTTTGAAAATTTGCACGAAATGCCAGTCGCTTAATGGAATTTCGTAGTCCATCGCAAGGCCCTTGCCCCTTGTACTAGGGCTTGTAGGTACGACTAGACTTTTATGTTTAAATCGTCTTCATGAAGGTTAAGTTTCAGAAAGTTTTTTCTTAGCGGTAGAAACATCTGGCAAATAATAAATCATTTTTGGAAGATTTTGAAATTTATTTGTTAGCTATGAAATTAGTTTCTTTTGAAAGGTGTAAGCAGCAATTTTAATGTGTTCTAGGAAAATTAGTATTTAACGTCCCGTCGAGGTCATTAGAAATGGAATACAAACTCGGGGTGTGCCAGTTGTGGGGAGGGAAATAGGCTGCGCCTTTTAAAAGGAACCATTATCAATGCACTATTCCATGCTGTCAGAGCATGTCGTAGTACGCCAGTCCCCTGTTGTTCGGTCTTCTGTCACAGTTCTTTCAGAAGGCTACTGTAAGTCTTGAACGAACTGTGACAGAACACATAACAACATGGGACTGAAATACTAGGACATGCATTGATAGAATGAAAAAGTGTATGATAATGATTAGGCACTAGCCAAAACCTGGATTTTCCTAATAAAACCGGAAAGAAAACTACGACTGATTGCTGTGCTCTATCATTTGAAAGTAAATTTTTGTTTGAAGTGTGTTAATCTGACATGGAATGGCTCCCTCATGTACATCGCCATAGTTTCTGGTAGCATATGGAAGTTCCGTGATTTCATGACATCTCCATGACATAATTCAGCCAACTAAATATGGCTTATCAGCACGATAGTCGGAGGAGCACTTTGAAACTTCGAGCATACAAAAAAATCTGGTGCGACTAGAAAACAGAGGTCCATTCATCTACCAGTCTCATTTGTCCTTAAAGTTTAATCTACTCAGCCACTTTTCTCCTATCAGGCTATAGGAAAATGTCATACAACGTATTAATTTAGTATTTTTCCCACTTCGGTAATCGTAAAAATACTTCTGTTGAAAAAATCGGCATCCAGTTGCACAAAAGAAATTTTATTTCTTTATCGGTTTCGGGCATCTAGTGCGCTTTCTATAAGACTGCACAGAAAAAATATCCTAAATATGTACAAACCATACAACAAAATTAGAAAATTTAAGAAGGAAAAATTAAAAGGTTTAGAGATAAAGGGGTGGTACATACAAAATAACATTATTAGATACTGTCAAAAATAAGCAAGTCTATGCAGCATAGTACGGTAACCCTAGAAAAATGCAAAAAAAATATGTAACACAATAATAAAATGCATTAATACAGAAAAAGCTCATAAGTGCTTCCATTTGGACCATAGACCATGTACAAATATGATGTAAGGAGACCAAATAACAAGACCACACATCGTGCAAGAACTGGAGCAGATCAGCTAATGACATGCACGTCTTCAGGTTGGTCTCAGAGACGGGCAAAGAAAGATAAAGAAATGGTTCAAATGGCTCTGAGTACTATGGGACTTAAGGATATCACACACATCCATGCCGGAAGCAGGATTCGAACCTGCGACCGTAGAGGTCGCGCGGGATAAAGTAATGAAAGAAAAACTTAGGCAACTACAATTGCAACAGACAAAAATTTAAATACCCATAACCAGTGTATTAATTAATATACTATCCGCCTGCTTAGCTGAGTGGTAACATGCTTGCCCCTCATGCAGTGGGCCCGGGTTCGATTCCCGGCCGGGTTGGAGATTTTCTCCGCTCGTGGACTGGGTGTTGTGTTGCCCTCACCATCAGTTCATCCTCATCACCGGCAAGCAAGTCGTCCAATGTGGCGTCGACTGAAATAAGACATGCACTCGGCGGCCGAACTTGACCGGCCAACAAAGCTATACGCTCATTTCATTTCAACTAATATACAAAATCCGACATATTAGTGATAAATAAAATAATTTAATACAAACAACAGGTGGCGCCATCGATGGGAAGTTTAAGAATTGATCTCCGAAACATGTGTAGTGAGATTAGGAGAGTGCTAACAGGAAACCCGTCGGCGGAAAGAAAGTGCTAAGCGTCTCACAGGGCCGAAGGCTGTAACTGGAGCAAATAGCTAATATAAAAACGGCAGTGGATTACTATATACGAAAGGAAGCGTGGGCACAGTTGTGTATTTCTATTATAGCAAAACAGTATTCCACCAACTGTATGGTAAGCCCTAGAACACATCTTAGAAATTTTATAATATTCAAATATAGCTCTAACTTATTTCTTCTATACAGTCTTCCGAAGGAGAGCACTAGCTGCCTGAAACTGGTGAAGAAAGAAAATCCTTTTGTGCAGCTCTTTTCTGCTTTTTTCAACAAAAACACCATATCAATATGTGTTAGTTACAGCAAGTCAGACAGCTTGAAGAATATTGAATCAGATGAGCATTCTTTTTCTAAAAGAAAGAACTCATCCGAGCATAAATAACACTTACTATACACAGTAGGTTTTATTGTGGATTCTGTCAACAGCAGTTAATAATTGTACCAATAATGTTTGAATAATGTGGATCATATTATGGAATTACAATCAGGAGATGTTACGTTGATTTTTGCCATCTATTTCCTGGCAAAATTGTGATTTTCATTGTGCACTTTTTTATTATTTTCATTGCGTTTAATTTCTTTCGTGTCCCGTATAATGGAGGAGGAATTACTCAAATTTCACGTGGTTACAAAAGGATGCGTTTCAGTGTGTGTTAAACTGTAGGTACGGGATTTTAAATTGCGTCGCAGATAAGTCTGTAACGTCTTAAGCATAAAATAACCCAACCGCGATTATAAGCACTTACACAGCAGAAATATTAATTAACGAGGGAGTGCGGGTTTAATTGGGTGCCTGAAAGCAGACGAGTGCCCGTCCGCCGTCGCCTGGGGCCTCATTCTCTTTTGGGCCGCGGCGTGGCCCGGCTCTAGAGGTTTCCCGCGAAATAACGAGCGGGTTTCATTGAAATGTTAAAATAATTTGGGGAACGGCGCCGGTTCAACGTCCCGTCACGGGCTCTCGTTTAGTTCCAGCCCGCAGCGCGGCGCTGTACTACCTGCCGAGGAAACATCTGCCTGCAGCAGCTGGTGCCCGCCGCATCTCCGTACGTCGTGACACGTGGCGCCGGTGAACAGCACGCAAGGCCGAAAACATCCGCTTAAATGAGGTACACAAAACTACCGCCGAATTACCTCCTGACAAGACAAAAACAAGAGCGACTAGTTCTATATCTACATTTATACTCCGCAAGCCACCCAACGGTGTGTGGCGGAGGGCACTTTATGTGCCACTGTCATTACCTCCCTTTCCTGTTGCAGTCGCGAATGGTTTGCGGGAAGAACGACTGCCGGAAAGCCTCCGTGGGTGCTCGAATCTCTCTAATTTTACATTCGTGATCTCCTCGGGAGGTATAAGCAGGGGGAAGCAATATATTCGATACCTCCTTCAGAAACGCACCCTCTCGAAACATGGAGAGCAAGCTACACCACGATGCAGAGCGCCTCTCTTGCAGAGTCTGCCACTTGAGTTTGCTAAACATCTTCGTTATCCTATCACTCTTACCAAATAACCCAGTGAGGAAACGCGCCGCTCTTCTTTGGATATTCTCTATCTCCTCTGTCAACCCGACCTGGTACGGACCCCACACTGATGAGCAATACTCAAGTATAGGTCGAACAAGTGTTTTGTAAGCCACCTCCTTTGTTGATGGACTACATTTTCTAAGGACTCTCCCAATGAATCTCAACCTGGCACCCGCCTTACCAACAATTAATTTTATATGATCATTCCACTCCACATCGTTCCGCACGCATACTCCCAGATATTTTACAGAAGTAACTGCTACCAGTGTTTGTTCCGCTATCATATAATCATACAATAAAGGATCCTTCTTTCTATGTATTCGCAATACATTACATTTGTCTATGTTAAGGGTCAGTTGCCACTCCCTGCACCAAGTGCCTATCCGCTGCAGATCTTCCTGCATTTCGCTACAATTTTCTAATGCTGCAGTTTCTCTGTATACCACAGCATCATCCGCGAAAAGCCGCATGGAACTTCCGACACTATCTACCAGGTCATTTATATATATTGTGAAAAGCAATGTTCCCATAATACTACCCTGTGGCACGCCAGAGGTTACTTTAACGTCTGTAGACGTCTCTCCATTGACAACAACATGCTGTGTTCTGTTTGCTAAAAACTCTGATATTCCGTAACCTCTTACTTTGTTTATCAGGCGACAGTGCGGAACTGTATCGAACGCCTTCCGCAAGTCAAGGAAAATGGCTTCTACCTGGGAGCCTGTATCTGATATTTTCTGGTTCTCATCAACAAATGAAGCGAGTTGGGTCTCACACGATCGCTGTTTCCGGAATCCATGTTGATTCCTACAGAGTAGATTCTGGATTTCCAGAAATGACATGATACGCCAGCAAAAAACATGTTCTAAAATTCTACAACAGATCGACGTCAGAGATATAGGTCTATGGTTTTGCACATCTGCTCGACGACTCTTCTTGAAGACTGGGACTACCTGTGCTCTTTTACAATCATTTGGAACCTTCCGTTCCTCTAGAGTCTTGCGGTACACGGCTGTTAGAAGGGAGGCAAGTTCTTTCGCGTACTCTGTGTAGAATCGAATTGCTATCTCGTCAGGTCAAGTGGACTTTCCTCTGTTGAGTGATTTCAGTTGCTTTTCTATTCCTTGGACACTTATTTCGATGTCAGCCATTTTTTCGTTTGTGCGAGGATTTAGAGAAGGAACTGCAGTGCGGTCTTCCTCTGTGAAACAGCTTTGGAAAAAGGTGTTTAGTATTTCAGCTTTACGCGTGTCATCCTCTGTTTCAATGCCATCATCATCCCAGAGTGTCTGGATGTGCTGTTACGAGCCACTTACTGATTTAACGTAAGACCAGAACATCCTAGGATTTTCTGTCAAGTCGGTACATAGAATTTTACTTTCGAATTCACTGAACGCTTCACGCATAGCCCTCCTTACGCTAACTTTGACATCGTTTAGCTTCTGTTTGTCTGAGAGGTTTTGGCTGCGTTTAAACTTGCAGTGAAGCTCTCTTTGCTTTCGCAGTAGTTTCCTAACTATGTTTTGAACCACGGTGGGGTTTTCCCGTCTCTCACAGTTATACTCGGCACGTACCTGTCTAAAACGCATTTTATGATTGCCTTGAACTTTTCCATAAAAACTCAACATTGTCAGTGTCGGAACAGAAATTTTCGTGCCTTATGATCACTGATTCCCTGTTCTGCGCTTACAGAGTCGAAAAGTTTGGGTCTGTTTGTTATCAGTAGGTCCAAGATGTTATCTCCACGAGACGGTTCTCTATTTAATTTCTCGAGGTAATTTTCGGATAGTGCACTCAGTATAATGTCACTCGATGCTCTGTCCCTACCACCCACCCTAAACATCTGAGTGTCCCAGTCTATATCTGGTAAATTGAAATCTCCACCTAAGACTATAACATGCTGAGGAAATTTATGTGAAATGTATTCCAGATTTTCTCTCAGTTGTTCTGCCACTAATGCTGCTCAGTCGGGAGGCCGGTAAAAGGAGCCAATTATTAATCTAGCTCGGTTGTTGAGTGTAACCTCCACCCATAATAATTCACAGGAACTATCCACTTCTACTTCACTACAGGATAAACCACTATTAACAGCGACAAACACGCCACCACTGATTGCAGGCAATCTATCCGTTCTAAACACCGTCTGTGCCTTTGTAAAAATTTCGGCAGAATTTATCTCTGGCTTCAGCCAGCTTTCCGTACCTATAACGACTACAGGGCTATGTCTTCGCAATACTCAGCGTTTAATCATTAACGTCTGGAAAATTATCCCTTACCATTTACAAACGTAGTATCGGATTAATCAAAATACCAAAATTTTCAGACAACCCTCGACCGTAAGCTATCATGCAAACCGCATCTACTAACCAGGCCTACAGTAGACTACTACTAACTGGCCGAAGTTGGGGATACTCCACATCTATAAATAGTTATGCAAACAATCGAATGTTAACAGTGGATTCTGTCGGTTGTAGTTTTACGTTCTGATTCGATTAATAATTACATTCCTTTCTTTCCACTTTTCAAGTGAAACCGATCTGTAAGAGCAACACAGTGAAAACAGTCGATTGAGCCAGATGTAGTTTTGCTTATTGACTGAATTACTCGTTCTTCCTTTCAAATGAGACCAGTCTGCAGTTTTTCTGTTGGTTGTTCCATGTATTCGTTCTTTCAACTGAAACCACTCTTTTGTGTTTTATCTGACTCAGATACACACTTCTTTGTGAAACCAATGTTTTAATGACTCAAAATCCATTAATATATGGCAACGGATTAAGTTCTTCCAAAAGAATTTAACACATAACTACACACATCAAAAGAAGTTTTGTATCACCCCAGTTCCCAGAACTCCTGAAGATAGACGTTGACTGTGGTTTTTTTTTTTTATCACAGATGCAGTCTCTTTGACTGTTCAGAGATATCACTTAACTCGCCCAAAGATGTAAATAACCATGCATGAGCAGCGCCTATTGGACGGAGGGGGTCCGACAGCCAATCAGTTCTAGTCATTCCATCAGGAATGAGGTACACGGCTCGTGTTGTCTGTAGTTCAACCATGCCTAGAAGGTCAATAGCGCGGTTCGATCGCGTCCGCGTTGTTACTTTGTGCCAGGAAGGGCTCTCAACAAGGGCAATGTCCAGGCGTCTCGGAATGAACCAAAGCGATGTTGTTCAGACATGGAGGAGATACAGAGAGACAGGAACTGTCAATGACATAGCTCGCTTACGCCGCCCAAGGGCTACTACTACAGTGGATGACCGCTACATACGGATTATGGCTCTGAGGAACTCTGACAGCAACGCCACCAATGTACGACTCAAACTGCGCCGAATAGGCTGCATGATGCGCAACTTCACGCCCAACGTGGCGAGGTTCTTCTTTGCAACCACGACACAATGCAGCGCGGTATAGATGGGCCTAACAACGTGCCGAATGGACCGCTCAGGATTGGCATCACGTTCTCTTCACCGATGAGTGTCGCATATGCCTTCAAGCAGTAAATCGTCGGAGACGTGTTTGGAGGCAACCCGGTCAGGCTGAACGCCTTAGACACACTGTCCAGCAAGTTCAGCAAGGTGGAGATTCCCTGCTGTTTTGGCGTGGCATCGTGTGGGGCCGACGTACGCCGCTGGTGGTCATGGAAGCCGCAGTAACGGCTGTACAATACGTGAATGCCGTCGTCCTCCGACCGATAGTGCAACCATATCGGCAGCATATTGGCGAGGCATTCGTCTTCATTGACGACAATTCGCGCCCCCATCGTGCACATATTGTGAATGGCTTCCTTCAGGATAACGACATCGCTCGACTAGAGTGGTCAGCATGTTCTCCAGACATGAACCCAGCCGAAAATGCCTGGGATGGATGGAAAAGGGCTGTTTATAGACGACGTGACCCACCAACCGCTCTGAGGGATCTACGCGGAATCGCCGTTGAGGAGTGGGAAAATCTGGATCAACAGTGCCTTGATAAACTTGTGAATAGTATGCCAGGACGAATAAGGGCATGCGTCAATGCAAGAGAACGTGCTACTGGATATTAGAGGAGCCGGTGAGTACTGCAATCTGGACCACCACTTCTGTAGGTCTCGCTGAATGGTGGTATAATATGCAATGTGCGGTTTTCACAAGCAATAAATTAAATGATGTTTATGTTGATCTCTGTTCCAATTTTCAGTACTGGTCCAGGAACTCTCGGAACCGAGGTGATGCAAAACGTTTTTGATGTGTGTTATTATGCTGACTTATCGTCAGGGATACAAAGTGAGCATGAAAGTTCCCCTAGGTATAAGTAAACAGGAAAGAAACATCGCCCAACTTTGCATTCCGTTTTTTCGAATGAGTGTGATGATCTCCATTAATTAAAAATCATTGGAATCTAGCACTTAAAAATTACTCAGACATTTATTTAACTGGAAGTTATGTTTTGCAGAAAATTATGTTACCGGTTACGTACATGCAATACGTACCAACACACACTAATCAGTTTATATTTTACTGTCTTTGAAATATAGCAAGCATTTCACTGGCGTGAAGAAGTACTATTCAAATTTACACATTGGCCTACATCTAGCCATCATTGTAAGCATTCTGTCACCGCGTGGGTTACCCCCCTGAACAGCTGAGAGAGACAATAGGGTTGACCTGATCTCGGCGTATTTAGTTCTTAGTGGAAATAATCGAAATTTTGTCACTGTCAAACTGTTACTGTCGACTGCACTCTGTTATCGTCTGTCATCACTGTTAGTGTCATTCTGATACATGTTTCTATTCAGGGCCAATAAGAGGCTTCAGCGTCAAAGTTTATGAATAGGCGTTTACCTAGTAGTGAACGTTGTATGTGGATCAAAGTGCCTAAATCCTCAGTGCCTTGGCAAAGGTAAAAAGCACATGACAGTATAAAAAGTGATCAGCAACATAAATTCAGTCCAATGCACCGCACCTGCAAAGGTGAGTCTTATTCTGTACCTAAATTATTTAATGAAATTAGAGGAAAATTAATGAGTAATGCCAAATATTTTTCGCTGAAAAAACTTCTAATAACTGACAGTATATGCTCCTTTTGTTCACGTTACCTCATCATTTGCCGAAAGCGAATTATCGGTGATGGGTGCAAACCAACAGGAAGCAAGAAACAAAGCTTCATTAGGTTAAAATAAAAACGTAATTGCTAATTTATTTAAACATAAAATTATAAAGTAGGATCGATTATAAAACTTTTAAAACTAATCAAAAATATGTATTTAATGCCAGAAGTACGAACATATGTAAGTAAATAAATGCATAATTTCGGGAATACCTCATTTTTTAATGTACTTTTTGTTCACTTCTTCTTGAAATAAGGTACGATTTATTAGTCTGTAAAAAGTTATCAAACCTACTCGTTTTTTATATATCACCGAAAGATTGAAATACATGTAACTGAAATCACTCAAACTTACATATTGTCAAAGGGACCGCGTCTATTTGTCATCATCGATTTCGTCCAAATTTGTGGCGTACGCAGGCCTTGGTCAGAAGTGAGACTGACAGGAAGTGGGAACTTCAGTTGGTCAAGTCTTTAGAAACAAAAAAAGAATTTTTGACTGGGCCGAGTGAGAAATTAACCATCCGTGTTAGCGTGGCTCCCAGGCAACGGCTGGCGCAGCGGAAAGAGTAGGGAATGGTAAACTGAGGACCAGAAGTTCGAGTCCCTCGAGGAGAAGTAATTTTATTTTTTGCAGTACTTACACTGTAAATAAACGGAAATAATGCCTAATATATTGTATTTATTACTTTTGATAACAAGCATGAAAAGGAAATCGAAAAGAAAATCTGGGATTGCCAATACATTTACAAGAAAAGATTGTACTTACAGCGTCCACAGCACTGTTTGACTCGATGCTGGTTTGATAATCAGTTGTTTCATCTTACAGTATGTTGGTTTTTGATGACTGTGGCTTACTGCTTATTTTGCATATAATTACCATATGATGGTAACGCAAGTAATGCATCAACCAAGAAGACAACTGGTTTCTGTCGAAAGGCTGAGGTAACGAAGAAGCTTGAGGCACACTCTCATGAACAAGAGAAAGACTGACATCGAATTAGGTTGCAGTCTTATACAAACATCTCTGAGGGCAATAGAAAAAGGCTTTTTCACGAGCTTAATCTGCTAAGTACTAGATACGAACAGGGTACTTACTCATCTGGTCTAACAGACATTATACCAGTTGTTCAAAGGAGGTCTAGGAAAACCGAATTTGAAGCCCAGTTTCACGATCAGAGCTACAGTTAGAATCCCAGTAGATGGGCATATGGTTGAAAGAAATGTTTGTTACAAAGCTTTGTTGTCAATTTTCTTTATTTTTAAAAGAATGGCTAGAGACCTTACAGGAAAACATTAAAGGCTGACAAACGCAGTCCCTTTGTCAGTATGACAGTTTGAGTGATTTCAGCTGGTAGTTGCTAGATGTGAATTATCATAACATCCGGCTGAGAACTGCACGAATTCAGCTACATATTTTTTCAGTCTTTCGGTGATATACGACCCGTGAGTAGATTTGATAACTTTTTAGAGACTAATAAATCGTACCTTATTTCAAGGAGAGGTAAACAAAAACCACAGTTTAAAAAAAGAGGTATTTCCCAAAATTACTTATTCATTTACTTGCATATGTTCTGCGGCCCGTGGTAACAGCCGAATCAAAGAACGTCAGCTAACGTTAAGAGCTTCTTAAAAGCGTAGTTTTCCTGCTTAGCGACAAACAACAATACTTACAGAGAAAGTAATATTTCAAGGAGTGCATAGTTTTAATTGAGGTTAATGAACTTGGCCGTGAGCTAAGCAGAGGTGGGTGGGTGCTTACCTCAGGGGCAGAGAGGTAAACAGCGCCACCACTGAGGGGTTAGGGGATGCAGAGGGGGAAGGTCTTGTTGTTCGTCTTCCAGTACTGACAACTCACGGGCGTGCGCGGCTCGCACCGATCAGCTGCTGTGGTACACATTTCAAACGGAAGTTACACACATTCGTGATTGCGCATTGTAGAGATGGTCATCTGCAAAAGCGGTACACGTCTGTAGCAAGGAAAATGAAATTAAATTAAGGCTGCTGAATACAAAGCAATGAGTAGGGAAAAAAGACATTAACATTTAGTAAACATTGTGACCGTGCCTCATACTGCATAATACATTGAAGTATAAGTACAGTTACTGTTTTTAATCAGTTAGTCATCCGCTCACACAGACGACACAACACTTTGTCAGACAATTACAGTGTGACAGCTTTGAGGTCTGAAACAGTCGACATGAAGCGTTCCACATGCCAGCCTATTGCGCCCTTACTATAGCTGGTCTATTGGGCGCTCATAACATACTTATTTATGTGTATTATCTATTAGTAATAAGATAGGTACATAAGCTGCCCGGAGTGCTGCTACAAAATGCCACTGTTGTGTCTTGAATAAAAAAGTTTGACGACCACTGCTGCAGAATGTTTTACTTAACTGGCGGAGCCACGGCCTCTCCTCTGCTTGCACCTCTTCATCACTGTCAAAGTGACATCCTCGAAGGTGTTCTTTATGTTTTACAAACGGATGAAAATCAGATTCGGCAAAGACCAGTCTGTATGGAGGATGATCTGTGTCAGTGAAACCGAGTCAACGTATTATTGCAGATGACGCAGCGCTCCTGTGTGGTCAGGCATTGTCATGCTGAAAGAGAGGGTGCACCATAGCCGGACGAACTCTTCGCGTTGTAAACTCGATTACAGCAATCTGTTTTTCTCGCACCGACGTAGTTACGTTTCATATCGTCACATTACATTCTACAGTTCCGGGCCCTCCACCAGCAGACAGATGCCAGTACGTTGGTTCGTTTGTTGGGACCAAACAGCGAGATAATCGGACCCATCGGATTAGGGAAGAATGGGGAAGGAAATCGTCCGTGCCCTGTCAAAGGAACCATCCCGCTGTTTGCCTGAAGCAATGTAGGGCAATCACGGAAAGCTTAAATCTAGATGGTCGGACACGGCTTTGAACCGTCGTCCTCCCGAATGCGAGTCCAATTTGTTAACCACTGTTCCATCTCGCTCGGTGCAAACATGTGGACATGAAGAACAAAGATGTAGAATGTTAATAAGGTTTGCTTTATTTAAAAAGCATTGAGAGCTTTCACGGAAAAAATTCGTTGGCATTACTTTTCAGCACGCCCTCGTATAAGGCGTATATAACAAGTTACGGCAGTTTGTTTGCAGTCTCCGGTCGACGTGTTACGGTACTGTGGCACGATGATTTCCAAGTGTACCTGGACTGCAGACATGTAACTGAAAAAAAATTAATTAACGTGAAATGAAGACCTGGACAGTGTACGGGAGCTCCATAGCATTTACGCTCGAGAAACAGGGAGAGGAGGTAGCGACAGCGCACGCTCCAGTATTCTTATAAGTGGAGAGCTGTCATACGCCAGTTCCCTCCATAATACAGTGATTAAGCACTAACTGGTACTTCCGTTTGACAGTAATTCTAATATACTATCACTGTAGCAAAATTTATTCACAGTGCAACGTGTTGATACTGTAATCTTTTGAAACCACATCCCTTAGACTGAACTATTCTTCTCCGTGTTCTTGCTGGTCTTAACGTCTAGTTTTGTGAGACAATTGCTACGGAAATGGTATTCCTTGTTGTTGTTCATAACACCACATAAAAATCCTGCCTAAGAACACATATACCAAATGGTAAAGGCAAGATTTATTTGCTCCACATTGCTTCTTTTTCTTTGAGGCAGATACGGGGGTCCCCGTCCTCTCGGCATTGTCTCCCTGCAGCCTGAATTTGGACACCATCGTCTCAGCCTACTTTAACATTCTCTTTGCACATTCCGTCAGCTCTTCAGTCAGCACTATCATATCTTTCTCCTTCTCATCGTCAATAAATTTCATGGCGTTAACATCAAGCCGTTCCGACTACGTGCGACGACATTTTCCGCGATCACTTTTCGTTTTTGCACTGTGATGCAACAACCCGTCTGTACCGATCTTTCAGCCACAGTGCCAGCAAAATGCGGCTTTTGATTAACCAAGAGGAAACAATATATGGAAATAGGTCGAGTCATATTCCAAAATCCTTACTTTGAAATTGACCAACATTCTGAATTCAGAAAAGTTCTTCAGCTTAAATACCTTGGATCACGTTTCATGCGTAAAAATATCATAACAATGGATGTAAACGAAAGAATAGCCCCAGGGTCAATATTTCTGTACTCACTAAGCAACCCACTCAAAAGCAAAGCATTATCATCACCACAAAGATGAAGATATACAAACTATCATCTGCCCCATAGTACTGTACGGTTCAGAAAGCTCGACGCTTACAAAGAATGAAAGAGAAAAATTGACTGTTTTCGAAAGAAAAGAATGAGGAAAATCTGGAGAATTCGAAAGAACAATGAAATTTATCAGCTAATGAAGCAACCCACCATCATCCAGGAATTAAAAACAAGGAGACTGCAGTGGGCTGGACATGTGGCTAGAATGGAAAAAAACAGAATCCCCAAAAAAACATTTTAAGGAACTCTCCAGGCTACAAGACCATTGCGCCGACCTCGTACAAGGTGTAAAGATGACATAGAGAAGTACATCGCAGCATTAGGAATTACCGCCGGGTGGAGAGATACTACGAGAGATCTAAGGCGGTGGAAGCAGATAGTTGATGACAGAGAATGTGATCGCTGAGGAGAAGAAGAAGAAGAAGATGCAAAAATCCGTGACAGTTGGAACTGGAACGCATAGGTGCAGTTACTTCATCAGCTGGGTCCACGGTCGGCTTCGTCTACCAACTTTTTCGAGGTGATAATTAAAATTCTCTAACACTTGACATCGTCTACTGAAGGAAACACTGCAGTCTGTAAAATTTATCACAAATTTTGATGATCTAGAGAGAAGGAGAGAAACTGCCTTTCACTGAATGCAAAAAAAAACTAATAGTTGTTAAACATTTATCGTTCTTTATAAAAGCTCCGGGTATTTCAAAATGACTATCTGGATTTTGAGGGTTTGTAGCATTCTTCATCTTACAATTATAAATAATGCATCAAATGAAACTGCAACTCAAACAGTTTTTCTTCCAAGTGTTCAGTGTTGCTAGATCTGGCGGTAAGACGGCTCCAATTCTAACGGTGGACAATATTTTCACAGCCAGTATTTGGCAGGCGTGTAGTTTATGTGCGGGCATCAGGTCTCACCCTCTCCCTTCTTTCATCATCATCATAGTATACAAACATTACAATATACTCCACTATCACACACACACAAACGCACACACAATACATACATGAAGTATTACAAATACTGTAAAGGAGCATGTTATACATAAATAACCAAAAGAAGTGTTCATTGTAAACACAATTCGCCAGACGACACACATCGAGGCGATAGAACATGTTGAACGAATAAGAGAGCCTTCCCCGCGTAGCCCCAAGAAACTAGTTCAGAAGTTAGACATAAATTGTAAACTCCTGTAAGACAGGAAATCGCCACGGATGGTACAGTTGCCACAAGCCTCCATAGATTGGACGATCATATCACGCGGAAAGTTTATGGGGCTTTCTTTTTCCGTGAAGCAACTGTAACTGATGCCTCTTACCTTGATGCAGTAGATTTACGGCTCTTTCTTCAACTTGAAGAAGCTGAACTACAGAACGTTATTTGGTAGCAAGATGGTGCGCAGAATCGCTGGCATAACTCAGAACGTGACTGATTGAATGGGGTTGTATCCGACCGCTCTATTGGCCGTTTGGGGCTGGATGACAGAGCTTGTTTCGCATGGCCTCCACGTTCACCCAGTCTGACACGTGCCGTTTTTTCTTTGGTAGGTCCATAAAACATCGTGTGTACGTTCCTCCGCTTCCAGCTAATCTAGCCAATTCAAGAAACAAGATTGAAGGCAGATGTGCTCTCAACTACACTACCCTGCCATTGTGGCTAGCGAAACAGTGCAAACTACCCTAGTCCAATGCCCTGCCTAACACAAACTTCACTTCACGCCTCCGTCCATCTTGATTTTCCCCTTCTTACATCGTCAGTATTCAATATTGGAATAGCACCTCCGCTTTGTATATAATGGGAACATCTTCCCTTTACTCCAGCGTAGGTGATTGATCTGATGCAATTACATTTTCCAGGAGAAATGCTGAGTCTTGACTTTATCTTCAGTAAGTATAGAAGCTGAAGAAATGGATTAACATTTGTGCCAGTGCCAGGACTTCATCATAGGTCTCTTGCTTACTAGGCAAACGTAATCTCCACTACACTGCCCAAGCATTGCGGCTAGAATACCTGCACAGGCTACCCTAGTTTATTGCCCTCCCTAACACTAACTTCAGTTCCCGCCTAATCCCATGAAGTTCGTGTTATGGCGTGCAATGGACTGGGGTAGTCTGAGCAGGTGTTCTAGCCACAATGCTTGGGCAGTGTAGTGGAGAGCCTCTGTCCTTATTGAAGATAAGTTTGAGACTCAATACAATTATGTCTCCAGGAAAATGTAATTCAATCAGATCAACACTCACCAACGTTTTGGAAGAACTCGCTTATCGACTCAGTGTTTCTTGTGGGACGAATGGTGCTGAAAATGAACCCTTGTAAGAAAAACTGTTTGAGTTGCTCTTTCATTTGATGCATCATTTATTGAATGTAATAAATATTACAAAGCCTTGAAAATCTGACATCACTTTTCAAACACCCGGTATTAAAACAACTGCAAAACCTATCATGCTTGAACTATTGATGTTTCTCTACTTTTATTGTTTTCATATTTTTATAAAAGAATATATATTTTTAAAAATTGTAAGATTTACTTTATATGAACCAAAAGGTAATTTTTGCGTTTGTTTCTGTAGACCCGAGGGTAGTTGCTAATCGGCCAAAAACTGTTTAAAATCTAAATATTATTGTATTATATTGCAATCAAGACCACTAGAATTATTATAAAAAATTTGATGAACACAGTATGTAAAAGGAAATATAACGATGTGCATTTAAAATCCTGTCCACATGATAAAAAATATAAACTACATTTGACTATTAAGGATAAAGGGTACTTTTCTGGCTCATTATTATGTAAAAATGAACACCTATTTCTTTCAGACACTGTTTATAATGTATACGTTTTACAGATTTTTTGTTGATATCAGGTAAGGCACCACACTCTCTAAACAAATTAGAAATATTTTTTATACTTTTGAACCTTATTAGGGTTATTAAAAAATAACAAATAAATTGATGCATTGTTTTCCAAAATGTTTCCTCAAATTGAGGTACCATTTAATCCCCATTTGAAGGAGCATATTTTTACCATATATACATGACATGCTGGCTGAGGTACTACACCTATTTAATTCCACCTATTATGTATATTACAAGGATAAAAAATCACACCTTACATAATAATTTTTATAATTTTTTTCCTAATAAAAATTTATTTTTTCTCTAATTTAGTTGCTCTCCAATAAAGCTTTGTTGCTCTGCAATAAAGCTAAGGTCTACTACGTAGGTATGCACTGTTGCATGTTACAGAAAAAAATTAGAGCAATGCTTTATAAACTTTAGGAAATATTTGTACCTGAATTCTGAAAAATACAACTTGCGGGAAATTACGAATGAAGATATGAGTCTAATTAAACTATGCCTCAGAATATTCCTGAAGCATAGTCTTCATCCTGCACCATTTCATGTTCAAGCTTCCTCTTGGCATTCCTTTTAGAACTTCTTGCTTCTTTGGTAACTTGAAGAGCGAATCTTTCAGCTTCATGCACCCATTGTCAGGCACACACAAGCAACTGATCTTCCATGTTAGAGCCACATTTTATGCCTAAATTTCTCAGGACTTCCAGCCTTCGTATCACTCCATCATTGCAACATATCACTAGTACACCAACTTTTAATGTATTTAGTCCTACAAAGACATTCTTGGATAATCTTTCCCATATGTAAGGGTTGAAACTTTTACTTGTATTCTGAGTGCCCCCATGAAGACATTTACTAAGCAAAACAGGGTCACTCAGGTCTCTAAAAACTGGTTTTATTTCATTCGTAACAGGCTCAGAAAGAGAATGTTTATGATGGTATATTTGACCACTTTCTTTTTCTTTTTGGTAACCTCACCAAGAATCTGCTCTTTAGGGCAAAGTCCGCGAACAGGATGGTCGTCTTGGACAACTTATGAAAGTAGGTGGGCCATACAGCGTTCCCCATTGCTGTAACATCATTCAGAGGTGCAGTTCGTCTAATGGCCAGTCCACAATAACTCTAAACAACGTCTATTTCAGTCTCTGTCAATCTGCCTCGGCCAGACGGAGATTTTCCATCAGATATCAATTTTCCTTACATTTCTCTTTGTAGCTTACTCAATCTAACACCCATCCTCTTTTGAACAAGTCCACAACACACCAGCTTTGTTACCAAGGTATCACCACAAACATTGAACTCATCAATTTTATTGAAAACTTTAGAGTCCCCATTGCCTAGTCACTTCGTATATTTACCGTTTTAATGGGCACCGACCTCTGAAATATTTTTAGAGCTCCATCACACTACACTGTAACCATCATAATTCCTAGAACACTGATGTTCAATAACTCCTTCAGTGTTACCATGACAAGTGTGGCAGTACTAAGATAAGCACTCAACATCAACAACTTTACGTTCTCCAGAGAAGTAGCACTTACAACACCATTCATGGAATGATGTCCTCGACGTTGCAACAGCAATGTACCTGGTTCCACTAATATTTACGGTTTCTTCTCCTGCACGTTTCATAAATACTTTAGACACAACCGTCAAGGCACCTAACAGTATTTATATGTACTTGCTGAACCTACTTGGAGGAGGACGAAGGCTCATCAAACCACAAAGAGTTTGAACAGCCTTTTTTCCTTTTTCTGTTGCATGCAGTGCGTACACTAACTTCAGATTCATATCACATGAATTATGCACAATGTTCTAAGTCATTTTCGAGATAGATTTATTGTAGGATCTACACAAAACAACTAATTTTGACGCTAAACCTTTCCTGCTACTTTGCTGTTCATTTATTTCCAGATGGCCTACACCATCACATTGCTTACATTTCGCCACTTCCTTCATCAAAGAAGATAAGATGCCCACATCAATCACAATAAAATCCACTACAAACAGCGTCATTGTTAACACACCAATTTGAATCACCGTGAGGAGTGTCATGTGGGAGTTTCTTCCCTGTAAGTAGGCTGTTTATGTTTTCTTATTGGCAACGTTACGTAGCGCTCAATATGAAAATCACTGGCTGTTTATGTTTTCTCTATGTAAATAGGCTGTTTATGTTTTCTCTATGTAAGTAGGCTGTTTATGTTTTCTTATTGGTAACGTTACGTAGCGCTCAATATGAAAATCACTGGCTGTGCTGTGTGCAGTCTGTGGCTGCTTTGCATTGTTGTAATACTCGCCATTGTAGTGTTAGGCAGCTGGCTGTGAACAGCGCGTAGCGTTGCGCAGTTGGAGGTGAGCCGCCAGCAGTGATGGATGTGGGGAGAGTGATGGCGGAGTTTTGAAATTTGTCATGAACTGCTATATTTATATATGATGATATCAAGGTAAATACATTGTTTGTTCTCTATTAATATCTTTCATTTGCTAACTATCCCTATCAGTAGTTAGTGCCTTCCATAGTTTGAATCTTTTATTTAGCTGGCAGTAGTGGCACTCGCTGTATTGCAGTAGCTTGAGCAGCGAAGATTTTTGTGAGGTAAGTGATTTGTGAAAGGTATAGTTTAATGTTAGTCAGGGCCATTCTTTTGTAGGGAATTTTGAAAGTCAGATTGCGTTGCGCTAACAAAATATTGGGTGTCAGTTTAAGCACAGTCATTTGTAATTTTTCTAAAGGGGACGTTTCATATGTCGACCCTTAGCCGAGGATACCTCACTGGAATCTTCTGATTTTTTGTTGTAGTTTGTGTAATTAGTGTAGATTTTGTTTATTGCTAGCGCGTATTTGTAGAGAAAATCTCCTTTGTAGTTGCAGACTTTCATTGTTGTACAGTAAAACAGTTGTGGCATGCATGTAGATTTGCACCAAGTATTTCGCAGCTGCAATCAACTAGATATTATTTTCAGTGCTATGTTAATGTGTTCTCTTATTTTTGATCTTCAAATTCTGTTTTTCTGTGTTGTCGTGTGAAATACTGTGACAATAATGGCGTGTGAAAAACGTAATACTAGGCTCCAAACTAAACTGAGAAATAATAGTGACGACGAGCGTAGCTTATCAGCGCCGCCGAGTAATGAATTTACTAATGTTCAAAGTAGTAATTTGGTAATTGCGCATAGGGAAATGGAGCGGGCGGCAAACAATGGCGTGGACAGTGAAACAATTAGTGAAGAGGGAAGCATTATCGATCGATCGGTCGGCAACAGCTCGCCTCAGGAATCCGAAATGACAGGACACAATTTTGCAAATACTGTAGATTCAGGTTTTGCGTCCTCACCGTTTTCCCAAATGAGTCAAGACACGTTTTCCGCTTGTCAAAATGTGAATGTTGCCGGTGCAAATTCACTGCCGAAAAGCACTGAGGAACATGTTTCAGACACCAGTGCATTGTTATTACAGTTAATGCAACAAATGGGACAAAAACTACAAAAGTTAGACACAACACTTGAACAAAATCAGAAACAAATGGGACAAAATCTTCAAAAGTTAGACACAATGGAACAAAATCAGAGACAAACACAGCAAAAGCTTCAAAAGTTAGACACCACACTTGAAAAAACACATGAAGATTTAACTACTGAGTTACGTAACATTGAATCGAAATGTCAAAAAGTCTGTAATGACGTAAAAACACAAATTTGTGAGCATTTTCAACCCATTTTTTCGCGGCATGAAAATGTATTACAGAATCACGAAGCAGCCATAAAAGAACTGCAAACCATTGTTCATGAAAGTCACGACACCTTGCAAGCTAAAATTGACTCAGTTGCATCTACCGATTCGGTTACGCAACTTGCAAAATCTCAGGAAAACTTAAAGGACACAGTAGATACTCTGAAACTTGGTTCAGAAAAACATACAGAGGAAATAATTTCACTATCGGATAAAGTAGCCGAACTTTCAGATCAGTTCACTAACTTATCTACAAAGGTAGATGATGATCTGAATAACACAACACCTGTAGCCTTCACTGACACTGAAGAGTATGTAGAAATTAGAAAATTCAATCAGAATCAAAATCAAATCAATACACAGTACAAAAGAGAAATCCGGGAAGTGCAAGATCAGTTGGCACAAGTAGTACAAGAATTACGTATTTCAGAGGACACTCGCGCCCCAATACGGGAAGAGGGACATAGAAATTCGGAACAGACACAAAATAACAACACAGGGCACTTTGGAAACTATGAAAGAAGTTGGCAAGGTGCACCGAATTTTGAGATGGAACCGCCGAAACGAAGTAACAATGACCGACATGCGACTCGCCGACATGACGATTTTGACTATAAGCTGTTCATTACTACACGTAAATTCAAAACATTTAAGAATTCCGGCAACGACATTCATCCACAAGCATGGCTCCATCAATTCTCTCATTGTTTTCCTCCCAACTGGTCGTTGGAACACAGATTAGTATTTATGTGTGGCTACTTGGAGAATGAACCAGCTGTAAGAATGCGATCGGTAATTCACGATTGCCACAGTGAAGGAGAATTTTACCATGCCTTCCTCTCAGCATATTGGTCTCAAGCCACACAAGACCGAGTAAAACATGGTATCATAATGATGAAACATTTCGAACAATCTGAATTCTCCAGTCTTGTGAAATATTTTGAAGACATGTTGCACAAGAATCAGTACCTGTCAAACCCATACAGCCCCTCAGAACTCATCCACATTTGCTTAATCAAACTGCCTGAACATTTACGACATATTATTTTGGCAGGACGTTGCAAAGACGACATTGAAGCTTTTCAGGGACTGTTACAAGAACTGGCAAGTGACACTGACAATCGCGGAACGCGAAAACAAGGACACAACAATTACAGGTCACATCCGTCACAATTCCGTGACGACAGAAACAATAACTGGACACGACAGGTCTATTCTTACAACGCAAATCGTGACCAAAATAGACACCACCCGTATTACAACCGTTGGCAGAGTAGTAATAATTACAGGGAAAGATCACCTCTCCGCGGTAATGACTATCACAGAGACTATCAGAGAAACAGGCAATATGAGAACCAAAATAATTATTATCAAGGGAGACAGAATAACTTCAGATGCAACAGTTCAGCGCGCAGTTACGATTCAGGGAGAAATTCTCCACCACTTAACCGACAAGAAAGAAACTGTGTAAACTACCGACAAAACGACAGACCTGAATTCCATCAGATCTGGCGAGCTTCAAACAGGGCAGGGCCTTCCTGTCAAAGTGAATTTGTAGAAGTTAGGTCTCCTAATCCCAATAACGACGCGCGCCAACAAAGAGACAGACAATGACTCGCACAGCAGGCAGCCGCGTGCGCCAGGTGGCTCAGAGAAAAATAACATAGACGCTAACCTTGAGAAAAATTTTAGCATTCCTTACCGACGTAAAAAAACATGACAATTGCTTTTCAGTTGAAACTCTGTGCACTAGGAAGAGTAAAGGTTTACACCACATTTCACATGTAAAACCGTTTATTGAAAGATAATCTGCTGTTTAACATAGTCTTTGTCATAAAATTTTTCGCTTCACATTACTAATAGGCTTTGTCAGACTTAGAATCTGTTAACATACAACAATGTTTGAAGTTAAATATCCAATCAAGAACCAAGAGAACTTATTTAAACAGAAATGACGAATGCATTGTTATAGTGAACAGACATCACAGCCTTATTGTGTGTGTACATTCTTGCTTGTTTGTTGTACGATTACGTAACGACTATAAGACTCACATACTTAGAACATTTACCAGTACTGCTAATGAGATTTTAATGCAACATTTTGGTTTACTTGAAAATACATTCTGGGTTTAATGTACTTTCTGTGAGATACCAGAGGACACAGTGGTTAGTTTATGTGACAACTACACGGTTTTATCACGACGCTACTAATGAGAGACACAATTTACCTTGTTGCTTTTGCAGTGTATCTGTTTTATATCTGCACAGTTTTTCTGAATTCTTCTGGAAAGTAAAACATGTTTTAATAGTAACCTTCGTGGTATAGCTACAATGAGACAGCCTTTTCCGTAGCACAACAATACGTTACAGCACAGTAATTTCTTCATCACAACAATAAGCATAATAACTATGATATCTATACGCAAAGCATTTCACTTTTGTTTATCATGAGGTAAGTACATTGACTTCTGCAGAACTTAGCTTTCGGAGGACGATAACTACGACACTTCCACAGAGATTATGTTACAAGACGCACAGTTTAGCGCTACAGTACACGTATTTGAGTGATCAATTTTATACTTAAAACATTTATTTTTAAAGATTTTTGAATTACAAAGGTTTTCAGTGATACATTTCATTTCATTGCTGTAATCTGTAACACCTGAGGGTATAATTACATTAATCCTCAGGGGGGTACACGCTTACTTTGTGTACCATGTGTGTGGCAACCACAAGGAACCCTAGCTAATATGGTATTTGCTTATTCAACTTGACACATCGGTACCATATTTCTCTAAAACACAAATTACACAGCTATCTGATCATTTAACTGAGAGATAAACATGTTTTTTACTACGCCAGTGACACATGTTTACGTAATTACACCGTTGGATAACTTCACACTTACGAAATTGTATTTTGTCTGTACTGTGTGAACTCTTCATATTTTTTTTCGGAATCATTGTGATACTATGAGAGCTTTGAATGATGTATTTGGTATGGATTCATGATTTTTAAAGTACGTTTGAGGCAGATGACACTTTTGACATGAGCAGAGAATATTTTTTTAGGGTTTGAAATTATTGGAGAAAGCTACGACGATTTTGAGATTTGACTGAGGTGTTATGATGTTATTTTTACGACGACGATGTGTATTATGCTGTTGAGATATGTTTATGATCAATAAGATGATGCTACCGTATATGAGGAATAAGAAGTATGTTGGAAACCAAGAATCGTACTTTAAGAGTTATGAAGTGTGCGTAAATGCGTGACTGTATCACAATGCTGACGAATATTTTATTTGGACACTTATATTTATAGGATTTTCTTTCTACAGATTTGCAACGCTAATTCTTGATCTGTGAAATATTTTTATGTGAGACTGTCACTGTAGCGGAAACTGGTGTCGTAAATATTTCCGTAAGAAAGTTAAGTGACCACCTGCACGTAATGCGTTGTGGGCACGCAGCTGTGTCAAACACCTGGAGAACCAGCCATTAGGGTGTGCCTTTCCGGAAGCACAGGTAAAAAAAAAAAAAGAAAAAAGGCAGGCCTTTATCTTCGCCATTGACATTCCTTTAGAGAAAATATTGCAAATGCGACACCCTCATTACTTCCATTAACCTTGCTATTACATTCCTTTGTAGAAAGCATCGCAAATATTACACGCTCATTACCTGAAAACATATGATTACTCGTACTTTGTGCTAATTACTGCAATGCTTATGAATTGATGGGAAATATTCGTACATCTGCACACCTGATTATGACAAGTGTCTTTCTATGAGAGTTGAGAGCTGCTAACTTATGAAATGTCACATGACTACTGAATGATATTTTTATGCTTTGCTTTTCATAGTTGCTTATTTCATTTGATATCTGGTTTCCAGCTGTGTTGCAGCATTGCTTTTATAAAATTAAATGCATTTGCTAATGTGAACACTTTCTGTCAACAGATCTATTAAATAATAATTTTGTGATCCACATTCTTTAAAAAAAAGGAGCACTTGGAAAGGAAAGAACAATAAGAAGGGACTAGTAACAGTAACTGGACACATAATTTTCTTTTCAAGTACATGGTAATATTTTTTTTACAATAAGTTGTTGTGGTGCACCACTTTAATTACATAGACATTAAGATGTGAATATACAATTCCCGTATCTACATTGTTGTTTTTACTGTAATATTTTTTCTGCTTGAGCTATGTCATGTTTAGGTATAAGTTACTGCTGTTTGCCAGGCGTAGTGTTACTGAATTTGACTTTGTATTACTCTGCTAAGCCAGATTTATTTTTTGGTTGCTGCACAGTGCCTTACATTAGTTGTAATATTGCAATTGCTTTGCCTATTTAAATTTTTTGTCATTGATGTTTGTGTTAATTGTTTTGTGCTGCGGCATTGCTTCGTCCCTTAGTTTAATATCTGAGCTAAGTAGATTTAAGTTAGCTTAAGAGGGGGTAGCCTATAAGAGAATGAGTTGCGATGAATTTGAAGAAATGCACTGAGAGGCTATACGAGAAAAGTACAGAAAGCAGGTATAGATAGGACTTTTGGAAATAATGAAGAACGAAGGGAGATCTCCGAGAAGTAAAGAAAGTTTTGTTTGCAAAATACTGCAGTAAAACAAACCCTGTCCTTTCCTTGTATTATTCCGCTATATATTTGTGTACCCTTGGGTATTTATGTTTTTCCTGTATTTGTATGTTTAGCTAATAAGATTTATGTTGTAGAATTTTCTGATAATATGTTATTTACTTTGTAAAGATGTTTAGACATTATTTATTCTGTTTTGTTTTAATGCTCATGTGTAAAGTGGATGTTTCAAAAGTTATTCTGATCTTTTATGTATTTACTTATGTCATAATTCCTGTAACACTGATGTATATGTTATTTCGATTCTTTTGTAAAGCCTGTACTACAAATGTTATCTGTATTATTATGTTCTTTAATTATGTATTTTGTACCTTTGTAATTGTATTTTCATGTTGTAAATTTATAAAATTGTAATTGACACCAGTTCATCTTATTATTAACTTGTAAGTTACATTTCACTGCACACGTTTCTGTTGGTCATAGTATATGGACAATATGTGAGAAGTAGGGACTGTTAGTGTTTGCACGTGTGTTAATAATTCAGCAAGGGACTGGATAACAGCATTGCTGGTTCTAAGGACAATTCCAAAAACTTTGTGAGTGCACAAGTGGTGGTTTATGGACTTGCTATATTCTCCGCAAGACTCTTCGATGGTGAATGTGCACCTGCACAATCGCAACAGATGGCTGCTGGTCATCTCTACAAGGACTACAGTGGGTCTGCACCTCTGGTGGCCCACCAATACCATTATCTCTACAAGGACTACAGTGGGTCTGCATCTCTGGTGGCCCACCAATTCCATTATCTCTACAAGGACTACAGTTCGTCTACATCTTTGATGATCCATCAGTACCATTATTTCTACAAGGACTGCAGTGGGTCTGCACCTATGGTGGCCCACCAATATCGTAATCTCTACCAGGACTACAGTGGGTCTGCTCTGTGATGACCTACCAATATTCATCAAAACTTCGAATGACTCTGCTGTGGGTTTGCTCTGTTGTGACCCATTACCTGTCAGCATGTCAAGAGTCAGCACTGTCTTTCCATTGGAAGGACAACACTACTTCTCCAAGACAGCATAGAAATCCACTACTTCTGTGTGCATTTTCTTTTACTGTTCAGACTTTGAAAAAAAAGGAAAAACACTGTAATTTTACTGTGATGAATCAGGACTGTCTTTATAGACTGTGAGAAAATTTTAGCTTTTGATCAACATTGTATCAATAAGTGTGTTCATTTAATTTCTTTGTTATTGTAATTATGAAAAATTTTATCAAATCATTATTGGCCACTGCCCAAAAAAAAAAAATTTGTAAAATTTTTTGTGGGGAGCATGGGGGCTATGTAAGTAGGCTGTTTATGTTTTTTTATTGGCAACGTTACGTAGCGCTCAATATGAAAATCACTGGCTGTTTATGTTTTCTCTATGTAAATAGGCTGTTTATGTTTTCTCTATGTAAGTAGGCTGTTTATGTTTTCTTATTGGTAACGTTACGTAGCGCTCAATATGAAAATCACTGGCTGTGCTGTGTGCAGTCTGTGGCTGCTTTGCATTGTTGTAATACTCGCCATTGTAGTGTTAGGCAGCTGGCTGTGAACAGCGCGTAGCGTTGCGCAGTTGGAGGTGAGCCGCCAGCAGTGATGGATGTGGGGAGAGTGATGGCGGAGTTTTGAAATTTGTCATGAACTGCTATATTTATATATGATGATATCAAGGTAAATACATTGTTTGTTCTCTATTAATATCTTTCATTTGCTAACTATCCCTATCAGTAGTTAGTGCCTTCCATAGTTTGAATCTTTTATTTAGCTGGCAGTAGTGGCACTCGCTGTATTGCAGTAGCTTGAGCAGCGAAGATTTTTGTGAGGTAAGTGATTTGTGAAAGATATAGTTTAATGTTAGTCAGGGCCATTCTTTTGTAGGGAATTTTGAAAGTCAGATTGCGTTGCGCTAACAAAATATTGGGTGTCAGTTTAAGCACAGTCATTTGTAATTTTTCTAAAGGGGACGTTTCAACCAATTTGAATCACCGTGAAATAAAATCCACTACAAACAGCGTCATTGTTAACACACCAATTTGAATCACCGTGAGGAGTGTCATGTGGGAGTTTCTTCCCTGAAGAACTGATACATAGGTTACTTTCAACAGTGTGGTTTGCTTTGTTTGTGAACTGATTATCACGGAATTTAATTTTATTGAATTTCTTCCACAGATATATGCAGCACATGGCCAACAACATTCTGTAACACGTGAACTAACTGCTTCAGAGAAACATAAGTAAATACTAGCAAAGATACTCATTTAAAGACACTAGAAACTTGCACGTTTAGCAGCATTTACAATGTACGATACGTATAATCGCTGGAAACAAAGTTCACAGTTCTTTTCGAATTAATACTGGTTTCTGTAACAGAAATAAAGGGAGCATGGGGGCAGACATGATTTTGGCATATATAGGTCATTTTTCATTTGAAACCCTATAATGTATATATCAATGTAATCAGGAAAGACTAGAGAATTTAATAAAGTAATAAAAAATCGATTTTTCCACCATTTATAAGTTCCCGGTATCCTTAAATTCATTTGCCATCTAATGCATAAAGGTACTGAATAGTTGTAATATGTGGACCGATTTTCATGACATCATGAATTGGGATGCGAAAGCTACTGGTAAAAAATTGAAATTATATCAAAGAATATAGGATAATCGCTTGTCTATTTTGTAAAATATTTATATGTTTGGTCGTTCTAAGCCTAACCGGTTTTTTAAACGTACATTACTTGCCATTAGTTGTAAAATATCACAGGTACAACATATGTTTGTCGCATTCTTCGTGTAAAAACACTGCGCCTCTTCTCCACTCAGACGCGATTGCACTCAGCTGATTAATGTGAGAGTTTTCGGGTTGGTCGGAGCTGTCAGCAGACACCCCCGCCCCCCGGCCCCTCCACCCCCGAAATCTCAGTTTAATGACGGATTTCGGCATTAATTTCGGCGATAGCAGGAGAGCCCCGCTGTTCATCACAGGCGGGTTCACTTGCTCGCCTCGCCTCTCCTCGCCTCGCCCTGGCCCAGACTGGCAGGTAAAGACCGCCCTTCCTTCCGTCGCTCCCACCGGTAACGAGGCCGCCATTCAGTCCCAAATATTAGAGGAGAAAACCCAAACGATGCCAGCCGGCGCTGCCCGCCCGCGTCTGCGCCTGCGCGGTCGGAAGGCCGGCCCGGATCACCGGTGCTCATTTGATTCGGCGCCCAAATATCACGCTACTAATCTTTCGGTAAACATTAACCTAAATAAACCGTGTTGTGTTACACGATCAACTGTGTCCTATTCTGAACTCATTTCTTCCACTAAAAAAACTGGGAGAGAAAACTATTTACATAATTTTTGTTACTTTCCAACAGTGTTTCGACATTGTAGGCAACTGATGTGGATACCTGGGGAAATTCTTTAGAATCGCTGGGAAACAACTTTCCCAGCGATTGTAAAGCATTTCCCCAGATATCCACCGGCCATGGTGGCCAAGCGGTTAAAGGCGCTACAGTCTGGAACCGCGCGGCCGCTACGGTCGCAGGTTCGAATCCTGCCTCGGGCATGGATGTGTGTGATGTCCTTAGGTTAGTTAGGTTTAAGTAGTTCTGAGTTCTAGGGGACTGATGACCTTAGAAGTTGTCCCATAGTGCTCAGAGCCATTTGAACCACTTGAACCCAAATATCCACATCAGTTGGCTACAGCGTCGAAACACTGTTGGAAAGTAACAAAAGTTCCACTAACTAAGGCTGCAATACCCCCACGTGCAAATCTAGAAATCTCTTCCGGTGACAGAGAATACCTAGACTCCAACACACCTCTTAAGACGCAAAGTTGATAGGCTTAACACCACCGAAATAAGCTAGCCGAAATTTGGTAGCAACATGCATCATAACTATACTTCAGAAAGAACTAATAATGAAACTGAGCCAGCCTTGCAGCACATTCACACTAGATCGCTCAGTGTCAATATTTAGTGTTGAGGTTTCAACTAGAACTCTGGTATCTTTGTATGGGCTCCTGCTCTTCAAAAAATATCTAGACCATACATAAAACGACAGGAGGCCCATTTACACAAGACTTTTGCAGTATCCAATTCACTCACTGATATACTACACAAAAGAGATTACTGATGCTTCTTGCAACCCTTAGTTAAAGTGCTTGAAAATGGTCTAAGTAAGCCTAAATATTTCTTTACCGAAAAACTTAGCAAAAAATAATGAATCGTTGCATCAAGTTACACAGGCATATGAAAAAGTAGTTTAAACAGTTTATAAATGTGACAGTTCAAATATTTCTAGAGCTTAATCCTATTGTTGGATGATCATATTACAATCAAGTCATTCATACTAAATTATGACATCGTTACTCGGAAACTGGATAGACAGGAGGCATAAAGACAGGTACATGTAAAATTTTGCAGTGATCCAAAGAGTTACAAACATTCTTTAAAGATTCAAGGAATCAGGGGGGGGCGGGGGAGATGGGGGAATCATAGTAATTCATATTGATAAATGTAAATTCCTCATTTACACACGAAAATATCGATGAATCTTCTCTAAATAAGAGACGTGTAGGTCGTTGTTATTACTAACTCTCAGTAAGTTTTGTATGTCGAACATTTAGTGTTTTGAATGTCCTAATTTGCATGTTTTAGTCTTCTTGATGTCCTAATAGAACGAGGATCCGTGATGTACGCTAAAGTGAACAAAGAATGGGTCACTGACGGTGAGTGAATACTAATACGTACTTTATAAAACGTGTTCTGTACGGTACTGGCAATGTACTGTAGCAAGTGTACACTATACCCTAGTTCTTTCTTTTCAGAGCGTCACATGAGAGATAGAGGGCGTGTTATTGTCACATAGACATACGTTAGGGCATGGTTCACTACAATTGAACCACCAAATGGTCCCATGTAGTGGGTGCATCTATGCATGGAGTGTGATGATGCCAGTGTGGAGTGTGTTGATGAGCACGACACTGGGATGACGCCATTGCCTCCAACATCTGTCTCGTCAAGTGCTCCAGACCGGCTGGCGGTAGGTACCTCCTGTACCACTGCTGTTACAGGCACTGAAAGCAGTTTCATTTCTGCCTCCACTGCTTCTCAAGAGCTGGCACAGTCTTCAATTGAATATGCTTTAGCTCATTTTTACCAAATCGTAAGAAAATTTAAAAAATTCTGGGTTTTTGTGAGATTTAATGATTTTTTTTCTCGTTTTTCGGGAATAATAACCCAGAACTTCACTTTTGTTTTAGTATGAGCTATTTTTTTCCACGGAATTTTCGTTTTTCGTAGTAAAAATTAGAGATTGGATGTAAACGGAGGCAAACAGAGGGAAACGGAGGTAAATGGATGGAAATGGAGGGAAATGGAGAAAATAAAAGAATGTCATCAAAGGAATGCCATCAAAGGAATCCTTTATCGTATGTATTTTTTATTTTCATTATATTTTTAATAATTCCAGCGTGCATGCTCATTCCCCCTGAATTCCATAATGAATAAGGTATAAAGTACTTTTCTCTTCAAATAAAGTAAGTAAGGTAAGGTAAGCTAACATGGTAAAAATTTTAATGGAATTCCCCGCATGATTTCCAGATCATGAAATTCATTATTCTTATTTTTAAATTTCTTTGTGCCATTATATCTCAATTTAACTTTTCAATCTTCAAAGAAATGAAAAGCCGAGTTAGTTATTATTTTCGAATTTTTATCTGGAAAAATAATCTCAGACTCGTTATTCAGCTCAATACAAATTTTTCTTCATATATGGTGTTCAAATATTCACACCCAGTAATGTTATACAAAACACTTACCTGTAGCTCAGTAATTGTTTTCAACAAATTGCTAGCTTTGTTGGGTTGCTCGAGTAGAGCCTGCATTTATATTGTAAAGACTTTTATTAATGAACTTTAAATTTAGTTTGAAATAGCAGAACTCCAGGTCACTCTGGAGAAGCCAGAGGCTTTTTTTCTTTATGTTTCTCATTTTCACCTCCTGGGATCTTTTCTGTTACACTATCGCTGTTGGTCTGTATCCCTGCTGCTATTCTTTGTCCATCCATCTTCATCTTGCTGCTACTTGTAACCGGTATTTGGTGTAGATGGAAGAGCTGCTGACAGCCGATGTCCTTGTCTGCCATGGTAGGCCAAACCATTAGCTAAAGCACAAGCTTTGTCCTTACAAACCAACAAAATCCATTGAAAAAACGTGTATATAGCTAGAATATCGAGTGACAAATTTGATTTGAGAACAAAAAAATGAAACATCTCTTCCTGAATAAGCACTGTGCCACACAGGTTTATTTTTTGTCGAAGAAAGGAAAAAGAAACTGTGGTTTGGTAGTGCGAAGTGGAAGAGATATGCACTGGTAAATGCAGCCAGTGAGCTTAGACAGCCATGAGGCCTGCAAGATGCAGGAGTTGCACAACAGCTGCCGCCTCCTAGCATCCAGTGGCAACTAAATAGATTACTTTTTTGTTTATTTTGCAGCCAAATATCAACAGATTTTAAAAAATTCAAGAGGCTAGTATAATCTACATGAAAAAAGCTATCCAGAGTAACAATAATAAATAAAATTCTATCGTAACAGATATTAATATACTAAATAATAAATACTAAATAATAATACACTAATAAGAACGTTTTTACTTGAATGAAAACTGATTGGGAACCAAAAATAACAATTCCAGAGAAGAAATCGAAACATAAGCATGGTAGGCTTCACTATGGTTAACATACTTTAACATTCTTTCTTTAACATTGTTTCCCTTACATTTATTTTTTAACATCACCTTCAGGACCATTTTCTCTATTCTGTGTTGTGTTGGGACCCTTGCTCTCCCTGTGGTATATCAATGACCTTGCAGACAATATTAATGGTAAAATTAGGCTTTTTGCAAATTATGCAGTTATCTATAATGAAGCACTAACTGAGAGAAGCTGCATAAATATTCAGTCAGATCTTGATATTATTTCAACATAGTGCAGAGATTAGCAACTTGCTCTAAATGATCAGGAATGAAAAATTTTGCACTCCACAAAACGAAAAACGTAGTATCCCATTACTATAATATCAGAATTTCACTGTTGGAATAGGCTAACTCATACCAATCCTGGGTGTAATCACATAAGTTCAGTTGTGGGTAAATCAGGCAGTAGACTTCAGTTAATTGGTAGAATACTGGGCATGTGCAATCAGTCTACAAAAGAGACAACTTACAAATCACTCGTGTAACCAGTTCTAGAATATTGTTCAAATGTGTGGGACCCATACCAGGAAGGGCTAACAGAGGATACTAAAGATATACAGAGAAAGGGAGCACGAATGGTCACAGGTTTGTTTAATCCATGGAAGAATGCTACAGAGATACTGAAGGAACTGAACTGGCAGACTCTCGAAGACAGACATAAACTATCCCGAGAAAGTCCATTAACAAAATTTCGAGAACTGTCCTTAAATGATTGGTAATATATTACAACCCCTATGGATCACTCACATATGGATCGTTAGGATAAGATCAGAATAATTATTACACATGCACTGAAGAGCCAAGGAAACTGGTACGCGTGGCTAATATCATGTAGGGTCCCCACGAGAACGCAGTAATGCCACAACACGACGTGGCATGGACTCTATTAGTGTCTGTAGTCGTGCTGGAGGGAACTGACACCATGAATCCTGCAAGGTTGTCCATAAATCCGTAAGACTACGACAGGGTGGAGATCTGAACAGCACGTTGCAAGGCATCCCAGATATGCTTGATAATGTTCGTGTCTGGGGAGTTTAGTGGCCAGTGGAAGTGTTTAAACTCAGAAGAGTGTTCTTGGAGACACTCTGTAGCAATTCTAGACATGTGGTGTCACATTGTCCTGCTGCAATTTCCCAAGTCCGTCGGAATGCTCAATGGACGTGAATGGATGCAGGTGATCAGAGAGAATGCTTACATACGTGTCACCTGTCAGAGCCGTATCTAGACGTATCAGGGGGTCCATATCACTCAAGTTTGCCTGTTTACACATCTCTCCATGCCTATACCAGTTACTTTGGCACTTCAGTGTACAAAGCCATATCATTCTTCGTGCACTCCTTACGTGAATGAAACAGGAGGAAACGCAAGTAACTGATGCGGTGGGAGGTATCCTCTACCATGCACCTCAGGGGGTTTGTAGAGTATAGATGTAGATGTGGATGAATTGTTTTTGTAGGCTTCTTCCTTGTCATCTAGTAACATAATAATTATATTCAGAGTTACTGTCAAATAATCTTAAAAGACAGAGAGTCTGACTTAAGTTTACATCAGTTGTCTGAGGTACAACGTGGCATAATAGTCTACCTGTTTCTCTGTTTATTTCATTTATTATTCCCACCGCAACACGAACTACTTCTCTACAGCCTTGTACATTTCCATCTTTCATTTTGTTAAAATTTTACGAGTGAATTAGTCTCTCTCAGATTTTATAGTCTCCATTTAATCAAATTGATGGTAAAACTCCTTCAGTCACCCAATCAAGGAATTTCAAGGAATGAATGATTATTTCACCCTAATATCGCTGTATATTATTCTATGTTTCATCACACGTTCTGTAAGTGTAAATTCATTCAGTCCGTCGCGCAATAGTTGCTCATTTGTTTTATTTTGAAAGCAACCGTCCGTTCGTTTAGCAAGGCAATCAGTCAGGCTGCAGTTTCAGCTGATATGCAACTACACAGCAGAACGGTAAGTGTTTACCTTTTTCTGGGCATTCCTCGTACTATATTTATAAAATTCCGTGCGTGTTTTTCTCTTTAAGAGGTTTAACTTCGCCTTTTCGTAAAATTAAATTCATTCACTGTAGCGCAGTAGTTGAGGACTGAACAACCAGATACATAGCTCAATAAAGCATCAGCGTCCATTGGTGACACATCAGGAGGGTATCAAGTTGCATATCTAGATTTCTGTCTGCTTTTATAGTACAAGCAGAGCTCACAATTTACAGGATTGTTTCCTAAGTTTATCGGGGTCTTTTCGTCTGGAGCCGAGTGGAGGGTCTCAGCCAAAGGCTTCATCGACACTGTGACGGTCTTGGCTGAAGATTTCTAGACCAGTGTCATTGTATGTGGATTTGTAAGATTACCCTTGATAGGCCAGGGGGTGCACTACACAAAGAAAGCAGTTACTCGGGTAGAAGAGTACTTCTAAAGTGTACGTGAGGGTTTTTTAGGCTAGGCAGTAGTTTTAGGTGCTCTGATGAACACTCGTCTTTCGATACACAGCAAGGAAAGTCAAACGACTTTCAGAAAAAAGACAGTTCGACTGAAATAATTTTATCAGTAAGCTGTCGAAGTATTCGTAATAAATTTCCCGAATTTACTGCCCTCTAGGAAAATTCTAGCACTCAAATTATTCTTGGGACTGAGAGCTGGCTGAAACGCCAAGTGGAAAGCTCTGAGATATTTAGCGAGTTGTGGAACATCTACTGGAAAGACAGATTACAGACCATAGGAGGGGGAGTGTTTATTGCAGTTGAAAAAATATTGTCTCAATTGAGGTCGAAGTTGGGTGTGACTGTGTAGTTATTAGGTTGCATATAACAGGTGTACATGAAACGAAGTTAATTGTTTGATGTTTTTACCAGCCACCCGATTCGGCTGTGACAGTTCTACAGTCACACTCAAAGAAAGTCTACGGACCGCAACGCGTAAAAACCCAGATCATGCAATACTAGTTGGAAGCGAGTATAGACTTGTCATGCGTGTTGATTCATTGCAGGGATACAGACAGACAGTGATTGGAAATACATCTGAATACGTTTTCTGGAAACTCTCTTGAACAGCTAGCTCAGCTGACCACTCGCAGTGAAAATATCTTATATCTTGTAACTATAGATAGGCCAGACCTCATCGACAATGTCAGTATAGAAACGGGAGTTAGTGATCATGATGTCATTATAACAACTATGATTACGACAGTCAAGAATCAGTCAAGAAGGGTAGAAGAGTGTTGCCGCTAGATAGAGCGGATAAACAGTTATAACCATAATGAAATGGCACCACTTAGTTCCAGTTAGATCTATGTAAAGAAATTACGAGCAAAGTTTAAGCAGACACAAAATCGTGATCTGGAGAGTTATGTGTATAGTAAGTGGATAAAGGATGGAAAAGAGCCACCATGGTTTAATAAAGAAATTCCGAGGATGCTGAGGAAGCAGCGGCTGTTGCACTCTTATTTCAAAAAGAAACACAGAAATGACGACAAGCGAAGATTAGTAGAGCTTCGTGGGTCTGTGAAAAGATGTATCCGCGAAGCATACAACAACTACCACCGTCATACATTAGGAAAAGTTTGCCAGAGACCACGGGAAAATTCTGATTTTATGTAAAATCGCTAAGTGGGTCTAAAGCTTCCATTCAGTCTCTTGTTGACCGGCCTGATACGGCAGTTGAAGACAGCAAAAGGAAAGCCGAAGCTTTAAATTTCACATTCAAGAAACCTTTCACTCAGGATAATCGTACAAACATACCATCAGCAGACTCCCGTATGTACGACATAGTAATAAGCATCCCTGGCCTAGAGAAACAACAGAATGATTTGAAACAAATAAATCAACAGGTCCGGATGAAATCCCTGTTCGATTTTACAAAGAATACTCTAAGGCACTAGCCCTTCATCGAGCTGAAAAAAGCGCAGGTGACTCAAGTATTTAAGAACAGTAAAAGAAAGGACCCTCAGAAATAACAGACGGATATTCCAACCTTCTGTTTGTTGCAGTATCCTTGGACATATTCTCAGTTCGAGTATCACAAACTTTCTTGAGACTGGGAAGCTTATGTCCACAAAACAGCGTGGTTTTAGAAAGCATCGGTCATGCGAAACTCAGCTTGCCATTTTCTCATATCATATACTCCGAACAACGGATGAAAGGCAACAGGCAGATTACATATTTCTAGATTTACGGAAAGCATTTGACAAAGTGCCCCACTGCAGGCTGTTAATGATGGTACGAGCATAGGAATAAGTTCACAGATTTGTGAGTGGCTCGAAGACTTCTAAAATAATAGAATCCAGTATGTTGGCCTCGACGGCGAGTTTTAATCAGAGACAAGGGTATCGTCAGGAGTGTCCCAGGGAAGTGTGACTGCTGTTGTTCTCTGTATACATAACTGATTTGACGGACGAGGTGGGCAACAGTCTGCAGTTGTTTGCTGATGATGTCGTGGTGTACGGTAAGATACCGAATTTGAGTGACTGTAGAAATATACGAGACAACTTAGACATCAAACCAATTCAGAACCGGGCTGCTAGATTCGTTACCAGTGGGTTCAGACAACACTTAATTGTGACAGAGATGTTTCGGGAACTCAGGTGGGAATACCTTGAGAGAAGGCGACGATCTTTTCGAGAAACACTATTGAGAAAATTTAGAGAACCGACATTTGACGTTGACTGTCGAACGAGTCTACTGCTGCCGATATAAATTGTGTATAACGACCACGAAGATAAGATACGGGAAATTAGGGCTTATACGGAGGCATATAGAGTCGTTTTTCCCTCGCTCTATTTGTGAGTGGAACAGGAATGGAAATGACATATAGTGGAACAGGATACCCTCCGCCAACGACTGACGGTGGGTATCGGATTATCTCTGTAGATGTAATGTAGGAAAAAAGACAAGGTCACAAACTGTTTTTTGAGGATTCGTAAATTTCCGTATTTTAACAGCATCTTTAGCATTAAACCAAGGATTATCTGTTATCGTATATACTTGCTTCACATTGTATACAAGCTTGTTGCTGAGGAAAACTATGAATGACTTCATTTATAGTAAACTTTTTATTAGAAACTTTTTAGATTCGTCATTTATTTTAATCACATCTTTTACTATTGTAATTGTATATAGACTGTAGTGCCAAAGAAACTGGTATAGGGACGTGTATTCAAATGCAGAGATATGTAAAGAGGTAGAAAATTGCACTGCGGTCGCCAACGCCTATAGACGACAACAAGTGTCCGCCACAGTTGTTAGATCAGTTACTGGTGGTACAATGGCACTTTATCAAAAGATTTAAGTGAGTTTGAGCGTGCCGTTATGGTCGGTGCACGAGCTATGGGACTCAGCATCTCCGAGATAGCGATGAACTGAGGATTTTCCTGTACGATCAAGAGGCTAATGTGAATATCAGGAATCCGCTAAAACATCAAATCTCCGACATCTCTTTGTCCAGAAAAACATCCTGCAAGAACGGGGCCAACGACGACTGAAGAGAATCGTTCAAAGTGACAGGAGTGCAGCCCTTCCGCAAACTGCTGCAGGTTTCGATGCTGGGCCATCATCAGCGTCGAACCATTCAACGGAACATCATCGAAATGTGCTTTGGGAGCCGACTGCAAGACACAAAGCATTACGCCTCCACTGGGCCCGTAAACACCCGACATTGGAATATTGTAGACTGGAAACATGTTGCCTTGATCGGACGAATCACATTTCAAGTTTTATCGAGCGGATGGAAGTGTACAAGTATGGAGACAACTTCATGTACCCTTGGAACCTGCATGTCAGCAGGGGACTGTTCAAGCTGGTGGAGGTTCTGTAATGGTGTGCAGCGTGTGTAGCTGGAGTGATGTGGGACCCCTGATACGTCTAGATACGTCTCCGACAGGTGACACGTGCGTAAGCATCCTATCTGATCACCTGCCATTCATGCCCGTTGTGCATTCCGACGGACTTGAGCGATTGCAGCAGGACAATGCGACGCCCCAAACATCAATAATTGCTACATAGTGGCTCCAGGAACACACTTCTGAGTTTAAACACTTCCGCTGGCCACCGAACTCCCCAGACATGAACATTATTGAGCGTATCTGGGATGCCTTGCAACGTGCTCTTCAGAAGAGATCTCTTCCCCCTCGTACTCTTACGAATGTATAGACGGCCCTGCAGGCTTCCTGGTATCAATTCCCTCCAGCGCTACTTCAGACATTAGTCGTTTCCATGAAACGTCGTGTTGAAGCACTTCTCCGTTCTGGCGGGGGCCCTACACGATAGTAGGCGGGTGTGACAGTTTCTTTGGCACTTCAGTGTAAATGAGGTTACTTCCACTATTGTTGACGGTGAAAATAGTAGTAGCAGCCCCGGCTGAAGCAGAGCTTTTCCTGTTATCAGATGATAGAGTAAAGCAATGAAATGTATGAGTGATTTTGGTTATTTGTATATTCTATCAACAGTTGAAGGAACACCAGTGAGTGATGGTATATTCAGAAAAAAATTTATGTTATTTTAGTTCACACACAATTTTGAAATAAATGGTGAGTCAAATGAAGAGACTTTAAATATTATGAATAGGCCTAGATGTGGTGTAAAACATACATTTGGCGGCTATAGAACCAGTATGTATAAGTCGAGCAAAAAGTAAAACTGAATTTATAAAGGAGCAAATGGAAAAGTATTAGAAGTAACAGAGCCAGCATTTTGTTTATGTCAAATATGTATTGATATTCAGTTTGTCTGTGCAAGAAATAATCCTGACATTTTAATCATAAGTTTCAATAAAAAGACAGATACACAGAAATGAAATACATAGAAACAAATGTTCAAACGAATTGTATGGAAAATGTAAAGTGTTAGTTTATGTCTTTTTTCCAAATATGAATAATGATGCAGTAGAGAAACTTAAGGATGAAGATGAGATGTGGTGCTTGAAGACTGGTGGGAATATGTCAATATACCAAACAAATCTATTTGTAGTTTTATTACATGGAACCAGTCATGCATTAGTTTTGCAAAACTCATATGACTCAAATTTATAATTATCTCACGATGATATCAATGCTATGCAATGCTTGCATGGTAAAAAAAATTGAGATAATGAAAAGACTCCTTGAGCTTCCAATCAGTGCTAACAACACAGCCATCTATACCAAACAGAATGACAGTTGTGTCATTATGTCAAATTAATAAGTTCAATCACTTAGTATTTGTAAATGGAATTATAAATATTTTTATCAGTAGTGGATGTGGATAGGTAGTGATTTCAAATCACAAATAATAACAAATTGGTAAACATTTTTACCACTAGATTTACAAAAAACAGTTGGATTATATCAAAGACCAAGTGACAAAGTTGTGTTATTTGTTGACAACATGATATATATGGTACATTTTCCAAAGCAACAACTTAGTACAGGTCTATTAAACATTTTCTATTAAATTGTACAGTTAACACATACTCAAGCAGAATGTGTGTAGTCTTTAACGATTTTTTCTGTTCAGAGGTGGATGCATCTAATTTTAAAAATAAAGTGCATGGCACAATAAACAGACGGTTTTTGGGATTGCCTACTGCAGTAATTCTGCACTCAGATGCATTAATGTGATACTGTATTTTTTCAAGGACATTACATTCTATGAACATACTGTGTTCACAAAGAAGTAGTTATCGCTAGTACAGCTGATTTATCCTTACTTTCTGAGATAATAAAGGCATTAAAAGATTCATTGCAAGTATCAAGCTGTATCTTCTCCAAAATGTGTAAATATCTCAGAATTGAGAAGCCAGTTCCGATGAATATTTGAAGCTATTGGTATCGATGAGAAAAGATGAACAACAAAATGAATGTGATAACACAAAGATAAATATATTGGTTGTCAAGAAATTAAAGATTTAGATTGTTTTTATTAAAACCTATCATGTAAAGAAAAACATCCAAGTACATGTAGGAAATTTAGTCTGAAAACTATAAAAATAAGGAATATAGTATTAATAATCAAGTTGAGCATGGTTCAGATTCAACCATTCTCGATGATCCCAATTACATTGCTGGCCATTAAAACTGCTACACCAATAAGAAATGCAGATGATAAATGGGTATTCATTGGACAAATATATTATACTATAACTGACATGTGATTACATTTTCGCGCAATTTTGGTGCATAGATCCTGAGAAATCAGTACTCAGAAGAACCACCTCTGGCCATAATAACGGCCTTGATACGCCTGGACATTCAGTCAAACAGGGCTTGGATGGCGAGTACAGGTACAGCTGCCCATGCAGCTTCAACACGATACCACAGTTCATCAAGAGTTGTGACTGGCGTATTGTGACGAGCCAGTTGCTCGGCCACCATTGACCAGACGTTTTCAGTTGGTGAGAGATCTGCAGAATGTACTAGCTAGGGCAGCTGGCGATCATTTTCTGTATCGAGAAAGGCCCGTACAGGACCTGCAACATTGCGGTCGTGCATAATCCCGCTGAAATGTAGGGTTTCGCAGGGATCGAATGAAGGGTAGAACCAAGGGTCGTAACACATCTGAAATGTAACGTCCACTGTTCAAAGTGCCGTCAGTGCGAACAAGAGGTGATTGAGACGTGTAACCAATGGCACCCCATACCATCACGCTGGGTGATACGCCAGTATGGCGATGACGAATACACGCTTCCAATGTGCGTTCACCGCGATGTCGCCAAACACGGATGCGACCATCTTGATGCTGTAAACAGAACCTGGATTCATCCGAAAAAATGACGTTTTGCTGTTCGTGCACCCAGGTTCGTCGTTGAGTACACCATCGCAGGCGCTCCTGTCTGTGATACAGCGTCAAGGGTAACCGAAGCTATGGTCTCCGAGCTGATAGTCCATGCTGCTGCAAACGTCGTCGAACTGTTCGTGCAGATGGTTCCGGTCTTGCAAACGCCCCCATCTGTTGACTCAGGGATCGAGACGTGGCTGCACGATCCGTTACAGCCATGCGGATAAGATGCCTGTCATCTCGACTGCTAGTGACACGAGGCCGTTGGGATCCAGCACGGCGTTCTGTATTACCCTCCTGAACCCACCGATTCCATATTCTGCTAACAGTCATTGGATCTCGACCAACGCGAGCAGCACTGTTGCGATACTATAAACCGCAATCGCGATAGACTACAATCCGACCTTTATCAAAGTCGGAAACATGATGGTACGCATTTCTCCTCCTTACACGAGGCATCACAACAACGTTTCACCAGGCAACGCCGGTCAACTGCTGTTTGTGTATGAGAAATCGGTTGGAATCTTTCCTCATGTCAGCACTTTGTAGGGGTCGCCACCGCCGCCAACCTTGAGCGAATGCTCTGTAAAGCTAATTATTTGCATATCACAGCATCTTCTTCCTGTCGGTTAAATTTAGCGTCTGTAGCAAGTCCTCTTCATGGTGTAGCAATTTTAATGGTCAGTAGTATTTAGTAAGATGCTAAAATAGAGTAACTCATGTTTGTTTAAGTTCATAAACACTGTAGCATAAATAATTTGACTGGATACAATAAATTAAAAAAGCTGGTCTAATTACATTTATTAGTAGACGTCAGAAAAATAGAGATGGACGTCTTTGGTAGCAATTATCTTCTTTTGATGATGAATTTTCAGAAGTGGTGGAGATAAATCACTGAAAAAATTTTCCATTTTCTACCAATGTGTATAGAGAACAACAAAATAGAACAATGGTTAGTCAATATCTTGTCAATGAAACATTTGCAAACAGAATACAAACAATAAATTTCGAGAACAATATAAACTTACTTGACTTCAAGTAAAACTTGCTTGAAGTAAAACTTGCTTGAAGTAAAACTTCTTCTTGAATGCACTGAAGCCAAAAATTATGAAAACTGTAAAAGGTAATCTAAAGATACATTAAAGGTCACAAGTAAATTTTAAACTTTTTTTTTAGTACAGGATGCAGACATGTGGAAATGTTATCGACTATAGTTTTTAAACACAAAACTGTAGAACCACTGGAGAGACAGATTTAATTAAAAGTTTAAGAATGGTGAACAAAATATTTTATCAAAATTGTCAAATTTTCAAGCTTTTGGTTCTGGTTGTGCATGAAATAGAATTATTGGTCTGCAACTAGGAATTAATAGATACATTCCATTAAGAGGTTCATCTCATATATAATTATCTGAAAAATAAAAAACATATATTATTGTAAAAAATTATGATAAAAATGTTTTTGTAGGCAATGAAATCTGCATTTTAACGTGTGAACTGATCAGAAACTTGAATATTTTGAATTTATGTCTTGGTTGATAATATTTCAGTAATGGGGAATGAAATTAATATACATATATTAATTTTTATTCATTTGATGAAAAATACCAAGTGTATCCATTAAAAATAACATAGTTAAAAAGACAAAAACGGTTATCTCCTTTGTTTTAAGAATGGAAGTAATTCACATTATAGTTTTTAAAAAATGTATCTAGGCTTGTTTCGATTCAGTGTTGCAAAACATGAAGAGCTAAAATTTATTTGTTACAGAGGCTGACTCCACTTCAACAGTAAAGAAAAATTAGATAACCACACATCCAACAGCTTAGCTAATAAGCCATTAAAAGTAGAAGTACCAGACAAGGGTTCTTATGCAAGTCTTAAAAATTATCAACATACATAGACAGTTCCTTTCGTTATTTATGCAGATATTGAGAGATTACTGTTGAAGGTGGATACCGCACACCCTAGTTCTAAAAATTCATATAAAATGAAACATCAAAGGATGAGGCTTGTGATTCCTGTTATTATATTAAATATATTAACGATGATGATAAATATCCTGTCATGTACAGAGGACCAAACTATGATAAAAATTTATAGAATGCTGAAAATGGAGCTTCATGAAATTGGATAATTCGTTCTGAAATTGAGGAAGTGAAACCAAGAAGATCAAAAGCTTGTTCATTTATTCATTTGATCATTCAACAGGAAAATATATAAAGCTAGTGTGTAAAAAATGCTATTTACAATTGAAGATGCCTAATTTTGTGTCAGTATATTTATATAATCACTGAGAACATGATTCTCATTTGTTCATAAGACAACTCAGTTATGATAATAAAGAACCATAGTTAATACCAAATAATGAAGATAGATATAAAAGGGTAATCCGAAAAGTAAGGTCTCCTGTTTTTTTATAAGTACATAGACCTGTCTACAATAGTTTACATCAGTTTACAGCTTGAACATTTAGCTATTTTTCAACATACTCACCATTTCTGTCAATGCGTTTTTGTAGACGCTGTGGCAGTTTTTGTGTGTCCATGTCATACCAGCTCGCTGCCATGCTCTTCAGAAAGTTATGAACCTCTTCTTTCACCTCCTCGTCGGAGCTGAATTGCTGCGACCACAATTAACGGTGACAGGTACAGTGAGATTCTGAAAAAACTCAAATGGGCAATTCAAAATCAAAGAAGAGGAATGTTGACCAAGGGCACACACATTCTCCATGACAATACTTGCCCACACATCGCTCAGCAAACTGTTGCTCTTCTGCAACAGTTTCAGTGGAACATAATCACTGCCCTATAGTCCTGACTTTACACCCAGTGACTATCAGCTGTTCCCTAGGTTAAAAGAACATTTGGCCAGAAAGCAATTCAGCTCTGATGACGAGGTGAAAGATGTTAATCACTTTCTGAACAGAATGTTGGCGAGCTGGTATGACATGGGCATACAAAAACTGCCACAGTGTCTACAAAGACACAGCGACAGAAATGGTGATTATGTCGAAAAATAGCCAAATTTTCAACCTGTAAACTGATGTAAACCATTGTAGAACTAAACAGGACTATGTACTCATAAAAAAATAGCAGACCTTACTTTTATGATTACCCTCAAATTAATTTCAGCAAGGAGACAGAAAATTTAAAGATAATCTTTATTGATACAATCAGATTCATGACTTCAAGCACTGACAAACTTTCATTGAATTAGAAAAAGGAGCTAATGATGAATATTATAAAGTTTTTTTCTAAATAATCTAGTCAGTCTAGCAATAAACCCAGTTTTCTGTCCCTTTGATGATATGGACAGCTGGAAGAAATTAAAAGAATCATTGCTTCCACCAAGACAAGAATATTACAATATATTGAATGACTGTGAAATAAATGATAAGAATATAAACATGTAGATTTAGATTCAGAAATATTTAATATCGAATTCTTGGTGAATATCATGATTTACGTCTTAAAAGTGATGTTTTGTTGTTACTAATACATTTGAAAATTTTAGAATAACTTGCTTAAAAGCATACAATTCGCATCTACCTTGGTGTTTTACTGTATCTGACTTATCCTTTCATGTAATGCTAAAATGAATGGACGACCACTCGAATTGTTATATGTTTACAATATAATTCTAATGGTAGGAAAAGGAAGAAGAGGTGTGTAACAGATACATGAAGGCAAATAATAAGCATCTGAAAGATTATGATGGAAGAAAGATATCAAATTATTTAGCACATTTAGATGCAAACCGTCTATATGGTTATGCTATAAGTCAATATTTACCATATGGTGGATTTGAATGGGATGATCCAGAGTCACCTGATTATAATAAAATAAGTGAGATGTGCGACACTTCTAAAAATGGATACGTATTTGAATTAGAAGCAGAACTGCATGATTAGACAGAGATATACTATTACACCCAAAAACAGAATTGTGTCTGGAACTAAAGAATGGAAGTTGTTGGCTAATCTGGATGATAAAAATAATTATGTATCTTATAAAAATCTGTCTCTAGGAAAGAGAGCTACAAAATTAGAGCTACAAAATTTAAACAATCCGATTTGTTAAAAAAATATATAGATTTCGATAGAGAAATGAAGATGAAACAACAATGGTTTTGGAAAGATTTCTACAAACTGATGAATAATTTAGTAATTGGAAAAACAATGGAAAATATTAGAAACATTGTGGATATAAGGTGGTTTCAGATGGAGATAAATGTGAAAGACTTGTGGCAAAACGAAAATTCAAAGGAAGAACAATATTTAATGAAAATCTTGTCAAAATTCACATGAATCAAACCAAAATTATGTTTAAGAAACCAGTTTACATTGGTATGAGAGTGCTGGATTTATCAAAGGAACTGATATATGATTTTCACTACACACTTATGAAACCAAAACACAGCAGGTATATTGAGCTTTGCTATGGAGATATAGTCAGTTATATCTACACGTACAGACTGTATATTTCTATGAAGACATGAAATCAGTGACTGAAAAATTTGATACAAGTAACTGTCCAACAGATAATATATGCAAAATTACACAACTAAACAGGAAAGTTTTTGGAAAAATAAAAGATGAATGCAGTGGGAATATAATGGGAAAATTCTGTGGTATGTGATCAAAGATATTTTCTTATAAAGTGAGTGATAAGAAGGAGAAAAAATTCAAAATGGAGCTAGAAATGTATTGTTAAAAATAATATATTAGAAGACTACAAAGACTGTTTGTTTAGTGGTACTGAGCAATACAAATTATGAATTTAATATGAAGCTTTAATCACAAAATGTTTTCAGTCAAGGTAAATAAAAAAGCATTGAGTTGGAATAATGATAAAAGATATGTTTTGGAAAATAAAATAGATACATTGCCATATCGACATTATGAGCTGCCACTGTCAGATTTTTCATTATCAATACATTCTACATCATCGAAATAAAAATCTGGAATCTCTTCCTCTTCTTCATCTTTAAAAAGTAAATAATATAATTCAGGTTTATTACAGACCATTTTGCTATCTCTTCAATAGCAGAAACCATTACAGGTTATTCGTTGTGACTTTCTGAGTTGTCCATTTGCATAGAAAAAATTTATAATAAAATTAAAAAAGTACAAACTAAATTTAAATTTTATTAATAAAAAATTTTTACTATATAAATAATGGCTCTACTCACGGCTCCCAAAAACTCTAGCGACGTAGCTGCACAGTGGTATCTAATTGTCTATGTCGCTCTTGGTTCTTCCTCTTCCTAACATCTGTTCTGTGTGTTCCACTAGCTTACTATTTCCCCAAACAGTCGATTTTGCCCCTACTTCCTGTTTCCTGTATCTGTTACTTTATCAACTCTCGAACCTGACTTCTTAACAGCTCAATATTTTGCACTATTTTCTTGATTTTCTGGTGTGACTTCATCGCTTCCTTGTCCGCTGTCATCGCTAACAGTTTCGCCTCTTTTGCCTCATACAAGGTTTACACAGCTAATGTTCGGATACTTTTACCTTCCTCTTCGATTTCTGTACTAATTTTCTTTTGCTTTATTTATTTCATTTTTTAATTCTTTCCTAAATTCTTGTTCCCTCTTCACTGCCCTGTCTTCCAGTTTCTTCTTCCTCTTCATTGCTCTGTCTTCCACCTTCTTTAAGAAAGGTTAATAGATTGTCTTCGTCCTGCTCGATTTCCGTCTTATTCTTATGTGAGGATGTACGCGAATTCGATCGCGAGAGTGGTCTACTGGGCCTAACAGATCTCGCTCTGTTCTGAGCCCAGCAGTCCGGTATGTTTGCTAGACCTTCATCGTGTCGTTATGCGACATCGTCTTCGTATTCGTTCCAGCTATCGTTAGTGTGATGTACATCTGTCTCAAATTGGATTTGATCCCAATCAGTTGTGAAGTTGTCCCTCTCATTTTTGAATTTAGATGTTCCTCAGGAACAACCATCTGATCCTCTCCTTTGTCTGCGAAACTTACTTTGCGTAACCATTTGGAACACAGAACCATTTTACGTAACACTTCAAAATTCGCGGCTAAACAAAAGTGGTTTGCCGAAGACTAACATATTTATAAAATTACGCTGAGAACTGCGGAACTCATCAGCAGAAGCAGTATTTTCCTGAAGATGGCGACGATTTGGATCGCCGAAATATCGAGTCAAGTTGATTTTAGGATCCGGCAGCAAACCCGAAGAGATTTTCCGTGGACCCAGATGACAAGCAACGGGAGTCATAGCGTGTGTTGTGGTTTTTTGAGTGCGGCAGGAAAACGGTACCTTTCCGGAAATGAGTTCCTATTCTATATTCAACCGTCTCGGTTGCCACTACAAGTTCTAGAAGTCTGCAAAAGGAATTTAGTTATACCGCGTAATCAAAGAGCATATGTTGATGCTGTCTACTCTGTGCGGTTGTACTGAACTGCTAAGCCTCAATTATTGTTTGTTTTTTCTGTCCTAACGCTAATCATTTGTGTATCTAAGCATGTAGTACAATCCACGACAGTTTGGCGTTTGTTGCAAGTCACCTTAATGACATTGCAATTTTAATGACTATCAGTGCAAATCCCTAAACATCATACAAATGGGTGTGTGTATACATGTATGTTCCACATCGCCTCTTAAACCACTAGATCGATTTCAACCAAACTTGGTAAATATGTCACTATCTGGAAAATAACTTTGTGAGGGTAAGAACCACACGTTATCGAAGGTGCGGGGATGGGGGTGAAAAAATACTGTAGCTCACGACGCTCGAATTCACAGACCTATTCATCCAGTATTGGAAATTAAGAGCACTTCGTCACTTGCAACAAACGTTACATATACTTTTAAACCATTTACGAAACTTTTTTGCTAGTAACCCCCACAAAATGATAACAGGAAAAAGTTTATCACTTACTACATTTTAGCTGTTCATGCAGCGAAACTTCCACATCAGGACTAAAATTCTAATTTATTACTTCTTTTCTATTAACACTATTCACGTAGTTCAGGAGATATGACGTCATGAACACTGAGATGCGTGAAAAATTGTCTCATCATATACTACGTTCTAATTTATTACGCCTTTACTACTAACTCTATTCGTAACATACTTCGCAGACAGTATAAAAATATACAAAGACTGCATCTGTACAGTTATATTTTTTTACAACACATTGCTCAGGAGATATGATGTCTTGGGGTTTGAACTTCGTGAAATTGAAACTGCAGGATGGCATTCGCTACAGATAAAGTTGAAATAAGTGTAACAATATGTGTGAAATAAGCTGGAAATATGAGAAATATATTAGACAAATGCATACTCCGGCAAAGCCGCAGGTGAAAAGTTTTTGCTAAACCTCTGGGTCTATTTCACCCAAACCTGCTGGAAAGAAATACTATGGGGGTAAGAACTAGCGACTTCGTATTTGGACGGGGGTGATGGCTTGGAGAGAAAAGGGGGAGGAAGGAATGGACAAACGTAGAGAACGGAAGGAGGAGATGGACTCGGGTATGAGGAAGAAAGATATGAACACTTTGAGGTGAAGGGGGGAATGGATATAGAAAGAGGAGAGGAGGAGGTAGACGCACACAGAGGGAGGAGGGGAGGGTGGCACGATGAGGGGAACAGGAAAGGAAAGAGGAGATGATGAACAGAGGGAGGGTCAGTAGAAGGTGGATTGAAAGACATCTCACCCGTCTAAATTTCCAGTTTTATTTTACTTTTGGTACCACTTTCAACTTACATCACGCCATCTTCAGGCCCCTGCCGGACATGTAGGAAAAATCCCACCTCTGGTACAATCAAAATAGGGCGAGCGTACAGTCACTGGTATCACTACACATATTTTGACAAATTGACGAAATAACCTGCCCCTGCATGCTGGCTCCTATGTTGATTGTACAAGAGATGGGATTCTTCCTACACTTCAATCAGGGTCCTCAAGATGGCGTAATGTAACCCTGAAACTGATAGCAGAAGTAAAATAAAACTGTAAATTTAGATGGTTAGGGGCTTTGATTTGACATTTCACACTGAAGAGTGAGATCCCACAACTCTCCAGTATGAAGATGAAGTTATAGAGGACTGAGTCAATCTGGAGGAACAGGAGAGAGAGACGGGGACGAGGAAATAAACAGAGGAAGAGGAGATGGACGGTGAGGGGAGGAGGAGGTGGAGAGAGAGAGAGGGAGAGAGAGACGGGAGTGAGAAGATTGAGAAAAAGGGGAGAAGAGGATATGGACAAGTTAGAGGGAGGAAGAGATGGACAGGCAGAGGGAGAAGATCAGGAAAAGGGAGTGAGGAGAACATAGAGGAAAAAGTGGAGATGGACTCAGAAGAGTCGAAGGACATGGACAAAGGGGGAAGGAGCAGAGGGACAGAGGGGGCAGGAGCAGATGGACAGAGAAAGTAGAGAGTAGCAGATGGACAGAGAGAGTGGCTGTAGGAGATAGACGTGGAGGGGGTGGGGTATAGTAGAGGAGGGGGAGGGAAGGGGAAGAGAAGGAGATGGACAGAGAAGAGAGCGGAAGAGATGGACAGAGAGAGAGTTAAGGAGGAGATGGACTAATAGAATTGGTTCAAATGGCTCTGAGCACTCTGGGACTCAACTGCTGAGGTCATTAGTCCCCTAGAACTTAGAACTAGTTGAACCTAACTAACCTAAGGACATCACAAACATCCATGCCCGAGGCAGGATTCGAACCTGCGACCGTAGCGGTCTTGCGGTTCCAGACTGCAGCGCCTTTAACCGCACGACCACTTCGGCCGGCGACTAATAGAATTGGAATACATATATACCTCGGTACTCAGCTAGCAAGTACAATATATAGAACGATATTGTGGTAGATCGTGTCACGAGATGTACTGACATTTTTGTCAGCCTAATGAGCCACCTAACGGTGTAAGTGGAGCAACAAGATGGTGCTACATTGCCTTGCCGCGGCTTGCTTTGTCCTGAGGTCAGCGTGCGGTCGAGAACACCGTAGGTGCAAATGAGGTGTCGTAAATTGCGTCACGGTGGCTGTCCGGCGATGTTTACGAGGCCAGAGCCTCGCAATACCGGCGGCTCCGGGGGCGGCAGGCGACAGCGGTGGCGGCGTCGCCGGCGTAAGAGCGGCTAATGAAGAGCCGTAGGGCGTGGCCGCGTATTACGGCGTTGGCGCGGCCGCTGCCACTGCTGCTGATTAGGCAGCAGCCACTGTGCGCACGCCTCTCCCATTGTTATTACGCCGCGAGCCTCCCGAATTTCCTTTAAAAGCCTTCCCGAGCTCGATGCTGAAAGAAGCACCCCCGAGAGGCCGCCCCGTGCCCGGAGTTTAATTAGCCTAATGCACGCACCCGCCAGATTCTCGCACACTCGTTTATATTTGGTGCCCCATTAACTTATTTTTATCGCCGCCGAAGGATAGTTCGACGTCCTGAGGTGAAACACACCACAGGGCGTTCTTTCTATATGCATGCGCAAATGTTAGCTTCCGGGGATACGGGGAAAGCGTAAAAAATGAGTTTGCCACGCAAATTTTCTAATTTTTATCACACTCGTAACTAAAGGGAAAAGATATCGTAAAGACTATCACTGGGATCTCTGGAGTCAGTTTTCGAATTGCTGCTCATTCCTTAAAACACAGTTTCAAGAGAGTTTGCAACACTTTCCACCGGACAGTAAATTTATTTTTTCCTGTATCTCGCGACGAAAAATATGTGCCCTTACGTTACTCGAACTCAGGCATGGTATCGATGAAAGGTGTGATACTGTTTGGAACCAATAATATCCAAAGCAGTTTTCAGCAACTGCACAGAATTCTTCTATTAGGAAATTACGCTGACGTGTAACATGAGGATTCGTGAACAGGTAAAATGGAAATTAGGGGCCGCGCGGGATTAGCCGAGCGGTCTAAGGCGCTGCAGTCATGGACTGTGCGGCTGGTTCCGGTGGAGGTTCGAGTCCTCCCTCGGGCATGGGTGTGTGTACTTGTCTTTAGGATAATTTAGGTTAAGTAGTGTGTAAGCTTAGGGACTGATGTCCTTCGCAGTTAACTCCCATAGGATTTCACATACTTTTTTTTTTTGGTAATTAGGATGGATTTGTGAGATGATTCAGAAATTTTTCGAACTGTAAGTCTATCTGTGATAAATGTGGAGCACTGAACAGCAAAATCATTATAACGATTGGGGACCAGATTGAGCAATACGTCACAGAGTGAGGGATGCCTGGAAAAACAAGGAAATACAATAAACTCAGCTCAGGCATCATGACGTGAAGATTATGATAACGTCCAGTCAGAATTGTAACTACCGTAGCCTACTACAGATTATCATAAGTAAGCGTAGTCTACGGTAGCTCTCCTAGCTGCTTTCCTAGTAGCTCAGTTAAGGTCGTACCTGTACATTAGACGTGTTGCATACCAATCGGTCGGTGATTCATAACGATCGTTTCTTTATGTTTGCTATCAGTATCGTACTAGATTCCCCTAAAAACCGAAAGCGATGAACTGGCTAGCAACTGAGTGAGGATATATCAGGTCGCCCACGCAACCGTCCTCTGTACTTTTGTGTTTCCTGCATACGTTGGTGCAAGAAGGATTGCCTCGCCACTGCTGTCCAAGAAGTGCACTTCCAAGGGAACCTCCATCGACCTGTGCCGCCATCTGCGTGGGTTTTCCTCCTGGTTCCGCTCTGGTAAGGTCACGTGGCCGTCTGTTAGTAGTTAAAGTACGGTCTTACAGTCAAACAGGTAATAAATGCAATGGACTCCAGAAAAGACTACACCGATATGATACCGATCTATGGGGAGAGCACCGCAGTGGAGCTGAGGCCCGAAGGCTGTATTCACAACGTTTTCCAAAGCAACGTCTACCTTCTGCGCATGTTTTTAGACGTACAGAGATGGGCTGAAGAACCGAAGGAGCTGTCCAGAACAACGTGTTAATCCACGACCCACCCGATGTTGCCAGGAACGTTATTGAGTATTTTGGAGCATGTCCCACACACGGTAAGCATAGCAGAAACGAAAATGACGCTTAAGTACAACGAAGTGTTAACGAAAGTGTTATAGTGCTATTGCGTTTCAGTTGTATTATTATTTGTACCTATAACAATAACAATAATAATAATAATGTGGTCATTGTTATTAATATTATGGAAGTCACTAGATCTAGCACGGTAATACCTATTTCTCATCTTAATTAGGACAAAGAAGAGCTGCAGCAGTCCTGTGGTATCGAGATCTTCGGTACAAAAGGATTCTGGAGGAACGAAAATGCCACCCCTTAAAGGGGTGCACCTACACCAACAGCTACACAGAAACGATTTCCAAAGTCGGATGTCGTTCTGCAGACGTCTCGTACATAAAGTAGCCATAAATCCGGATTTCATCAGGCAGATTCTATGAGGAGATGAATGCTATTTCGCCAGTGACTTCACTGCCAATAGACACAATCTACGTTATTGGGCTCCTGCAAGTCCTCGCTGGTTACGATTACACCTCATGCAATCTCACTGGGAGGTTAACGTATGGTTCGGCATTCTAGAAGACTACATTATAGATCAGTTTATTTGGCTCCCAAACTGTTGGCAGTTTTTGCAATTCATACAGATTGAGCTGAGTCTCCGGCATCTCCTAGAAGACATCCCACTTCAGTTATCTATAAGGCACTGGTTTCAGCACGATGGTGCACCACCCCATTTTTGTAGAGGGGTTAAGAAATATCTCATCTCAACAGTGTGTACACGAAACGGTTGGCCTGTCGTGATGGTTGCATTCGATAGCTAGCGAGACCACCTGATTTAAAGCCCATTCTTATAGGGTTATATCAAAGGCAGGGTTTACGAAACAGAATCGGAAGATCCCTACGTGTTAAAAGAACGAATACCTCACGCTTGCGCTTCAGTATCTGAAGAAATGTTAAGAGGTGTCCATGCCAAAACCGGGAGGCGCTTACATCAATGCATCGAACAAGACGGACATGTTTTTAACATTTGTAGTATGAATAATGCAATTATAAAGATATGTCAGTCTATATCATTGACTGATGACCACAGCAGTTATGTCCCTTAGTGCTCAGAGCCATTTGAACCATTTTTGTATATCATTGATTTAAAGGAATATAATTATGGTATTCATTATTTTCATTGTTCTTTGATGCAGTCAAAGATATGATAGCATTTACGTAATACTGCCTATTGGGAATCAAAAATTGGTGCACAATGTTTTGTTAATAAGCTAACTGTCATATATTTGTATGCCTTGAAACAAGTAATTAATATTCTTTGGCCCCTGTGCGTCTTGTTTCGGTGAGGCACAATCATTCTTCTACAGAGACACTCTTATCGAGACAAGGAATCGATCCCGGCACCCCTCCAACATCAAGTTTTCTAGCGAGGAGCTATAGGACCAATTACAGCTGTAAATTGTTTGTTTTCTTACGTGTAGCAGGGTCTCTTCTCTGTTGGTGTGCAGTCCCCTTTACTTTCTGCTTAGTCAAACCTTTCGGCGTCTCTGGTAATTGGGACCAACAAACGTCAACAAAGGACGACGTTCGTGAATCACGTGGTGTAAAGCATAGTGTAAGCTAAAACCATTCTTGTTCTTCATAGTTATCCTCCTGTCTATTACCTAAAAGTAAACAGTATATAGAAAAATTGGAATTGTCAATAATTCAGGTTTCATTCGAAAATTGGTGATTTGTAACGTGAAACATAGGGATGTTGTAGTAAAAATAAAGAAAACAAAACAGTGCTAGAAAATTCAATTTCTTCAACAAAAGGTAAAATTAAAAAGACAAAAAAAAGTCAAACAATGCTCCAGTACTTCGTCGAACTTGAAATAAAGATTTTTCTGTTATCTATAAACAGCTTTCGCATTTACCAATAATAACAGGAAACTTTTGCCGATCACAATGAAGAACGTTCTTTTGAATATAAAATATGGCTGAAACGGTCTTCTATTAGGGAATAGGGAAACAATAGGAAGGACTGGACCCCTTTTTTTGTCATTCGTTTTATTTAACAATCATATCAACAAATTCCTCTAAAACTACAATATCTTAACCATGATTACTTTAGGCAATAAGAATAGTAATTCACAAGAATTTAGTGAATCTGCTACCAATATCTTTTTTATGAAACGAAGTCTATCTGATATATAAGAAAATTCTAAAACCACTGACAATTATGCGCCTGACGGCTTAAATTAAGACACACAATATTTCTGACTAGTCTTCGGACACTGAGAACTAATGTTCTCAAAAACATTTACCTAAATAACAACCTGCCAGAGATGTAACGGATAAATAGCAGGATGAAGTTAATACAAAGGCAATTGTTTCACACTCAAGAGTCAATCAATATCACTAAGGCTTACTAAGGTTCCAAACTTCGGCTTCAAGGCCCAATAACACAATTAGTCAGCGCAAAGTCTTACTAAGAGTAGCACAGAAACAACGTTTCACAATCTTATGTTGCTCTTGAGACAAGGTTTAGTAAAAATAATAAATATCATAAATACCCAAGTATTAGCACCAGAATTAATTAGCGAGGAGTGACGCCAGGTCGCTCGAAGGCAAAACGAAGCCAAGGCGGAAGGCGGCAGTTCGTACAAGACCCACTTCTCGAGTTTCGACTCGGAGCCACCTTCCTCTACCCAGGATTTCACAGCCCCGGTACCCAAAGGTGGAAAGGTAGCGCTTACTCCAAAACACCAGCCGGCCAGCTGTAACATTTAACAAGCGCACAGAACAGGTCCGCAGGGACAATGCAAACAACCACCAAAAGATATTAAATAACAGGTTAAATTACTCACTAACAAAACGGTACATCGCCTTTGTCTCACTACGAATGAAGTACACAGGCAAGGTACAAGCAACAGCGAAAATCTTATTAATAACCTTAAGGGAATTGCCTGCTTCAAGATGTAAAAAAAAAACCTTACAATTACTAGCACGGCCAGCGGGCACTCCAGTCTTAGACACAATTAAATTACGTGAACTCCCATGCCCCACTGTTCAGTGAAAATCGTAACGAGCACAATTCTGAAAATTTCATTATAAGCTTTACTGGAGCACGCTGCACTAAGGCTCCCAAACACTTGAATTCAGTATGTTTGATAAACAGATTACGGCCTTGGAACTGATTACGTATTACATCAAACAACAATTTCCCAGGAGCTGGAACAGGCACGCTCGTGCATTACATTAATATTTAACAGCTGTCTTGAGCACCATGAACTCTTCAGAGGCACACTTTGACTTCCATGGTAACACCCATGCGCTTATAGTTACCAGAACTGAGGTAGCGGCCCTCAACACCTTCAAACACATGCCCTAAGTACAGTCTCATTTAACTTTTCGCTGGACGTCCGACATGGCTTGCGTCGGGTACAGCAGGCGGCAATAAGGCAGCGGACGACCGTAGACAGCCGTGTCCGGAACTAGCAGCACACAACCCAAGGCAGCAACAAGCCACATCACAGGCGACAGGAAAGGCTCGCCACCAAGCTGCCTCATACGTGTGGTCGGTTACCGCTCCAGTACAAGAGCACTCCGGCCTCAGGTAACATCGAACGCCAACTGTCCCGTCCTTGGCGAGAGCCTCCAGTTAACTCCTCCGGCAAGGATAAAGCAGCCAAAATTCAGTACGCGCCACAAGAAAAGATAAGAGCGCGAAGGCGAGGTACTTGCAAATACGCTGGCGCGCCAGCAACGCGACGGCTCAATAGCAATAATTATATATTATAAATTTGTGCATGTAAACAGTACATGCAACAAAAGTAATTGTTTTGGTTGCATAAAAGCTCAGAAGTTACGCCGTGAACTAATTGTTATTATGAAAGGTAGAATATACTCTATAAGGACATAAAATACATACTGGACTTGCACTGAAAGACGTACGCTTCCAATTTTATGCAAAAGAAACAGGAAATAAACAAAAAAAACAAATAGATTCTTTGATTTACACATTCTCTCTTACAGACTCATTTACGTTTCTTTCCCTACCAGTGCTGTCAGTAACACCATTTACTACGTCATGTAAGTAGAGTACCAAAACTACCAAATCGTATTTTTAGAGCGCAACTTTTTATCCACTAGAGCAGTACGTTTACTGGAGAGTCGCTCGTATAAGGAGGCCAACACCAGCTGCAATGTTGTCAGTTGTCAGTTGTGAGGTTCGATCAAACACCTAAGGTTCAAATGGCTCAAATGGCTCTGAGCACTATGGGACTTAACATCTATGGTCATCAGTCCCCTAGGACTTAGAACTACTTGTACCTAACTATCCTAAGGACAGCACACAACACCCAGCCATCACGAGGCAGAGAAAATCCCTGACCCCGCCGGGAATCGAACCCGGGAACCCGGGCGTGGGAAGCGAGAACGCTACCGCACGACCACGAGATGCGGGCAAACACCTAAGGTAAAGGGACCAAGTCTGCACATTCGTTTCACACAAGTATTATCAAGTAGTTGTCCGAAGTGGCGTTGGGAACATTTTTGTGAACCAACAGCAACTGTTCGCTTTTGACTAGATGACGGGCTGACCACGGCATGATTAAAATGGATGCCTGCCTACAGCAGAGTGTGGGCACACGTAGGGTACGTGACGAGAACTGTACACAAGGCAATGTGAGGAATTAAATGATCGCTTCACGATTCAGTAGCGGAGTAGCGACTAAGAACGTAAAATTTCAGCTAAACAGAAAATTAAAAGTATGTTTGGACAATCAGCTGAGTGTATGAACTATTCTATTGTTTCGTGGATGTGTGTATTTTCTTATGATCAACAGTCCCTCCATTATGGGCCTTACTAATTAATCTTTTGTTTTAAGAAATGGCAGTTTCATTGATTCCTTAACCATGTTCGTGACTCATATGTTTTAGTAATGTTCGGTAGAATTATTTAACATTAAGATGCGATATTCGCAATTGGAAAAGTGCATCATGGCAGGGAACAGAGACCGCAAGAACATGATGTGGCGAAGTTGAGCGGTGAGAGGGGCGGGGATGGGGTTGGGTGGGGGGTGAAGGGGTTGAGGTGGGGTAGTCACAGAGTTTTAAGTACCATCTTTTTCCCTTCGAGAAAGTCAAGCTGTGCCTACGGAACTACGAGGGGCGTTCCCTAAGTAATGCAACACATTTCTTTCTGAAAGCAAGTTGATTTTATTCATGATTTCTATACACCAAGTTATTCCTTTCACTTTTAGCTACGAAACCGTATTTTTTAGTATAATCTCCGTTCAGTGCGACGGCCCTACACCACCTTCCTGGCATGGCCACTCTACGGGTCGACATAAGAGCCAACGTTCTGCCGCATCAATAACCTACCCATCGTCCATGTAGTGCTTCCCATTCAGTGTGTTCTCCATTGGGCCAAACAGATGGAAAGCGGAAGATGCGAGATCCTGGATGTAGGATGGATAAGAAAGCACAATACAAGGAAGTGAGTGAGCTTCTCTAGGGTGCATAGGTTTGTGTAAGGCCTTCCGTTGCCATTAAGAAGGAGAATTTCGTTTACATTTTTGTAGTGACGAACACATTGAAGTCGCTTCTTCAATTTCCTCAGAGTAGTGCAATACACTTTAGAGTTTATCGTTGGACCGTGAGGCAGGTCGTCAAATAGAATAAATCCTCCAGGGTCCCAGCAATTCGCCACCATGACTTTATCGGCTGAAAGTGCAGTTCTGAACTTTTTCTTCAGGGGAGAGGTGATGTTCTGCCACTACATGGACTGTCGTTTTCTTTCCGGTTCGAAGTGTTGAATCACAGCCCTGTGACTATTCTAAAAGAAATTGTGACAGTCAGCCTCATAAAGCACCGGCAATTCCACACAGCTAATCCTTTATTGCTTTGTATGGTCATCTGTTAGACGGCGGCGAACCCAGTGTACCCTAACTGATGGACGAGTATGTCAGCACTACCGGCAGAGACGTACAGTTGTGCAACAAAGTGTTTGATTGTGATCCATCGATCACCTCAAACGAAATTGTTCGCACGTTCCAACATTGCAGGAGTTACAGCTGTGTACGGACAGCAGACATTTTGCACGACTTTATTGCAATGGTGAGAGACATCTTGCTCAACGATTCACCGTGCTTTTGTTCACTACCAGGTCTCTGCAGACATTCAGCAAGCGCCTATGAATATCTGCTATGCTATTGTTGTCCCCCAATAGAAAATGAAAGCTCTCTGTTTGGAACGCACCTCCATTACCGACGCCATTTTGTAGGCTATATATAGCGCCGCCTCCTACCGAAACCTCATGAAACTATAGGGACCGAAGGAGGAATATTTCGCGACGTCCCACAACAAATTCTGCTCTTTTAAACCGAAACTGGCCGAGCAAAAAGATGTGATCCATTTGTTATTAAATGCTCCTCATGTTTAATGGTGTTAGTAGAGTATATTTCTATATAATCACTCTTCGACTCGACATATTTTTTCCAAAGACTGACGACTTCTTGCAGAGCTAGGTTGTACAAGTCATCATGTGGCTGTTCGGGTCGTTCCAACGTTGAAAATCACCTAGTCGCCATTCTAGCACTGAAATGCCTATCACACAAAAGGTTCTTCATATGCGGAAAGAACAAGAAATCACTTGGTAAAATGTCAAGAGAATGTAGGAGGCGAGACAAAATTTAATAACGCAAAAAGGAGCATGTGTGGCCATGTCCCTGCAGAATAAGCTGTGGCGACTCGTGGAGAACAGACGCCGGTTTGGACAGCTTGCCGCGACACTTCATCTTAACAGACTATCGTTTCTTAATCAGAAAATTTCGCTAGTATTTATTAGCATGATGTTTGTACACCACAGGACGGCTTTCCCAAAAACCACTCAGTATCATCTTACCCTAAATATCTACCGAGCAAGGCCGTGTCAAACTTCACGCATGCAGTGTGCGGGCCGCCTGAGAAGCACAGCTTGGTCTGCTCCGGTTTTGCTCGTTCCTTCCCGGTAGCACCCGGCACAGCGCGAAATCTCGTGGAGTATTGTAGGGGGGCATTTTTCGATCGGTACAGTTCTATTCAGTTCGACAGAATCGCGGTGTCAGTGCTGTGTACCCTTCACTAGGCTTCAGTAGATAATTGAACAACCACTTATTCAAGAGGAATTTATTGACACTGGTCACACATAATATGGCATTAATTATAAGTGCAAATCCCCACTAAGTTAAATAGCTATCTGCTTGTCAAGACCTTTACACCTCCGGTACTCTGCGGGTGATACGGCTGACGTGCGTTTTATTGGGTTCAGGGAAAGGGTTATCTTATGCACCGGTGCTGGGCCCGTACATCGCATCCTTCGCGCCCGCCGTTGTGTTTGCGTCTCGGCCACCATCTCAGGTGAACACCAGTCCGACGTTTCGTGCCGTCCACTGCTCAAGCTCCCGCAACAGAGTGTCCACACTAATCTTCCACATGCCGCAACAGAATCTCGACTATCCCTACGCCAGACCACAGAATCGACTCGTTCCTCTCTCTAATCACCTGGATTTCTTTTCCGATTGACGAATACAGTGTTTCCTATGGGCAGGGAGTGCATCGATATTTGGTAGAACATACATTGCGACTTTGGCAACGGTTGGTTGTTGCTTACTTCATCTGTATCTTGCGGAATGTGGTGACGGTTCTCGCATCTTTCGTGCATAACGACAGGAGGCAAAGGCTAGGTCTCGTTGCAGATCGGATGCTACTTATCGCAACACACTGGTGCATCATTACGCCACCCAAACCGTCTAGAAACAGCAGCACCCCTGTCTGGCCGATGACCAACGAAGTTACCGTAACCAGGCACATATCTACTTCTATATACGTACTCCACAAGACAACGTATGATGCTTGCTGGAGGTTAACTTGTACCACTACTAGTTATTACCTTTGCTGTTCCATTTGCGAACAGATGTTGTTGTTCTCGTCTTCAGTCCAGAGACTACTTTGATGCAGCTCTCTTTGCTGGTCTATCCTGTGCAAGCTTCTTCATCTCCCAGTACCTACTGCAACCTACATCCTTCAGTATCTGCTTAGTGTATTCATTTCTTGGTCTCCCTTCACGATTTTGCCCTCCCTGTTGCCTCCAATACTAAATTGGTGATCCCTCGATGTCTCAGAACGTTTCCTACCAACCGATCCCTTATTCCAGTCAAGTTGGCCACAAATTTCTTTCCCCCAATTCTATTCAATACCTCCTCATTAGTTATGTGATCTGCGCATCTAAGCTTCAGCATCCTTCTGTAGCACCACATTTCGAAAGCTTCTATTCTCTTCTTGTCCAAACTATTTATCGTCCATGTTTCGCGTCCATATATGGTTACACTCCATACAAATACTTTCAGAAACGACTTCCTGACACTTAAATCTATACTCGATGTTAACAAATTTCTCTTCTTCAGAAACTCTTTCCTTGCCATTGCCAGTCTACATTTTATATCCTCTCTACATCGACCATCATGAGTAATTTTGCTCCCCAAATAGCAAAACTCCTTTACTACTTTAAGCGTCTCATTTCCTAATCTAATTCCCTCAGCATCACCCGACTTAATTCGACCACATTCGATTATCCTCGTGTTGTTTTTGTTGATCTTCATCTTATATCCTCCTTTCAAGACATTGTCCATTCCGTTCAACTGCTCTTCCAGATCCTTTGCTGACAGAATTACAATGTCATCGGTGAACCTCAAAGTTTTTATTTCTTCTCCATGGATTTTAATACCTACTCCGATTTTTTCTTTTGTTTCCTTTACTGCTTGCTCAATGTACAGATTGAATAACATCGGGGAGAGGCTACAACCCTGTCTCACTCCTTTCCCAACCACTGCTTCCCTTTCATGCCCCTCGACTTTTATAACTGCCATCTGGTTTCTGTACAAATTGTAAATAGCCTTTGGCTCCCTGTATTTTACCCCTGCCACCTTCAGAATTTGAAAGGGAGTATTCCAGTCAACATTATCAAAAGCTTTCTCTAAGTATACAAATGTTAGAAACGTAGGTTTGTCTTTCCTTAATCTAGCTTCTAAGATAAGTCGTAGGGTCACTATTGCCTCACCTGTTCCAACATTTCTATAAAATCCAAACTGATCTTCCCCGAGATCGGCTTCTACCACTTTTTCCATTCGTATGTAAAGAATTTGCGTTGGTATTTTGCAGCTGTGATTTATTAAACTGATAGTTCGGTAATTTTCACATCTGTCAACACCTACTTTCTTTCGGATTGGAATTATTACACTCTTCTTGAAGTCTGAGGGTATTTCGTCTGTCTCATACATCTTGCTCACTAGACGGTAGAGTTTTGCCAGGGCTGGCTCTCCCAAGGCTGTCAGTAGTTCTAATGCAATGTGGCCTACTCCCGGGGCCTTGTTTCGACTTAGGTCTTTCAGAGCTCTGTCAAACTCTTCACGCAGTATCATATTTCCCATTTCATCTTCATCTACATCCTCTTGCATTTCCACAATATTGTCCTCAAGTACATCGCCCTTGTATAGACCCTCTATATACTCCTTCCACCTTCCTGCTTTCCCTTCTTTGCTTAGAACTGGGTTTCCATTTGAGCTCTTGATATTTGTACAAGTGGTTCTCTTTTCTCCAAATGTCTCTTTAATTTTCCTGTAGGCAGTATCTATCTTACTCCTAGTGATATACTCATCTACATCCTTATATTTGTCCTCTATCCATCCCTGCTTATCCATTTTGCACTTCCTGTCGATACCATTTTTGAGACGTTTATATTCCTTTTTGCCTGCTTCATTTACTGCATTTTTGTATTTACTCCTTTCATCAATTAAATTCAATATATCTTCTGTTACCCAGGGATTTCTACCAGCCCTCGTCTTTTTACCTACTTGATCCTCTGATGGCTTCACTATTTCATCCCTCGAAGCAACCCAATCTTCTTCTACTCTATTAATTTGCCCCATTCCTATCAATCGTTTCCTAATGCTCTCGCTGAAACTCTCTACAACCTCTGGTTTAGTCAGTTTATCCAGGTCCCATCTCCTTAAAATCCCACCTTTTTGCAGTTTCTTCAGTTTTAATCTACAGGTCATAACCAATAGATTGTGGTCAGAGTCCACATCTGCCCCTGGAAATGTCTTATAATTTAAAACCTGGTTCTTAAGTCTCTTTCTTACCATTATATAATCTGTCTGAAACCTTCCAGTATCTCCAGGCCTCTTCCATGTACACAACCTTCTTTGATAATTCTTGAACCAAGTGTTAGTTACGATTAAGTTATGCTCTGTGCAAAAGTCTACCAGGCGACTTCCTGTTTCATTTCTTACCCCCATTTCATATTCACCTACTACGTTTCCTTCTCTTCCTTTTCCTACAATAGAATTCCAGTCACCCATGACTATTAATTTTTCTTCTCCCTTCTCTATCTGAATAATTTCTTTTATCTCATCATACATTTCTTCACTCTCTTCGTCATCTGCGGAGCTAGTTGACATATAAATTTGTACTACTGTGGCAGGCGCGGGTTTCGTGTCTATCTTGGCCACAACAATGCGTTTACTATGCTGTTTGTAGTAGCTTACCCGCACTCCTACTTTTTTATTCATTATTATACCTACTCCTGCATTACCCCTATTTGATTTTGTTTTTATAACCCTGTAGTCACCTGACCAGAAGTATTGTTCTTCCTGCCACCGAACGTCACTAATTCCCACTATATCTAACTTTAACCTATCCATTTCCCTTTTTAAATTTTCTAACCTACCTGCCCGATTAAGGGATCTGACATTCCACGATCCGATCCGTAGAACACCAGTTTTCTTTCTCCTGGTAACGACGTCCTCCTGAGTAGTCCCCGCCCGGAGATCCGAATGGGGGACCATTTTACTTCCGGAATATTTTACCCAAGAGGACGCCATCATTTAACCATGCCTCCTCACGAGCCCTAACTTCTCTTAACTTATCTTGGTGGTCGTCAAACGAAATTTTCATTGGTGACAGTAGAATCAGTCTGCAGTTACCTTCAAATGTCGGTCCTCGACATTTTGTCTGTAATGGTACTCGTAAAGAACGTCGCCTTCCCACCAACGATGCCCATTTGATTTCCCTAGCTGCTGATTAGGAATTGTTTATCCTTTTGCTCCAGTTCGCCCCTTACTGCCACATACAATACAACTGGCATAAAAGCCGCTAGATACAGTTCTATCACGAAACTTACTTGCGATCTACATATATTCCAGCACTACTTGTTGCACTATAATATATCTGTGCCCACGTTTCTGTTCCTCTACAGTCCTTTTCCGATACTTAATATTAGCTAACGATTGTGAATTGTCTCTCCCCTTACTCCAGTCACTGTCTCCATTCCCGCGATGCTCTTCACACTTTGTTTTTATTGGCAGGTTCCCTATTACCAAGCTACTGAATTTCACTATAGCTGTTTGAAAATTACCTCCGATATTTCCCGTGCATAGCGCCACTTGACGCTGATATTAACTTATTTATCATTATGTTTCCATATTACTTACTAAGCACCTTATGAGCACTTACATTTCTGTTTATGCCTTATGACAACTTATAGTTGTGAACGGTTTTGTTTCATTATTTTATCGTAGTTTCGCCCCCACTTGGAGACCATTAGCTGATTAGCTCCAGTTCTGACATGATATGTGTACTTCTTGTTTGACTTCTTCATACCATTTTGTATAGGCAGTACGAACCTCATGTAAGAATTTACAACGTCTTACTGTATTAATGAATTAATTATTGCACTACTTATTGCTCTTGAGGACCACAATCGGATGCTGTGTACATCTAATTGTTAACGCTCGCAAATAATGCGATAGTTATAAGTATGTACCATTTTATTTTTAATTTTTAAAATTTTTGTGAACCTTTTGTCTTTAATTTTAATATTCTTGTCTAACTTCTACGCATATTTTCCTGTACAGCCTTCTGAAGAAGGGAACTACGTGCCTGAAACCAGTTAAGAAACTAAATTTCTTTCATGCAACTGCCGGCCGGGGTGGCCGAGCGGTTCTAGGCGCTACAGTCTGGCGCCGCGCGAATCCTGCCTCGGGCATGGATGTGTGTGATGTCCTTAGGTTAGTTAGGTTTAAATAGTCCTAAGTTATAGGGGACTGATGACCTCAGCAGTTAAGTCCCATAGCGCTCAGAGCCATTTGAACCATTTTTTATGCAAATGGTTGCTGATTACTTCGATATACATCTCCGTAACACTAGCGTGTTGATCGAAACTACCGTTAACAACTCCAGCAGTCCGCCTCTGAATTCCTTCGATGTCTTCCTTTAATCAGAACTGTGGCGGATCCCAAACACTCGGCGGTACTCAAAAATGGGCCATTGTAGTGTTGTACATGCTGTCCGCTTTACATGCGAACCACACTTTCATAAAATTTACGTGCTCGTTCCATTTCTATCGGGTTGCAGCGTTGCACCTAGATATTTAATCTACGTTGCTGTGTCAAGCAGCACACTACTAGTGCTGTATTCGAACATTACAGGATTATTTTTCCTACTGATCAGCATTAACTTACTTTTTTCTACATTTAGAGCTAGCTGCCATTCATCACACGAACGATAAATTTTGTCTGTCTTGTAGCTTCCTATAATCACTTAACGGCGACGCCTTCCCATGTATCGCAGCGTCATCAACAAACAGCCAGAGATTCCTGATAGCCCTATTTATCAGGTCATTTATGTATACAGAAAATAACAGCGCTCGCCTCACACTTCCATGCTGCACTCCTGACGATACCGTTATCTCTGTGGAATACTCGTTGTCGAAGACAACGTACTGAGTTACTAAACACAGCCTTCCGAAATGCCTTCACAAAAGAAGACGAAGTAAATATCCCAGAATTTGAATCGAGAACTGCTGTCAACGTAGAAGTAAATATCCTCGGAGTAGTGAAGCAACTTAAATCACTTAATAAAAGCACGTCTTCTGGTCCAGACTGTGTGTTCCTTTAGCTCCATACATAACAATCATATACAACCGTTCGCTTGACGAAAGATCCATACCCAAAGACTGGAAAGTTGCACAGATCACACCAATATTCAAGAAAAGTAGTAGGAGTAATCCACTAAATTACAGGCCCATATCGTTACCGTCGATATGCAGCAGGATTTTAGAACATATATTGTGTTCGAACGTAATGGATTACGTCAAGGAAAACGGTCTATTGACACACAGTCAACATGGCTTTAGAAAACATCGTTCCTGTGAAACACAACTAATTCTTTATTCACATGAAGTGTTGAGTGCTATTGAAAAGGGATTTCAGATCGATTCCGTATTTCTGGATTTCCGGAAGGCTTTTGACACTGTACCACACAAGCGGCTCGTGGTGAAATTGCGTGCTTATGGAATATCGTCTCAGTTATGTGACTGGATTTGTGATTTCCTGTCAGAGAGGTTACAGTTCGCAGTAATTGACGGAAAGTCATCGAGTAAAACAGAAGTGATTTCAGGCGTTCCCCAAGGTAGTGTTATAGGCCCTTTGCTGTTCCCTATCTATATAAAGGATTTGGGAGACAATCTGAGCAGCCGTCTTTGGTTGTTTGCAGATGACGCTGTCATTTATCGATTAATAAAGTCATCAGAAGATCAAAACAAACTGCAAAACGATTTACAAGAAATATTGGAATGGTGCGAAAAGTGGCAGTTGACCCTAAATAACGAAAAGTGTGAGGTCATCCACATGAGGGCTAAAAGGAACTCGTTAAACTTCGGTTACACGGTAAGTCAGTCTAATATAAAACCGGTAAATTCAAGTAAATACCTAGGTATTACAATCACGAACAACTTAAATTGAAAGAAACACATAGAAAATGTGGGGAAGGCTAACCAGAGACTGCGTTTCATTGGCAGGGCACTTAGAAAATGTAACAGACCTTCTAAGGAGGCTGCCTACACTACGCTTGTCCGTCCTCTTTTAGAATACTGTAACGTGATGTGGGATTCTTACCAGATAGGACTGACTCAGTACATCGAAAAAGTTCAAAGAAAGGCAGCACGTTTTGTATTACCGCGAAATATGGGAGAGTGTGTCACAGAAATGATACAGGATTTGGGATGGACATCATTAAAAGAAAGGCGTTTTTCGTTGCGACGGTATCTTCTCACGAAATTCCCATCACCAACTTTCTCCTTGGAATGTTAAATATTTTGTTGACACCGACTTACATAGGGAGGAACGATCACAAAGATAAAATAAGGGAAATCAGAGCCCGTACGGGCCGTGCGGGATTAGCCGAGCGGTCTAGAACGCTGCAGTCATGGACTGTGCGGTTGGTCCCGGCGGAGGTTCGAGTGCTCCCTCGAGCATGGGTGTGTGTGTTTGTCCTTAGGATAATTTAGGTTAAGTAGTGTGTAAGCTTAGGGACTGATGACCTTAGCAGTTAAGTCCCATAAGATTTCACACACATTTTTTAGTTCGTACGGTTAGATACGGGTGTTCATTCCTTCCGCGCGCTATACGAGATTGGAATAATAGAGAATTGTGAAGGTGGTTCGACTAACCCTCTGCCAGGCTCTTAAATGTCATTTGCAGAGTATCCATGTAGATGTAGATGAGTTCAATTACGTAAGAAGTCATCGAGCCACTCATATACCTGGAAACCTCTCCCGTATGCTCACGCTTACGTTAACAGTCTGCATTGGGGCACGGTGCCAACTGCTTTTCATAAATCTAGGTCCATGGTTAGCATGATATCATGTGAGAAAAGGATGTGATATCTGTGGCGGCCACTTGAAAACAAACCCGCAGTGGCACATATAAATACTGACCAGCCGGACAGGTTGCACAGTCGACCTGGCGAATCATCGAGTTGCTGTCAGCTTCAGTGTAGGCTTCCCCTGGCAAGCCGCCATCTCTCAGTCATCGTCCTAACAGGACCGCCTGCGTGGGGATCCAGTTGCAGCGCAGAAGGGCCCAGGGTCGAAATGAGGCGCTCCCAGACACGAAGCATCTGCACGCCACGACAGCACCACACGCCCACCAGCAGTGGCACACATAAATATCGACCATCACGCAATATACCCCTCAAGCAGGCAAAAGCAGAGTCTTGGTGTGTACTGACGTTTTAAATTCTTGCTTAGATTAAGGGAAGTCTAAATGTATCATACGTGTACATACGAGTATTTTGTGCATTTCATCACAAAACGAATACGAAAACGTCATCTCGTAACATAAACCTATACGTCACGCACTGAGAACCCAGAGTGAGCCCCAGGAAACTGGATACTGCGTCGAGGGCCCAAAGTGGCTACAAAAGAAAAGAAGAAATCGCTTCTCGGGTTTTGGGAAGAACAATTTGTAGATTTCAGCCGCTCACTCGCTTCCTTTCTAGGTCACTGTCCTCTTTGACGCACTCTGTAGATGAACAGTTGAGTTGTGGTGCCTTGGGGTGAGATGGACGCTGCCCGTCGAGAGTCAGCGACTGATCGATGGCTCACTGCATGAGCGCGGCCCCTGGCAACATGGCTCCCCGATACGAGCTGCGGTGTGGTGACGGGTAAGCCAAGACACGGACGAGGACGTCGCAAAGTGCCCCACTGGACGCCTTCTGGATGTCACGGCCCCTAGCCTCCCCGCTATGACGGTGACCGCCGCGCTCCATAATTCAGTGAGCGGCGACTGGCGCTGCCCCTCCCTTGTTATCCCGCGGATCTCGGCGCGTGATATATTTTTCAAGGGCCGACTCAAAGAGGGCTGCGCTGCCACTACGCGCCGCTACATAATTCACCGGGACTCATGTTAATTCGCCGGCTCCCCCGGGGCGCGCTGCGTGCCGATTTGTTGCGGTCGTTAAGCGCTGCTGTTGGCGCAGTGTGGCCCGGCTTGACCGAGTTAAGCCCAGATGCGATGGCTCGCCAGCCTCGCAACCCGGCGGCGACGAGACTCATCAACAGCTGCTCTGGCCGAGCAGTGGACGAGCATCCCACATAGAGCAGTGGCTCTCCACCTCGCCATAGACCCCAACGCTTTGGGTGAAAGTCTCTGTGGCATTTCCTACTACATTTAACAACGAAATTCGAAAAACGCTGTTGTACTCTCTAATCCAAAGAGAACGCGCAAATGACGACACGCAAAGGTTAGTAGAGACTCGCACGTCCGTAAAAAGGTCTATGCTCAAAGCATACAGTAACTGTCACAGCCATATCTTAGCAAAATATTTGGCCAAGAACCAGAGAAAATTCTGGTCCTATGTAAGAGCCGCTAAGCAAATCTAAAGGCTTCTATGCAGTTACTCAACGACTAGTCTGGTGTTACCGTAGAGGACAGCAAAAGGAAAGCTGATGTTTTGAATTTTGCCTTTAAGAAATAATTCACACAGGAGAATCGTACAATCATACCGTCTTTTGACCACCAGAAGATTCGCGTATGGACGACATAGTAACAGGCATTCCCAGCGTAGAGAAACAGCAGGATGATTTGAAAGCAAATAAATCATCACGTCCGGATGAACAGAAGCAAACTAAGCAAACTGTTACACTCGGGCGCATATCCATTTGATACAGTCCGATCATTCACAATCCCATCGTGTAACACAAGTCCAATACTCCGCCTCGCTAACTACGCGAAAAGTTAAGATTTCACACCGGGCGGGTGGCTGGTCACCGCGATACCACACAACGCGAAATTTTCTAAGTCGTTTCACTTCCTAGCTACCTGAAGATGGACCGTCCGCCTCTGCGTCTGAACCAGAACTGTCCCTCTTTGGTGCCTCGACCACAGCTGAACTGTCCGCTTTCGCATCTGCACCAGCACTCCCTCTGCCCGTCCCCGGCCGCGTTTCCCGCGCGTCAAATATCCTCGCTCAACTGACTAGGGTACTTTCCTTTCCTAAAGCCGTTCATCTGATTGGCTACAGCTTATTCTACATTATTTTACATATTAACATATTTAAATAATCAAAGCTTGACCACTTTCGCATCCTAAATAAAGTAAAATAATATCAATTTCATAATAAACGTTAAAATCTTTTACAAAAAGCAATACAATTTCCTTCTTAACTTTGAATGTCACGGCCAGTAGCATTGGACCAATGTGCTTTCTGAAAAATAAATAAAGAACAAAAGTAACTTTTATGTACTAAACTTTACAACACATATTATATTACCTAATGATTCAATATGGTGTCATGCTGTCATCGTTCATTGTGTTTTGTGTGGAAGAAATAATGATCTGATGCTTAACTGAAAATACTCATAATTTAAATTGACTATACCTTTTAAACAAATAAAGTTACAGCGTTGATATTTACAACATTCGTCATTTTAATGATGTGCTTCTATATGAAATGTCGATCGTTAAGAACGACCAAAGCGTTCAGATTTTAGCATTCAGGTCTTTGTTACAAAACCTGTTAATTTCACTTTAACAATAAATCCTAAACTACTACAGATATGATCGATATTCAAGTTTTGTTGGGATCACCATGAAAATTTATGAAGGGTGGTAGATTACAATTACTGTGGCTTCATTCCCTGAATTCATCTACAGCTACATCTACGTGATTACTCTGCTATTCAGAATAAAGTGCGTGGCAGAGGGTTCAATGAATCACCTTCATGCTGTCTCTCTACCGTTCCACCCTCGAACGGCACGCGGGAAAATCGAGCACTTAAATTTTTCAGTACGAGCCCTGATTTCTCTTATTTTATCGTGATGATCATTTCTCCCTATGTACGTGGGTGCTAACAGAATGTTTTCGCAATCGGAAGAGAAAACTGGTGATTGAAATTTCATGAGAAGATCCCGTCGCAAGGAAAAACACCTTTGCCACTCCAATTCACGTATTATGTCTGTGACACTATCTCCACTATTTCACGATAATACAAAACGAGGTGCCCTTTTTTGTACTTTTTCGATGTCATCCGTCAGTCCCACCCGATGCGGATCCCACACCGCACAGCAGTACTCCAGTATATGGCGGATTAGTCTAGTGTAAGCAGTCTCTTTGGTAGACCTGTTGCACCTTCTAAGAGTTCTGCCAATGAATCGCAGTCTTTGGTTTTCTCTAGCCACAATATTATCTATGTGATCGTTCCAATATAGGTTATTTGTAATTGTAATCCCTAAGTATTTAGTTGAATTTACAGCCCTCAGATTTGTGTGACTTATCACGTAATTGAAATTTAGCTGATTTCTTTTAATACTCACGTGAATAACTTCGCACTTGTCTCTATTCAGGATCAATTGCCACTTTTCGCACGTAGTTTTGATCATCTCATGACTTTACAAGACGGTAAATGACAGCATCATCTGTAAACAATCTAAGACGGCTACTCAGATTGTCTCCTATGTCGTTAATATAGATCAGGAACAATAGAGGGCCTATAACACTTCCTTGGGGAACGGCGGATATCACTTCTGTTTTGCTCGATGACTTTCGTCTATTACTACGAACTGTTACCTTTCTGACAGGAAATCACGAATCCAGTCGCACAACTGAGGCGATACTCCGTAGGCACGCAGTTTGATTAGAAGGCGCTTCTGAGGGTCAAATGGTTCAAATAGCTCTGAGCACTATGCGACTTGGCCGGCCGGTGTGGCCGTGCGGTTCTAGGCGCTTCAGTCTGGAACCGCGTGAGCACTACGGTCGCAGGTTCGAATCCTGCCTGGGGCATGGATGTGTGTGATGTCCTTAGGTTAGTTAGGTTTAAGTATTTCTAAGTTCTAGGGGACTGATGATCTCAGATGTTAAGTCCCATAGTGCTCAGAGCCATTTGAACCATTTTCAACTATGCGATTTAACTGCTGAGGTCATCAGTCGCCTAGAACTTAGAACTAATTAAACCTAACTAACCTAAGGACGTCACACACATCCATGCCCGAGGCAGGTTTCGAACCTGCGACCGTAGCGGTCGCTCGGTTCCAGACTGTAGCGCCTAGAACCGCACGGCCACTATGGCCGGCTCCAAGGATATCTACTTCTATGTTTCTCATCTTGGCAGTTGTTCTTGATTGGAATTCAGGAATATTTACTTCGTCTTCTTTGGTGAGGGAGTTTCGGAAAAACGTGTTTAATAACTCTGATTTAGTGGCACTGTCATCAGTTACTTCACCGTTGTTATCGCGCGGTGAAGGTATTGGCCGGCCGCGGTGGTCTAGCGGTTGTAGGCGCTCAGTCCGGAACCGCGCGACTGCTACGGTCGCAGGTTCGAATCCTGCCTCGGGCATGGATGTGTGTGATGTCCTTAGGTTAGTTAAGTTTAAGTAGTTCTAGGGGACTGATGACCACAGATGTTGAGTCCCATAGTGCTCAGAGCCATTTGAAGGTATTGATTGTGTCTTGCCACTGGTGTCCTTTATGTATGACCAGAATCTCTTTGGGTTTTCTGCCAGATTTCGAGACAGAATTTCGTTTTGGAAATTATTAAAAGTAACTCGCATTGAAGTACGCGCCATATTTCGAACTTCTATAAAACTTTGCCAATCTTGGGGATTTTGCGTTCTTTTAAATTCGGCATGCTTTTTTCGTTGCTTCTGCAACAACGATCTAACCCGTTTTGTGTATCATGGGGGATCAGCACCATCACTCATTAATTTATGTGGTATGTATCTCTCAATTGCTGTTAATACTATCTCTTTGAAAACATTCGACAACTTTTCTACACTTACATGATCAGATTGGAAGCAGTGAAGACTGTGTCTTAAAAAGACGTTAAGAGCATTTTTATCAGCTTTTTTAAATAGATATACTTTGCGTTTCTTTTTTGATGGTTGTAGGTGTTACGGTATTCATCATAGCAGCAACTGCCTTGTGGTTGCTACACAATTAAATAGTTTTCATAAATGTTTCCCCTTATGGCCGATCTTAGGTCCGCCATACTTAACACTGCTACATCTCCCTGGCCACAAACGGCTTCTACGGGATTTCCCTAAGCCGTAGGTTCTTGTCTGTCTCGCACACTACAGCGCCCAGACCGCATTCAGCTCAATAGACGCCTGTGAATTTCCCCATCTCGTGGCGAATCTGCGCTCTTTGTGGCACACGGTTCTGGACAACAGGGTTCGTTTCACAACTGCCGAAGGCTGACTCTTTCGGCCGTATATTTAAATGAGAGCGAAATGCTCGTTGACTCACACTGCCCACAAATTAATGGTCGAATTGACGTCAACTGTTTACAGTTTTTAGTTCAAGCTGCTACCTTAGTTAGGGCACTGACGTTTCTTGTAGCCCAGGACTGAAATCAGTCTCGGAGCTTTTTGGACGGATGAGCTATAAAAATGTACATTGGTAATAGCAGAAAATCATATCTCAATAAGAAAAATTTGTTAACATCTAATCAATTGTGTCAGGAAGGTTTTTTAAGCTGTTGTCTGGATTTTAGGCCCGTACGAAAGCGAAACGTCGCGTTAGGCCAGTAGCACCACCACGACGCCAGTGCCACACCGGAGCCACGCCGGGCTACGAGACGACTGGGTATCGACAGCAGTGGCCATGGCCTCGAGAACAGGCTGCGCCTATCGCGGCCAGCAACAAGTTCGCCACGGGAATCGCTGCCACAGCGCAAGGCGCCATCTGACGCCTGCCAGGGGGTCGCGGGTCGAATCCGCAGTACACAGCAATCTCCGTACCGCCGTAGTAAACGCGTGCGGAGCCACCATTTGCCTCCTCCACAATTCGATACGTTATAAAATTTATGAGACCTTGTGCCACAGAATATATATTGAAATTCGCGAGCTCTTTCTTCTTATCTCGTGTTTTCTACTGAAAATCTCGTGCTTGTACTCTTGTTAACTTTACTGTTACAGAGATCTTCTAAACTTTATTTTTTTAAATTGGTCCTGTTCGCAACAAATAACTTACTTGGTCTTTCTGCTGCCACTGCTTGATCTGACGCGTTCCATTATTTAACAAAAACGTAAAAAACCTATTATTCATGCTGAGTGCAATGCATGTTCTGTATGGCGGATCCTGCTGTTGCTGCGGCTGCTGCTGCTTACTACGACTACATATAATTCAAGAGAAAGGGTTTGGTCAAATCTAAACTCGATAAATGATAATCCAAACAAGTAATAAACTATATTCTGAAAGCGATTCTTTCTCATTCAATTAACAAAACGCTAGAAACTCTTTGAACAATTGTTTCGTATGTAAATCTGCCTCCAGTGGCATTAAAGCAATATTACAAATTAATCAAACTCTTGAGACAGACTGAAATACTTCTCAGTTAAATGCATGGTGAAACAATTCCCTGACAATTACAAAAGTAATCAATGACAAAAATCAATACTTAATCTATACGCCTAACTGTGGTGTCACCGCCAGACACCACACTTGCTAGGTGGTAGCCTTTAAATCGGCCGCGGTCCATTAGTATACGTCGGACCCGCGTGTCGCCACTGTCAGTAATTGCAGACCGAGCGCCACCACACGGCAGGTCTAGAGAGACGTCCTGGCACTCGCCCCAGTTGTACAGCCGACGTTCATAGCAATGGTTCACTGACAAATACGTTCTCATTTGCCGAGACGATAGTTAGCATACCCTTCAGCTACCTTTGCTACGACCTAGCAAGGCGCCATAATCCTTTGCTATATATATTGTGGTTATAACATGTACCGTCAAGAGAGATGTTCTACAATTGTGGAATAAAGTTAAGTATTATATCAACTACGTACTTTATTTGCAATTCTCAAGATATTGTCCTGTTCCAGACCTCACGCCAATCAGCGTGTAATTAAACGCGTGCATTTCGGCCTCCTCTAGAAAAACAGTGTTGGCTCTTCTGCCAACACTACACTAATAATGGCTTCCCTTAAGAATTCAACTCCTATCATTATCAAAATTACCGTCTGCTGCTACGCACATACACAAACCCTTTTCTTTAAATTAATAAGCGCGCTGCAAATTATAAAAAATATCAACCCAGTACCAAATCCTGTGTCGCTGCTGGCGGACACAGCAGTACGGCAGCTCGGCGACGACCCCTCGCCCAACAACACACGTGCGCACCACAGCAGGTGGGCTCCTACACTGACTTCCTAACTGCCACTAGTTAATCCGCGCGCTGCGAAGCGCGACACCAATATCTTAGATTCCAGAGCTTGTGTATGCGGGCTGTAGCCAGCCTTTACATCCTAAGAGAGTATTGACAACTCTCAATATGTCGTGTGATTAGGGCCTGCCGTCGGGTAGACTGTTCGCCGGGCGCAAGTCTTTCGATTTGACGCCACTTTGATGACTTTCGCGTCGATGGGGATGAAATGATGATGATGACTAGGACAACACAACATCCAGTCCCCGAGCGGAGAAAATCTCCGACCCAGGCGGGAATCGAACCCAGGTCCTTAGGATTCACATTCTGTCACGCTGACCACTTTTTTCTCGATATAGTTCCTTGCGTTTGGATTATGCAGCCGTCATAAGACATCCGTTCAAGTTGATCGTTGATTCTTTTACTCAGTTTTTTTATATTACAGAAGGCAAGCAGTCCTCTGACCGAACACGCTGAGCTACCGTGCCGGCTCCACTCAGCTACTGGGGGAGGACTATTCCTTAATTAGATTGTACCATTGATTTCTTTATCTCACAGTTCCATTCTTTACATCCTAATCAGTTATTCGATTTACCCATAAAATCTTCGGCATTCTTACGTACCATCACATTTCAAGTGTTTCAATTTTTTCGCGTCTGAAATGTACACTCCTGGAAATGGAAAAAAGAACACATTGACACCGGTGTGTCAGACCCACCATACTTGCTCCGGACACTGCGAGAGGGCTGTACAAGCAATGATCACACGCACGGCACAGCGGACACACCAGGAACCGCGGTGTTGGCCGTCGAATGGCGCTAGCTGCGCAGCATTTGTGCACCGCCGCCGTCAGTGTCAGCCAGTTTGCCGTGGCATACGGAGCTCCATCGCAGTCTTTAACACTGGTAGCATGCCGCGACAGCGTGGACGTGAACCGTATGTGCAGTTGACGGACTTTGAGCGAGGGCGTATAGTGGGCATGATGGAGGCCGGGTGGACGTACCGCCGAATTGCTCAACACGTGGGGCGTGAGGTCTCCACAGTACATCGATGTTGTCGCCAGTGGTCGGCGGAAGGTGCACGTGCCCGTCGACCTGGGACCGGACCGCAGCGACGCACGGATGCAGGCCAAGACCGTAGGATCCTACGCAGTGCCGTAGGGGACCGCACCGCCACTTCCCAGCAAATTAGGGACACTGTTGCTCCTGGGGTATCGGCGAGCACCATTCGCAACCGTCTCCATGAAGCTGGGCTACGGTCCCGCACACCGTTAGGCCGTCTTCCGCTCACGCCCCAACATCGTGCAGCCCGCCTCCAGTGGTGTCGCGACAGGCGTGAATGGAGGGACGAATGGAGACGTGTCGTCTTCAGCGATGAGAATCGCTTCTGCCTTAGTGCCAATGATGGTCGTATGCGTGTTTGGCGCCGTGCAGGTGAGCGCCACAATCAGGACTGCATACGACCGAGGCACACAGGGCAAACACCCGGCATCATGGTGTGGGGAGCGATCTCCTACACTGGCCGTACACCACTGGTGATCGTCGAGGGGACACTGAATAGTGCACGGTACATCCAAACCGTCATCGAACCCATCGTTCTACCATTCCTAGACCGGCAAGGGAACTTGCTGTTCCAGCAGGACAATGCACGTCCGCATGTATCCCGTGCCACCCAACGTGCTCTAGAAGGTGTAAGTCAACTACCCTGGCCAGCAAGATCTCCGGATCTGTCCCCATTGAGCATGTTTGGGACTGGATGAAGCGTCGTCTCACGCGGTCTGCACGTCCAGCACGAACGCTGGTCCAACTGAGGCGCCAGGTGGAAATGGCATGGCAAGCCGTTCCACAGGACTACATCCAGCATCCCTACGATCGTCTCCATGGGAGAATAGCAGCCTGCATTGCTGCGAAAGGTGGATATACACTGTACTAGTGCCGACATTGTGCATGCTCTGTTGCCTGTGTCTATGTGCCTGTGGTTCTGTCAGTGTGCTCATGTGATGTATCTGACCCCAGGAATGTGTCAATAAAGTTTCCCCTTCCTGGGACAATGAATTCACGGTGTTCTTATTTCAATTTCCAGGAGTGTATATCAGTGGCTGTTCCAGGCGCCATCGCCGACAGGGAAGTAGCACGTCGCTGACATCGCCACCTTGGCCTAAGGAATCCACTGGCCGCCCACTTGTCTGCAAGGCAGGACACCTATGAGGCATCCTTTCATCAGGGCAGAAGCCACAGCCCGTAGTTCTACACCAGTCTCGGTCAACAGACTGGGGCGTGACCTGCGACGCTGAGCCACTGAGGCGTGGCGCCTTGTATCGCTCCTGTCAAGAGCCTGTGTATCGGAAGAATGACTCATGCGATCACAGTGGCCTGAAGCGGGTTCAGTCGAGTACGTAGTTCTAATTTTCATCTGTTTGAGGACAGTAGCGGACAGTACTAAACAGAAATATCTATAATATAATTAAGAATGTTGACCACCAGAGTCCAGTAGTACACAGAGACATTCAAGAAACAGATCAAGAGAATGTTTTTGTGAATTGTTCTGTTTATTTCTTGAAGGCTTTTTTGTTTAGTTGTGTTTGTACAGTTCTGTATATGCTTTTAGTATTGTCAATGGTGCGTGAATGTGGTCTAAAGCAAACATGTAGATCATTGTTCTACAGATGAACGCTGTACGAACTATTGTGAGAAAGTTTTAAGACAGTGTGAATGTAGACGACGGGGAATTTTGTATAATTATGTGTTTAGTAAGTTCATGGCAAAAGGAAAGCTAATTCGAGTGCAAATGAACATAGTTAATAACGTAAAGCGTAAACAAAATATCAGAATGTTAAATATTTATTTCGGTAAAAAGTACAGTTCGAAAGTGTGTTATTTGTTGATTGGTCAGTCATGAAAAGCGCGGACTAAAGCGGGAGAATAATTGACCTTCAAGAAAACTCACCAATCAGTATTCTTCGCGCGTCTTTCTTCTTGGAGATATAGAACGTTTACAGCAGTTTAAGGGAGTCGCAGCCCAGCCTTTCAATGGTACGATCGTGTGTAGTATGAGCTCCGAAGAAAGTTCTAATTTGCCGGTTTTATTTGTGCTACATATGTAACCTCCCCACAGAAAAAATAATTAAAATATGAACCATGTGTAACCTCCACACGGAAATAATAATTAAATGAATTTTTAGTATTGTAAACTTGGAACAAAATTGGTTCCCATTTATGATCTCTGTGCTGAAATGCATTCACATTTAATGTACCCACAAAATTCTTTTCCCATTTAATGTTAAGTTCGAAACAGAAAAATTCCTAAACACCAAAAATAATAAAAAAATTCAGTAACCTGGTAAATTTTATGACGACAGCAACGCTGCGCCACGGCCCTGTATTCTGAATGAAAAAAAAACAAAAATTCTTACCTCAATAAAAACTGCGAATATATCTGCTCTTACCTAAAAATTTTTCGGCACAGCTCCGTGCAATGCTGGCCTATGCTTTGTGATTCATGAAAGGAATGATCATCCATTGGATAAAATCTTTAAATTGAAATGAATGCTTTTTTTATTTTTAAAAAATTACTTTATATTATAAAATTATTATTATGGCATTTTTTAAAAGAAATTGGATGACAGTTGACATACATTACTAGATATGCGCAAGGCTGCTTCTTTACCTTCTACAATAATACTCATCCTCCAGAGTCCCGACCAGAGCAGACTGCAAACAAGCGCAGACACGCGCCAACTACTGACTCACACAGACTACTGCAGACTACTGCATACTACTGAAGACTAATGCCGACTAGCGACAAGCAACAATTAACTACATACTGCTCTCTGGTCAGAGACTCTCCTAAGTCTTGCCTGTTGCAGGCAGGCATACATCGCATACCTCTTACATAACCCTCCAATGGGGGGGCAAATATTTGGCAGCGATGGTGAGTCAATTGGACTTGCCATGAGCAACAAATGTTTCCTAATTAACTAAGTTTACAATCACAGAATATATACATATATATAAGTGCAGAACATGAAATAAAATACAGTGCACATGCACTGAGTACAGAACATATCAAGCAATGACAAAATGTATACGCAATGAGTATAAATCATATTAACAAATGACATGAAGTGCACACACACTGTAGTTCAGAACATATCAGCAAATCACAAAATGTACAGGCAATGAGTACAAATCATATTAACAAATGACATAAAGTGCACACGCACTGTAGCTCAGAACATATCAGCAAATCATAAAATGTATATGCAATGAATACAAATCATATTAAAAAATGACATAAAGTGCACACGCACTGTAGTACAGAACATATCAGGAAATCACAAAATGTATATGCAATGAGTACAAATCATATTAACAAACGACATAAAGTGCACACGCACTGGAGTTCAGAACATATCAGGAAATCACAAAATTTATAGGCAATGAGTACAAATCATATTAACAAATGACATAAGTGCACACGCACTGTAGTTTTTTTTACTATTTTACAAGAACTAGGATAGGAAAGGGAAGGATTGCATCATGGTTGTAGCACATTAGGTTGCACACAGCTGCACTGAAAGTCCATATCTTTCTACAGAAGCACAACACCAAGTGAGACAATCTGAAGTTCTTTTCCCTGAAGTATTAATCAGTGTAGCCAAGACACTGGAATGTATTAATATTCCATGTTATCATTTTGGTAGTACATTAGGTACACCAAACAGTGGGACCATAATAACACCTCCATCGCTCATGGTGGTGGACAGCATGTCGTGTCAACACCACGTTCTTGTAAGGTACACCAACGTAGAATTAGTGCAAAAACCAAATATAGTGCTCCATGAGCATGAGGATAGACAGGACAAACGGATATTGCAGTAATTTCTGGTAATTAGGTCAGAAGGTGAAGGACATTAAGTCACATGCTGGTCTTCATTGAGAATTACACTAGTCTAACAACTGATTTGAGTGATTCGTCGCACTCATTGCCCAGTTACTGAACATTTCTGTACCACGTATGAAGTATTACAGAATAATGTTCATAAGTCAACTATTTACAGAGAACATTGGCAATCATTGACCAGTTACAAATCATCAGAGGTTATCAGTCAATCAGTCAAAAGAGGAGCTAATGATTGTAGCATCAAGCTACTGGTATTCATATATATAGCATGAAAGTGACATAATACAAATTTAAAATATAAGAAACAGTGGCATTAGTGGTCAGCAAGTATTGAATATTACAAAACATTTTTCATCATTCAAGTGACATACAACATATTTAAAAATAATTATTGGCACTCATTGGCCAGTTACAAATCATCAGAAGTCATCAGTCAAAACAGGAGTTAAAGAGTGTAGAGCATGCACTCATTATTACAAAATATCTTTCACTATTACTCAGAACCCATCATTCAAGTGACATATGACATATTTAAAAGTGTAACACTCTGTAACTATTACTCAAAGTCTGTGATTAGAAAACATCATTCAGTATTACTAATAACTCTTTTAAATTGGTTGTATTATTTGGGACTGGTAATACATATTTTTTTTGTGCTAGCAATGCATTGCGTTGGGATCGATAATTAATTGCTGGGGCATAACAATATTTGCTTTTGACTTATTGCTGCAAATGAAGATGGGTAATGTCATTCGTCATGAGTCAGCTGTAGCAAGGTTATGAAACAAATAGAGTATATGTGATCACATTCATGAATGGCACACACAAATGGGTACAAAATGGACTATTAAGCTGAAAGAAGAAACGCATATTATGCTGAAAAGTAGTGAACTTCGAATTTACAGGTAATGAAATGTGTATTAAATATATATGTTCTCTAGCTGTCCTTTCCAAAAGCTTCAGTCATCATACCATGCGACATAAGACATACTGTCAAAACGGACTACAACAAATACTTAAATAACTACATATCATTTCTTAACTAACAGTAAATATATAAACTTCATCTGCAAAGAAAACTTCATTATCATTACTATCATCACCTGCAAAGAAAAACTTCATTATCCATTTCACTATATTCTTGATCATTATTCATCACCATTCATTATCATCTGCAAAAAGACACTTCATGATACAACTATTCATAGTATAGAGTTCCTTATTTCTAGCATATTTCATCACTAAAACTAAGATGTGTAGTTCTGTCTGACAGTCTGCATCAATCGCCTCATATTCTGAAAGAAAAAAATTAGTTAAGACTGCTATCATACGATGTGTATAGTGTATTCTTGTTAATGCTTGTTAATTCTGATCCATTTACTCTTCGTGACGAGGTATTGTATCTTCTTTCGTTCATTGCGAAGGTGAAATTCCCATTTCTGTTTAATTTATTTCTTTTACACGTTATTTCTTTCTGAAAATGATAAACAATGATTAATGTCTTGCATTTAAATCATATACCCATTAAATAAAAACTGGTTTATAGTGATATAATTGAGCATATAGCATAGCATGACAGAAAACGTAATATGTCAAAAACATAGACAGTGTTCAGATGCAAAAGAGTACACAGAATATCTCAATGTAGCAGCAAAAAAAAATGTAAAGTAGTCACGATGTTGAGATATCATAAGGCAAAATGTCAAAATCAACTGGTGTTTGTGACATCTTAAACATTTCATAGTGCATACAAACAAAACAGGAAAACAATCATACATACATGAAGAATGGAAGATGTGCACAGTCTGATGTGTAACGACAAAAAAAAAAAAGCGACCTGCTAACCTTACCTTGCCGGGAACGTACCAAGAAAAAATACGATAATCATCAGTAAGTAATCACATAAATATAATTGCATAAGTGGTCATAAAATGTGTACGTTCATCTGGAAAAATGCACACGGTCTGATGTGTAACGACAAGAAATGCAACCTGTTAACCTTACCTTGCCGGGCACTTGCCAAGTAAAAATACGATAATCATCAGTAAGTGTTCATGTGAATATAATTGCATAAGAGGTTATAAAATGTGTAAGTTCATCTGGAAAAATGTGCACGGTCTGATGTGTAACGACAAGAAGAGCGACCTGCTAACCTTACCTTGCCGGGCACTTGCCAAGAAAAAATACGATAATCTTCAGTAAGTGTTCATGTGAATATAATTGCATAAGTGGTCATAAAAAAAATCAGGAAATGGCATTACAGTGTGATAAATCATAAAGTATGTTCATTCAATAAAGGGTTTGATGTTGCAGATACGGTGATTGCCTTTGGTTTTTCTGGTTCTCAGAGTTTCGACGTGTACTACATTGGGGTGAGGAATGCTGCGAATTCGATATGGACCTGCGTATAAAAGCTCAAATTTACTACATCTACTTTTCCCTCTATTAGATAAATAATGTGTGCGTACTAATATCTTCTGTCCAGTGTGAAAGTCACGGCGTGTACAAACCTGTTTTTGCTGTCTTCTCCGGCGCTCTGAGGCACGTTTGATGTTGTTCAGCGCAATGTCAATTATTTCATGGTGTCGTAGTCGACGAGATGTAGGAAAGGATACTAATTCTTTAATTTTGTTAGGTGGTTCAACATTTTTCAGTATAACAGTCGGAGATAGAATAGTAGATTCATTTGGTATGGAATTAATTACATCTTGGAATGAGAGTATGTGTGTGTCCCAATCAATATGTTTTTATGGCAGTATATTCTGCACACTTTACCAGTTTCTTTCATTAATCGTTCACAAGAGTTCGAAGAAGCATGGTACCTGGATATATAGATCGGAGAAATGTTTCTACCTCGTAACATACGTGTTCATATAGCAGATCAAAACTGTGGTCCATTGTCGGAAATTACTTTCAACACATGCCCTACATGAAATAGAAAATGTTTTACAAATGCTTTCGAAACAGTTTTAGCAGTAGCTTTGCGTAACGGAGTGAAGATAACAAATTTTGAATTGAGTTCAACAGCGACAAAGATGTAGCAAAAACCTCTATTAGTTCTGGGAATCGGACCAAAAATGTCTACAGCGGCCATGTGTCTCAATTTAACAGGTACAATGGGATGTAATGGAGGAGTATGTGAAGTCGTATCTGACTTAGCTTTCTGGCAGATTTTACATGACGCTAAAACTCGTCGAATACGTTTCTCCATGTTGGTAAAATAACAGTTCTGTCTCAGTATAAGAAAACATTTTCTGGCTCCGTAATGTGCGTAACTTAAATGAGTACACCAGATAAATTTGTTAACAAGTTCGTCAGGAATGCATAATAACCAATTGTTGCTGTCGGGATGAGAGCGGCGAAACAGAATGTTATTGCGTACAGTGTAATGGTTTCTAATGGTAACATTATTCCTATCTTGCCAAAGGTGTTTAATTTCTTTCCATACGTTGTCTCTACTCTGCTCTTGTGCTATGTCTTGTAATGACGACTAAATAAAATTTTCAAATGCAACTTGTTGAATGTATATGACGCTGAAATTTGCTTTGCAGAAGTTGGTTGCGATGTCTTGCTGATTGTTGCTGAGAGTACGGGATAGTGCGTCTGCTACAATATTTTGTGTACCGGGAATGTGAACAATTGTAAAACTAAATTCCTGTAAATAGAGTTTCCATCTGCTTAATCTATCGTGTGTAAATTTAGCGGAAAGTAAAAACTGTATCGCTCTATGATCTGTGTAAACGGTGGTATGTCTTCCATAAAGAAAATGCCGAAATCTCGTAAATGCCCATTCAACACATAATGTTTCAAGTTCTGTAACAGAATAATTGCGTTCAGCAGGTGACAGAATGCGACTCGCAAAGGCGATGTTTTTAATTACGGTAGTGCATTCTTCTTCAATTTCCTGAAAAATGTGTACGCCTAAAGCGGTGTTGGAACTGTCGGTGGCAATGGAAAAATTTCTAGTAAGATCTGGATGTGATAAAAGTGGTGCATTCAACAAAGCATGTTTCAAATAACATTTTCGTGAACAAGATTCTGTGCATCTGAAGTATTGCTTGCGTTGCTGGAAGATGCAACCTATACTGTATCTAGTCAAATTCTTTCTGACGTGCTGTTATCTGCGGGAGGATGCTGTGCCATTTCCACTATTTGAACTGTTCTGTTATTTCTTCCTGACGTATTTCGTTCGGGATGATACCTATTGTCTGGTTCATTCATGATAATATGTTGTTGCGGATGATTTTGCTGCTGGTAAGACCGACTGTTATTAAACGCACGCTGAAAATTGTGCTCATTATTTTTACGTCTGTCATGATACTCATTTCTATACGGTGCATTGCGATAGGAATTAAAATAGTGTGTTTTCTGTACGTACTGATTCCCTTGTTGCGGTGCGTTTCTATTTGTTGGAGCTGATGCTATACGTGCACGTGGCGAAACATTAAAGCTTGGTTGACCTTGTACATTACATTGTTGGTTAGGTATGCTAACTGGTTGGTTTTGTTGCTGTTGTTGAGAAAAACCTCTATTGTTACCAAAATGTGATTCCTGTTGCTGATAATTTTGATAATACTGATAATTAAATTTTTTTGTCTGGTATTAAAATTATGCTGGTAGTTCTTGACATTTCGGGAGTGTCTAAAAAAAATTGTCATTTTCGGTAAAACTTGTCTTATCAGGTTTTCTTTACACGTTCTTAATTCAAGATAGATCGATAGTTGAAGAGCTGTTTTAATAGATATAAAGGATAGTAGAAGAGAAGGCAGCAGTGCAGAAAAGTAAAGATGAAATAGCACTACTATGGCTCGGGGCCCTGTGCACGCTATGGCACATATTCATCGAAGCGTAATGAATCCCCTGAGGTCAATTACGCTTTGCAAATAAATGTTAGCTTCTGCGTTACAGGCAATGCCGGCGAAAATTCAAAAGCAAATTGCTGCATCCATGCTAATTCTAGTTTCTGCATTACAGGTAATGGCGGTGAAAGTACAAAAACAAATCGACGTGTCCAGTTCAAAACGGGCACCTGCGCTCCGTCATTTTCAAACACCTTAGATTTTTTTACGGATAAAAATTGCTTATAATCAACGTTATCGTCTCTGAATGTGTGATCAGGTTCAGGATTGCAAAAAAAACTGTTTGTCTGTGTCTTTTCAGATTCTAAGTCGCGTAGTCTCTGTAAATTACTTAAGTTATACTGGCTGTGTGAGTGTGACAAATGATCGTAATGTGCCGTATGCTGTGACGTGTTAGTGACTGAAACATTTTTCATTTCTGTCACATTAATACGTTCGTCAATTTGGCTGATCTGTTGTTCAAATTTCTTATCGACTTCCGTATCCTGAGTGCGTGAAACTTCTGCTGACGTTAATTTAAACTCGCCGCGTATCTGTCTTGCGTTTTCTGAACATTGTTCAGTGACTGCATTAATTTCATCTCTAAGTGATTCTGTTGTGTATTATTTAATTCTTGTGCAACAGATCTAATTTCTTCACTACTGTTCCTAGCACAAGCCTCAATTTCGTCACGTAATTGTTCTTTAGTATCATGACGTTGCACGGTAACAGCTGTAATCTGTTCACTAAGTTGTTTGTTCTGTTCGTTAAGATTGTCGTGTTTTTCATTCGACAGTTTGAAACTTTCATTAGGTTGTTTGCACGATTCGTTAAGTTTGTCGTATTTTTCATTTGGTTGTTTGAAATGGTTATCTAGTATTTCATTAAGTTGTTTGTGATTGTTGTCTTGTCTTTCATTCTGTTGTTTGGAATTTTCATTAAGTAGTTGTTTAACTTTTTCACCAAATTGTAGCAATAATGCCATAACTTGATTCACGCCAATATTACCTACGTGCTGTTTGATGGCATACCTGCAATTGTCACGCTTTCTGTAACCATTTGGTCATTCTGAAATTCTTGAAAAGGTTTGCTAATTGGATGTGCACTGTTGGTCACTACACCGGAATTAAATAAATCTGTCGTACTCAGATTACACTGTTCATTTTCGTTAGAAAAATTTGTCTGTTCATTACGTAAATTTTGCCAACTGGGTGTGTCAAGCTGGGCAGCGTTCATTGTAACAGAACGTCCCGCGTCATCAATTGTCGTTAAATTAACAGAGGACACAATTGAATTTATTTGTTCATCATTAGGATCAAAATCATTACTAGCGGCCGGTATGCACTGATTGTCTGTAAATGGAGGATTGTCATCATTACACTGAGTGTCGCAAATATTATCGGTCAAATTATTCGAGTCGGCTATTTCACTCATTGCACATCGCGATGTACTGTTAACAGTTTTTCGCGGCATTTTCCACAAATCAAAATTAAGCACAAATGAAACAAGGACAATGCAAAAATGCAACAAACACAATTACAACAAAGAGCAATAAATTGCCGATGATCTGTGAAAGAAAGAGTGACAAATTAGTAAATGCGTTGCGCCAGATGCAAACTACATTTAAGTAGATAAGAGCAGATATATGACTACTTATCAGAAGATTCACAAAGAAATACGATCCTGGCCGGATGTCGCCAAGTGTAACCTCCCCACAGAAAAAATAATTAAATGAATGAACCATGTGTAACCTCCCCACGGAAATAATAATTAAATGAATTTTTAATATTGTAACCTCTGAACAAAATTGGTTCCCATTTATGATCCTGTGCTGAAATGCATTCACATTTAATGTATCCACAAAATTCTTTTCTCATTTAATGTTAAGTTCGAAACAGAAAAATTCCTAAACACCAAAAATAATAAAAAAATTCAGTAACCTGGTAAATTTTATGACGACAGCAACGCTGCGCCACGGCACTGTATTCTGAATAAAAGAAGCAAAAATTCTTACCTCAGTAAAAACTGCGAATATATCTGCTCTTACCTAAAAAATTTTCGGCACAGCTCCGTGCAATGCTAGCCTATGCTTTGTGATTCATGAAAGGAATGATCATCCATTGGATAAAATCTTTAAATTGAAATGAATGCTTTTTTTATTTTTAAAAAAATTACTTTATATTATAAAATTATTATTATGGCATTTTTTAAAAGAAATTGGATGACAGTTAACATACATTACTAGATATGCGCAAGGCTGCTTCTTTACCTTCTACAATAATACTGATCCTCCAGAGTCCCGACCAGAGCAGACTGCAAACAAGCGCAGACACGCGCCAACTACTGACTCACACAGACTACTGCAGACTACTGCATACTACTGAAGACTAATGCCGACTAGCGACAAGCAACAACTAACTACGTACTGCTCTCTGGTCAGAGACTCTCCTAAGTCTTGCCTGTTGCAGGCAGCGCATACATCGCATACCTCTTACACATGTTTCAAAAGTGTTTAAAGTGAAGGCATATTTTAGAAAGTACGGATTTTTAAAGTAATTTTGCGTATGAGAAAATACAGTAATTCCGTCTGATATATTGAGCAGATCAGTCACTAAAAACTTAAGTTCTTTAGACACCGATAAACTTAATAGTATGGCGAGCATTTTCATTTAAGAACAACCCGTGATTAGTAGCCGCTCATGTTTCGGGAAATACGTTACCATAAACTTGCTAACGTGAATGGAAGTGTTTGTGCATGACTGTGTTAAGATTATCACGGGCCTGACAATGAACGTGTACATCTCAAGGTTCATAATATACCGCTTGCCAGTATTTCTACCGTTCATCCAAAATTAAGACCTTTTCCTGATTCTTAGAATAGTTACGTTGTATGCAGCCTGGTGCGAGTTGCAGTACGGTAGGTTTCCGCTCGGCTTTCCTACCGGCGATGCAACGAGTTCACAGGTAGGTGCAGGTAATGGACGAACGTAACCGCGCCGCCGCACCACGACAAAAGCATATACCTAAGTCGAATAAAGCATTATTTACTGTCAGCAGTGTTTCCAATGAGCCCTCTGACACATCGTCAGCACCACTCACCCCTCCGAGAGCAACTGCTCCCTTCGGAGTGGTGTCACGCAGTTTGGTGACAGAGCGAGCAGCAGCACTTACAGCCGCCATCCGTGGATGAAGAACTTGACTCGACTACTGGAAGGGTACAGTTTCACCTCACATGGTGGGATGAGTGAAGCCTTCTTTGTTTTTGTTTGACTACGAGGTCATGGCAAGCTGGTGGGTTTTGTCTGGGTTGGAGTTGCACTTGTAAGTTCTGTTTGTGGTACGTGAACACAGAAGGTACTTTTTGAGGAGACATAAATAAATATGTTAGATTTCACCTGTATGTTGTGGGTACTATGAGTGTCACAAACAGGAGGTGTGGCCCATCATCTAAAGTGCGCGTCATATATCTTGGCGGCCGAGTTTAGGTTCGTTCTGCGCATCTGACGTCACAAAACACAGTCAGCCAATGAACAGAGAACGACGTTGCCAGATCTCGACAGCAGTGCAGAGCACAGACGAGTGTCTTCAGTTTTAGAAGCGTTCAGTCATAAATAAAGTAATAGAACAAAAGCAATGTCTTGATAGCAGACTTTCTGTTACAGAAAGTTTGAAAAAACCTTCTTTATACCAATTGCTTCATATTCTGTTCATTAATTAAACCAAACAAGCAATAAGCCTCCTAATTCAGGTGATAGCAAGGAATGGTGTTTGTTTCAATCTCACGAACTGCTTTTTCGCAATAAAGAACAGCAGTAATTGTTTATTTCCTATTGTACTTCGACGAAGCGTGAGTAATTCATAGTCATACCAACAGGGTTTATAAATAGCTGCGTGAGTTGTTAGAGTCCTTATGGAGTTACACTGTTCGTTGAGCTGAGGTAGCGGAACGGCTAAGGTGCTGGGCTGCCAAGTGAAAGGTTTTGAGTTCAAACCTTGTGTGGTGCTTAATAATTTCTTTATTAAAAAACAGTATTGGAGTGCCTTACTTCACGAATTTTATTCGTTTGAATGAAATTTCTAGTGCTTTGCCTCTTCATTAACTTTTTCGCTGCTGCAGACACGTGCTCCCCGCATTCCACGCTGTGCGCGATTTTGTCATCACTGCATTGCTCGCCTGTGCAGACACATGGTGTTCCCACTGCTTTGACGTACTTATCATTCGATTTCACAAAAACTATTTGGCCAAAAAATTTGATTTTTACACGTCTTCTTGCCTGATACTTTCCCCCCATAAATGACTTAATTTTGTTTTGATGTGCAGCATTAAATGTAGTAAACCATTGCACGAAATTTTGAAGAGTTTGCAGAGGTAAAAGTCCATAGCGTATACTTTCCGTATGGTCGATTTTAGTTGCCACAATGTTGAGAATGAAATGTGAACTAGATACCCAAATTTCATATAATATTTACTGTATAACAATATCTCATTTAATTTAAGTACCACATAGGTGTCGTATGTAATATTGATAAATATTCCGTCTTTCGCGACTGTAATAAAAGTTTTATATACACACGGCGCGTTTGGCTTTATTTTAAAGCACTTCCATCGGTGAAAGGTATGGCACATACACAATAGTATTCATGTTCTATTTCTTGTTTTTGTTCCACAGTCGCAGTTTTACCAATGGTATTGAAATATATCCCTCTTCTGCAACTGTAATAAGCGACTTATTTAGACCAGACGCGTTTCTCTCTTTTGAAGCATCATAAGAGGACTGTATTTTGCGTCCTCCATTGCCAAGTCACCTTTCGTAGTTTTGTGCAGCGGTAGCACAATATTCAACGTTTGTGTTGGCTCATCAGTGTTTTAGCAAATAAATGCTGTTTGTGTGTGCCACACACAAAATTATATTTGACATAGCTCTGAGCACTTCACTGACAGACGGTATATTCAAGTCCTAATGTTTTTGTAAGTCCAGAGTTTTGTTTAATGTATTTTGTCTACTTCCTTTTGATTGATTGAAGTGCTTTAAAATAAAGCCGCCGGCCGCGGTAGCCGAGCGGTTCTAGGCGCTCCAGTCCGGAACCACGCTGCTGATATGGTCGCAGGTTCGAATCCTGCCTCGGGCATGGATGTGTGTGATGTCCCTAGGTTTAAATAGTTCTAAGTCTAGGGGACTGATGACCTAAGATGTTGAGTCCCATAGTGCTCAGAACCATTTGAACCATTTTTTTAAAAATAAAGCCAAACGCGCCCAGTGTAAGTTAAACTTTTGTTACAGTCGCGAAAGGTGGAATATTTCTCAATATTACATACGACACTTATGTGGTACTTAAATTAAATGAAATATATACGTATCTTGTCCACATTTCATTCTCAACATTGTGGCAACTAAAATCGACCATACGGAAAGTATACTCTATGGACTTTTACCTCTGCAAACTCTTCAAAATTTCGTGCAAAGGTTTACTATATTTCATGCTGCATAATAACTGCGTTGAACATCGAAACAAAATTAAGTCATTTATGGGGGGAAGGTATCAGTCAAGAAGATAGGTAAAAATCTAATTTTTGAGCCAAATAGTTTTTGTGGAATCGAATGATAAAGAGTGTCAAAGCAGTCGGAACACAATGTGTCTGCACAGGTGAGCAGTGCAGTGACAAAATCGCCCACAGCGCGGAATGCAGGGAGCACGTCTTTGTAGCAGCGAAAGGGTTAATGCGGCCATGGTGGCTTTACTTCATGAACTGCGCGCTCCCCCTACACGTAAGCTTGCGAACTATGCTATACTATGGCGCTGCTTCTATTGGCGCGTGCGTCGTGTGCAATTGGCAACGCAGCAATCTCCAGCGTCTGGGCGGGCATGCGCGAGCCGCCAAGATAAAAGAATTGAACTATAGTAGTATAAGCTGTTAACCATGTTTGGTCGTCGTTTCGGCTTGCAGTAGTAACTGTGAGCAGCCACTCTGGAGAGAGTAGTTAAGTGATAGTAAGGAGTAATATGATAGTATTATGGTTAAGTGTTCTTGTGATTTAATTTTGTTTTGTATAGAGCAAGAAACGTGGTACAATACTTAAGCGTGTTAGGTAGTGAGAGGTTAGGATATTGCTGTTTTAAGTGTTTTTTTTTCTTCTTCGTGATCCTGTAACTGATAAGAGGTAATCATATTGTAATGATACGAGGCGTGTTTTTTTAGTAAGATCCGTTTTGTTGTAGACACTAGTTGTTAGCGCGCATACCGCAACGAGCGAGTGCGTCGTGTACCGGCATGCCTCGGGAACAACTGTGCCCAGTTTCAGCTGTGTAGCTAACCCATACGGTTCTGTTCTGTGCTTTAAAAATGTTTACGACTATTAACTCGCCCGCCGCGTTTGAGGTTCGCTCAGTGATACGGTTTTTGTCAGCAAGGAACCTGTCTGCTGCAGAAATTCATCGACAGATTTGCAAAGCGTACGGTGATACCGTTATGAGTGAAAGCAAAGTGCTTAAGTGGGTACGAGAATTCAAAGATGGCCGTGGCAACGTGCATGATGAGGACCGCTCTGGTCGCCCTTCTTTGATTGCAGACGATTTGGTGGCTTCAGTTGAAGCGAAGATTCGTGAGAACAGGTGCTTCACAATAACAGGTCTCTCAAACAAATTTCCTGATGTGTCGAGATCAGTACTTTATAACATTGTTTCTGAACACCTAAAGTTTAGGAAACTGTGCTCTCATTGTATCCAGAAACTCTTAATAGAAGTCGACTAAAACCAAAGATTTGAGTGTGCAATGAGGTTCTTAACTCGATATCACGAAGCAGGTAACAGCTTCTTGAGTCAGATCGTAACTGGAGACGAAACATGGGTTTCGCATATCACGCCCGACTGGAAGCAACAGAGCATGGAATGGAGGCACACACTCTCTCCTGTAAAGGTGAAGGCCAAACAGACCCTGTACCAGCGCAAAATCGTGGCGTCGGTGTTTTGGAATGGGCATGGTGTTTCGTTGGTCGACTTCAAGGAACGAGGAACCACTATCAATGCAGAAGCATACTGTCGAACCCTGAGAAAGCTACGCAGAGCGACTCAAAACAAAAGACGCGGCATGCTGACAAAGGGAATTGTCCTTCTCCATGACAATTCAAGACTTCACACTGCAGGTCAGACCCGCGATTTATTGGACAGTTTCGGCTTGGAAGTTTTAGACCACCCACCCTACAGTCCTGATCTTGCGCCGAACGATTACCATCTGTTCCTCCAGCTCAGTGGCAGCCGTTACAATGATGACGACGACGTGAAAACGGCAGTGAACTCTTGGTTATCGGAACAGGCGGCAAGTTTTTATGAAGAGGGTATTTTAAAATTGGTTGAGAGGTATGATGAGTGTTTGAACAAACTCTGCAACTATGTCGAAAAATAGAGTGAAGAATGAACTTTCTGAAAATAAATTTACTTCTTTGAAATAACCTTTCGTTTTGTACTTATTTTCAAACGCACCTTACTTAAAAAAACACGCCTCGTACAAATCGACTTAAGAGATGAGAAATGTGCTAAATTTGAGATGGATCATGTGTATCAGTGTGCTGTCTACGTATGCTGTCAACGTTTTACGGCACAGACTGTCGTCCAACGAATTTCGCTCATGATGGAAAATGTGCTAAGTTTGAGATGGATCGTATGTATCAGCTGTGCTGTCAATGTTTTACGGCAGACTCGTGTTGTGCGCGTAAGCGCTTGAGAATTAGCATACTTGTAGTATCGAAAAACAGTGACTACGAGAATAAACTCTGTCTAGGCGAAGCTACTCTTTGATGAAATAATATCCTTGAGCCTGGACTAATATCAGTTTTTACCATGGCTTGAGATAATGATACAGAAAGACGTGTTGTCGGAGTGGATCTAATTGTGTTGGTGCACGGCACCATTAAGGAATTGTTTAGAGAATTAAGTTTACTTAAACGCTGAGGCATAATACCTTGTGAACAGAAATACGAAAGTGTTTGCTTTGTCAAAGTAACTATCTTATAAATATGTAGTTGTTCAAAAGTGAGCAAAATGGTTCAAATGGGTCTGAGCACTATGGGACTCAACTGCTGTGGTCATAAGTCCCCTAGAACTTAGAACTACTTAAACCTAACTAACCTAAGGACATCACACACATCCATGCCCGAGGCAGGATTCGAACCTGCGACCGTAGCGGTCGTGCCGTTCCAGACTGTAGCGCCTTTAACCGCTCGGCCACTCCGGCCGGCAAAAGTGAGCAATTTCGTCTATTTAACAACTATGGAAATTTGAGCTCCAAGTTTACATGTACACACGATTAGACATTCGTCACTGCGGCTTTATGAGTGTTAGAGCCTGCACTCATTCTGGTCCCGTTATAATAGGGCATCTTTGCATTGGAACTGTAATTTACAAACATTTTCTCTCCAAAAACTGAGACAGCTACATTCATACAGTGTGCTACGAGTGTAGGTGGCCACGCAATAAACCTAAGTTTTTCGGGAGAGCGGCGTGCAACACCAGCGGTGCGGAGGGTGGATGCAAAAGCATCGTATCCCTACCATTTGATCATTACGACGACTATACGAACTTGATTCATACAAGTCCACTTATTAAACATGGGCATAGCTGGACAGACCTGAAAGCTTATATCCATTTAAAGTGTAACGCCGTGTAGCGCTCTATATGAAAATCACTGACTATGCTGTGTGCAGGCTGTGTCCGGTATGCATTGTTGGAATTTGCTATTGTAGTGTTCGGCAGTTGGCTGTTAACAGCGTGTAGCGTTGCGCAGTTGGAGGTGAGCCGCCAGCAGTGGTGGATGTGGGGAGAGAGATGGCAGAGTTCTGCGAGCGGGTGATCTGGACGTGTGTCCATCAGAGACAGTAAGTTTGTAAGACTGGATGTCATGAATGGCGCTCGCTGTATTGCAGTAGTTCGAGTAATGAAGATTTTTGTGAGGTAAGTGATTCATGAAAGGTATAGGTTATTGTTAGTCAGGGCCATTCTTTTGTAGGGATTATTAAAAGTCAGATTGCGTTGCGCTAAAAATATTGCGTGTCACTTTAGTGATGATCAGAATAAGTAAAGAGAGAAATGTCTGAGTACGTTCAGTTTTGTTCAGCAGTTTGAAAATCAAATAACGTAAGGGGTTTATCAGCTCAATCATTCATAAATTTTTCTAAGGAGAGGTTAGATATGTCGACCCTTAGCCGAGGATACCTGACTGGAATCTTCTCATTTTTTCTTGTAGTTTGTGTAATTAGTGTAGCTATTGTTTATTGCTAGCGCGTAATTATAGAGAGAATTTCCTTTGTAGAAATAGTTTTTTATTGTTGATCAGTAAAAAAATTGTGTCATGCATGTAGATTTGCACCAAGTATTTCGCAGCTACACTAGCAATTAACGAGATATTATTTTCAGTGCTATGTTAATGTGTTTTTTTATTTTGCTCTTCAAATTGTGCTTTTCTGTGTTATCGTGTGAAATATTGCGACAATAATGGCGTGTGAAAAACGTAATACTAGGCTCCAAAGTAAACTGAGAAATGACAGTGAAGACGAAAGCAGTGTGTTAGCTCCACCATGTTATGATTTAACTAATGTTCAAAGTAGTAATTTGGTAATTGTGCATAGGGAAATGGAGCAGGCTGCAGATAATGGTGTAGACAGTGAAACAATTAGTGAACAGGGAAGCATTATCGATCGATCGGTCGGCAACAGCTCGCCTCAGGAATCTGAAATGACAGGACACAATCTTGCAAATACTGTAGATTCAGGTTTTGCGTCCTCACCGTTTTCTCAAATAAGTGAAGACACATTTTCTGCTTTTCAAAATGCGAGTTACTTAAAATCGAATCGAAATGTCAAAACTTCTGTAATGACATAAAAACACAAATTTATGAGCATTTTCAACCTATTTTTTCGCGTCATGAAAATGCATTACAAAATCACGAAGCAGCCATAAAAGAACTGCAAACTATTGTTCATGAAAATCACGACACCTTGCAAGCTAAAATTGACTCAGTTGCATCTACCGATTCGGTTACACAACTTGCAAAAACTCAGGAAAACTTAAAGGACACAGTAGATACGGTTTCAACACAAATGGACACTCTGAAACGTGGTTCAGAAAAACACACTGAGGAAATCTGTCGGAGAAAGTAGCCGAAATTTCGGATCAGTTCACTAACTTATCTACAAAGGTAGATGATGATCTGAATGACACAATACCTGTAGCCTTCACTGACACAGAGGAGTATGAACAAATTAAGAAATTCAAACAAAATCAGAATCAAATTAATACGCAACACAAAAGAGAAATCCAGAAAGTACAGATCAGTTGGCACAAGTAATACAAGAATTACATATTTCAGAGGCCACTCGCGCTCCAACACGGGAAGAGGGACTTAGAAATACGGAACAGCCACAAAATAATAACACAGGGCATTTCGGAAATTATGAAAGAAATTGGTAAGGTGCACCGAATTTTGAGATGGAACCGCCGACACGATGTAACAATGACCGATATGCGACTCGCTGACACGATGATTTCGACTATAAGCTGTTCATTACCACACGTAAATTCAAAACATTTAAGAATTCTGGCAACGACATTCATCCACAAGCCTGGCTTCATCAATTCTCTCATTGTTTTCCTCCCAAGTGGTCATTAGATCACAGATTAGAGTTTATATGTGGCTACTTAGAGAATGAACCAGCTGTAAGAATGCTATCGGTCATTCACAATTGTCACAGTGAAGGAGAATTTTATCATGCCTTCCTCTCAGCATATTGGTCTCAAGCTACACAAGACCGAGTAAAACATAGCATCATAATGATGAAACATTTCGAACAATCTGAATTTTCCAGTCTTGTGAAATATTTTGAAGACATGTTGCACAAGAATCAGAACCTGTCAAACCCATACAGCCCTTCAGAACTCATCCGCATTTGCTTAATCAAATTGCCTGAACATTTACGACATATTATTTTGGCAGGACGTTGCAAAGACGACATTGAAGCTTTCCAGGGACTCTTACAAGAATTGGAAATTGACACAACAATTGCAGGTCACTTCCGTCACAATTCCGCGATGAAAGAAATAATAACTGGACGCGACAAGGCTATTATACAACGCAAATCGTGACCAAAACAGACACCACTCGTATGACAACCGTTGGGAGAGTAGTAATAATTACAGAGAAAGATCACCTCTCTGCGGTAATGACTATCGCAGAGACAATCAGAGAAACAGACAATATGGGAACCACAATAATTATTATCAAGGGAGACAGAACAATTTCAGTCGCAACGGTCCACCACGCAGTTACGATTCCGGGGGAAATTCTCCACCACATGACTGACAAATAAGAAACTATGGACACTACCGACATAACCACGGACCTGAATTTCATCAGAACTGGCGGGATTCAAATAGGGCAGGGCCCTCTCGACAAGGTCAGTTTGTAGAAGTTAGGTCTCCAAATCCCAATAACGACGCGCGCCAACAAAGAGACAGTAGGCAATGACTCACACCGCTGGCAGCCACAAAACGTACTTATGAAGCTGACGACGTAGCCGCCGTGGCTAGTAATTACATAAAAATGGAAGACATTAGTGACGTCTTACTCCAGGAACACGACGTAAAACATAACAACATTGCATATCCTGTAATTCACATTACAGTAAATGACGTAAAATTTACGGCAGTACTTGACTCTGGCAGTCCCACTTCAGTAATTAGCGAAACAGCCTTTAGCAAATTCCAGCAATGCAAACCGGCCACAGACTGCAAACAGCACAGTCAGTGATTTTCATATAGAGTGCTACATGGCGTTACCAACGTAAAAACCTAAACAGCCTACTTACAGAAGGCACTCTTAATTAAGGGCAAAAACTCATTTGTCAAGCACGTTGACATTTAACTTAACATTCAAGTAACATTCATTGCAGCTTCAGCATTTCAAGTTTAATATTCATTGAAGTCAATCGCAATTTAAATTTCTCTCCCTTTATTTTTCTGTCATCATGTAAAAACATCATGGTCCGTACCACAGGGAGCAGGGCTTTCGCTAATGCAAGGGTGATGCACAGAGGAGGTACTGAGAATTTTAACAGAAGAAGTAAAAAAGTTCCTAGCGGGGAAGCTAGAAAGATCTAAAATGTTTGAAATACCTGATGCTGAGGTAAAGGAAATAGCTTATCACAGAACTCCCCAGTATAAGGAGAAGCTGTAGAGAAAGCATGAGGACTGGATAACGGAAGACGGAACTCAGAATGTGATGAATGTGTTGACTAAGGAGAGAATGGAAAGAAGGGAAAGACAAGAAGCAGAGAGGAGGGAGAAGAAGGAAGCAGAAGTGGAGAGGAACAGACTTATGGATAGTTTACCTGTTCCTGCAGAACGGCCATCTACCGTTAATGTAGTTGAACTCGTAGGTCCTGGGAGGATTTAATTATTGCAGATGGTGACGAAATACAAGATCCTAAGAATTTACGTGAGGTACAAGATAATGACGTTGTTGAAGTTAATGTAGAAATCCAGTGGAATTGTGCAGTCCTAACTAGCAGAAATGAATGTGTGCTGTACTAAAGTGAGTAAGTGTGGGGACAGCAATGGGGGTGAGTTAAGTGTAGTAGTATCTGCCCAATGGATACTGTGTTGAGTCCAGAGCGCCTGCACTAGTTGCACAGGGAAGTGGATGTGCCAGTGATTTGCACAGTGCAGAGTGGAGCTGCAGATGATGATGTTTTAGATACTACAGGGAATGTACATACCAGCAGCTGTTGACAGTTCCGTTGCAGATGTTATGGCAGAAACGGCACAGGCACGGATATTTCCTCAGTAGCAGAGTGAACGGAGGAAAAGGAAGAGGAGACGAGTTGGTATAGTGGCCATTCAAATCACCAGTGCTGAATCTGTTGATTATACACTGACAAGCCAATCTATTATGACAACTGCCCACCGCTATGTTGGATGCCGACTGGTGTAAGTATGTAAGCGGAGCAGACACGAACGGCGGATCACCCTAGCGAAGGTATGGGCTACGAATGGGAAATCCATTGAGATATACGACTTTGACAAAGGGCACGTTATCATTACACAGAACTTGTAAACGAGTATCTCGAAAGCGGCGAAGCTGATCGAATGTTCAGTGCTACTGTCGTGAGCATCTACGGAAACAGGGAGAAGGATAGTGAAATTACCAGTACGGCTAAATGGTTGGACGTCTACGATCCTTCACAGAACGTGGACTTCGGAGGTTTGTCCTCCGTAAACTACGATAGATGGTGATCTGTGGCATTTCTGCCGAAAGAGAGCAATCCTGGTGCACGCAGCATTCTGTTCATCGTATATTGTAGAATATTGTAGAACATGTAGCTCCGCAGCAAACCATCCCTACATGTTCACACTGTCTCAACGACATCGTCAATTACTACTGCACTGGGCATGGGACCATCGGGATTCGATCGTCGACCAATGAAAACGCGTCGGCTCTTCGGGTGAATCGCATTTTTGCTACACTAGGTCGATGGTCGTCTCCAAATGGATGTGAACAGCGGCTGGAAACGTGCTGCGCACCACGGACGCAGGTTGGTGGGGGTAATATTATACCAAGGAAGGCATTCCCCTGCGCTTGCATGCGACCTGTGATGGTAATCAAAGCACGCTGACAGCTGTGAACCACCTGTATTCCTTCATGCTTGATGTCTTCCTCGAAGGCGATGTCATCTTTGAGGAGTGTTATTGTTCGCATATCGGAGCCAAAACTGTGCTACAGTGGTTTGGTTCAAAAATAGCTCTGAGCACTATGGGACTTAACTTCTGAGGTCATCAGTCGCCTAGAACTTAGAACTACTTAAACCTAACTAACCTAAGAACATCACACACATCCATGCCCGAGGCAGGATTCGAACCTGCGACCGTAGCGGTAGCGCGGTTTCAGACCGTAGCGCCGAGAACCGCTCGGCCACCCCGGCCTGCTACAGTGGTTTGAGGAGCATTATAGTGAATTCACGTTTATGTCTCGGCGACCAAATTCGCCTGATGTAAATCCTGTGGAACCCATCTACGTCGCAATCGGACGCCATCACCACGCACGCGAATCAGCGGCCCGTTACATCATCGGCAAACTTCAAAGTTTTTATTTCTTCTCTATCAACTTTAATTCCTAATTCGTATTTTCCTTTGGTTCCTTTCACTGTTTTCTCAGTGTACAGATTTAATAACGTCGGCGATAGGCTGTAACACTGTCTCGCCCCCTTCTCAACCACTGCTTCCCTTTCATGCCCTTCTACTCTTTAACTGCAGTCTGGTTTTTGTACACGTTGTAAATAGCCTTTCACTCCCTGCATTTTACCGTTGCTATCTTCAGAAGTCCAAAGAGGATATTCCAGTCAACATTGTCATTCGTGTTAGTATTTTGCAACCATGTCTTATTAAACCTATAGTCAGGTAATATTCATATCTGTTGGCATTTGCTTTCTTTGGTTGCGGAATTATTACATTCTTTTTGAGGTGTGAGTATATTTCGCCTGTATCATACATCTTGCACACCAGATGGAAGAGTTTCGTCACAGTTGGCTCTTCTTAGGCTGTCAGTGGTGCTGACGGAATGTCGTCTACTCCCAGGGCCTTGTTTCGACTTAGGTCTTTCAGTCCTCTATCAACTTCCTCACGAAGTATCATATCTCACATCTCATCATCATCTGCGTTCTTTTCCATCTATAAAATAGTGCCTTGAAGTTCATCTTCCACGTATAGACCCTGTATATAATCCTTTCGCCTTTCTACTTTCCCTTCTTTGCCTAGTTTTTTTTTATATTTTTACAGCTGCTTCTCTTTTCTCCAAAGGCCTCTTTAATTTTCCTGTAGGTGATATCTATATTTCTCCCACTGATGTATGCTTCAAAATCCTTACAGTTGTCATCCAGGCATTCCTGCATAACCATTTTGCACTTCCTGTTAGTCTCATTTTCAAGACATTTTTATTTCCTTTCGCCTGCTTCATTGGCTGCGTTTGTGTGTTTTCTTCTTTCATCAACTGAATTCAATAACTCCAAGGATTTCTCCTTGGCCTTGTCCTTTGGCCTGTTTAATCCTCTGCTGCCTACACTATTTCATCTCTTAAAGCTAGCCATTCGTCTTGTAGTGTGTTTACTTCCCCTTTTCTCATCAATCACTGCTTAATGCTCCCTCTAAAACACTCTACAATCTCTGGATCATTCAACATATCCAGGGCCCATTTCTTTGATCTCCTACCTTTCTGCAATGTCTTTAGTTTTAATCTACAGTTCATTACCAACAAATTGTGGTCAGAGTACATATTTGCCCCTGGACATGTAATACGATTTAAAATCTGGTTCCTAAATCTGTGTCTTATCATTATATAATCAATCTGAAACTTTCTGGTGTCTACAGGTCTCTTTCACCAGTACAACCTTCTTTCATGATTCTTAACCTAATGTTAACGATGATTAAATAGTGGACTCCGCAAAATTCTACCAGGTGATATCCTCTTTCATTCCTCTCCCCCCAGTCTATCTTCACCTATAATTTTCTCATCTATCCCTCTTCCTGCTATCGAATTCCAGTCTCCCATGACAAATTTTTGCCTCCCTTAACTATCTGAATAATTTCTTGTACCTCGTCATATATTTCTTCACCCATGCCATGTCACGGATTGTGCGGCCCCTCCCGTCGAAGGTTCGAGTCCTCCCTCGGGCATGTGTGTGTGTGTGTGTGTGTGTGTGTGTGTGTGTGTGTGTGTTTTGTTCGTGGCATAACTTAGTTTAAGAAGTGTTTAAGTCTAGGGACTGATGACCTCAGCAGTTTGGTCCCTTAAAAATTGGCCGGCCGGAATGGCCGTGCGGTTCTAGGCGCTTCAATCTGGAACCGCGTGACCGCTACGGTCGCAGGTTCGAATCCTGCCTCGGGCAGGGATGTGTGTGATGTCCTTAGGTTAGCTAGGTTTAAGTAGTTCTAAGTTTTAGGGGACTGATGACCACAGATTTTAAGTCCCATAGTGCTCAGAGCCTTAGAAATTCACACACATTTGAACATACATTTCTTCAGTCTCTTCATCATCTGCGAATCTAGATGGCGTATAAACTAGTAGTCGTGTGGTGGGTGTTGGCTTTGTGTCTATCTCGGCTAAAATAATGCGCTTACTATGCTATTCATATTAGCTTACCCGCATTCCTATTTTCTTGTTCAAATACTAAGGGACCAAACTGCTAGGGTCATCGGTGCCTAGACTTACACACTAAGTAAACTAACTTATGCTAAGAACAACACACACACACCCATCCCCGAGGGAGGACTCGAACCTCCGGCGGGAGGGGCCGTGCAATCCGTGACATGGCGCCTCAAATCGCGCGGCCACTACGCGCGGCTTTCTTATTCATTGTTAAACCTACTTCTGCATTACTCCTATTTGATATCGTATATATAACCCAGTATTCACTTGACCAGAACTCCTGTTCCTCCTTCCACCGAACTTCACTAATTGCTAAGAACAAAATACTATATCTAACTTCAACCTATCCATTTCCTTTTTTAAATTCTCAAGCCTACCTGAGCAATTATTGATCGCATATTCTTAAGACTGCAAATAGTGAAAAATATGCAAAAAAGACAAAAGAAAAGACATTTTGAAGCCTCGAGACCGGAAAATCCCGTTAAGCGTTTTTCGCTTCATTTTACGTATGAATTTGTAGCAATTTGCAAAGACGACTGTGGTGACAGCAACGAAACCGTTATCCCTGTTGTACTCTCTGGATAAAGTGACACGTGTCTAACCACTGGAAAATCTGAAAGTTCGTGTTATTTCTTTCCTTTTCAAACAACATAATAAATGTCTGCTTTGCTGTAGCACCCTCTTAGTCTTTTCGTGAGGGAGCTGTTCGGAGCAGGCTGCTTAACTGAAAACTGCCTGTTATTCGTTTCTTTCGGGCCACCTGTTCGTGTCTTGTACCTGCTAAGGCAACAAGAGTTGATGGTGCTCTCGCAGCAGAGCAGGTGCGACATCCACGACACGCCAAGGCATGTTGCCAACACCTTGTACTGCCCGCTGCTTGCGGCCGGTCATCGGTAGCCTCATCATAGCGTTGCAAATCACTTTAGTGTAGTGGTAACTGCTGCAAGGTGTCCGTAATAGGCACGTGGGCGGTCTGGAAGCCGATCTTGCAGCAGATGCGGACACTGTGCTACACCAATAACCATTTGAAGCTTTATCTCGTATTGAACGTTCCATATTTCATACCAGTTTCATCTGAAATTTCAATTACAAATAACGCATTCAGTGTTTCTGTTTGCGACGTCTTTCAAGAATCTATCACTCCCATTTTCAAGAGGCAAATGTTCCACATAGTTTCTGCTGGATTATTTTGGTGTCAAAATAAAAGACAATGGACACAAAGTCGACGGAGTAAATTCAGTATTTAGAAACACCTTAACACATGGGGAACGTACTACTGGCTGCTGCAAACACTGACAAATGCGTGACGTTCAGCGGTGAACAAAAATATGGCGATACCAAAAATACAGCACATTACCGCGCCTAATATGGTGTAGCGTAACCATTGGCACTCGAAACGGACAACTCCCCTCAGCATGGGTAAATACAGGTCTGAATGCTGTTGTACCATCGTTCGTGTCATCAGCCATGCAGCAGTGTTTCCGTACATCTGGGTCGCGCGCATTTGTGGCCCGGCTGGGTACTTAGAATGCTGTGCGTCACTGACTGTGCGCGCTCAAACGAGCGTTGTACCCACTTAAGCCATGATATCTTGGGCGCAGGCGGGCCAGAATTTAGAGAAAGTCTAGGGGCGCAAAATTATGAATATTTCGACTTCAAACATTTTCTCTCAATTCAAAATTTTCCAGGTTTACGAAGAGAACCATTCATTAAAGTCATGAATTGATCAGTATGATAGGGTACCACCCGAGTCATGACCACTACTATACAAATTAGAATTTGTCTATGGATATAGTATAATAGGGTATTGAAATGGTGATACAGTACATAAAGGGAGATGAAAATCTAGTAGTCATGGGGTACTGGAATGCAGTTGTAGCGGAAAAAGTAGAAGAAAATGTCACAGGAGAATGTGGGCTTGGGACAAGGAATGAGAGAGGAGAACAACTAATTGACTACTGTAATAAATTTCAGCTAATAATAGCGAATACTCTGTTCAAGAATCACAGGAGGAGGAGACATACTAGTAAAAGGCCAGTTGATACGGGAAGATTTCAGTTAGATTACATCGTGGTCAGACAGAGATTCCGAAATCAGATACTGGATTGTAAGGCATACCCAGGAGCAGATATAGACTCAGATCACATGTGGTAGTGATGAAGAGTAGGCTGAAGTTTAAGAGATTAGTCAGGAAGACTGTCGAGATACGCTTCAAGTTCTCTAAGGCTATAGATACTGCAATAATGAATAGCACAGTAGACACTACAGTTCAAGAAGAATGGACATCTCTAAAAAGGCCATCACAGATGTTGGAAAGAAAAAACGTAGGCACAAAGAAGGTAACTGCGAAACCATGGGTAAGAAAAGAAATACTCTAGTTACGCGATGAAAGAGGGAATTGCAAAAATGTTCAGGGAAATTCACGAATACAGAAATGCAAGTCGCTGAAAAATAAATAAATAGAAAGTGCTGGGAAACTACGTCGAAATGGCTTCATGAAAAATGTGGAGAAATCGAAAAAGAAGTAATGTCGGAAAGAAAGACTGACCATATAGGAAAGTCAAAATAAACTTCGGTGATACTAAAAGCAAGGGTAGTAACATTAAGAGTGTAACGGGAATTCGACTTTTAAATGCAGAGGAGAGAACGGATAGGTGGAAAGAATACATTGAAGGCCCAAATAGGGGGGGGGGGGGGGGAAGATTTGTCTTATGTGATAGTAGAAGAAACAGGAGTCGAATTAGAATACATAGGGGATCGAGTATTAGAATCAGGATATAAGATAGCTTTGAAGTACTTAAGGTCAAATAAGTCAAAGGGGATGGATAACACTCCATCAGAATTTCTAAAATCATTAGGGGAAGTGGCAACAAAAGGACTATTCACGTTGGTATGTAGAATGTATGAGTCTGGCGACATTCCTTTTGACTTTAGCCGGCCGTGTGGCCGTGCGGTTCTAGGCGCTTCAGTCTGGAACCGCGTGACCGCTACGGTCGCAGTATCGAATCCTACCTCGAGCATGGTTGTGTGTGATGTCCTTAGTTAGGTTTAAGTAGTTTTAAGTTCTAGGGGACTGATGACCACAGATGTTAAGTCCCATAGTGCTCAGAGCCATTTGAACCATTTTTATGAACCATTTGACTTTCGCAAATATTCCGAAGACTGAAAGAGCTGACAAGATCGAGAATTATCAACAATCAGCTTAACAGCTCATACATCGAAGATGCTGACACGAATAATATACAGAAGAATTGAAAAGAAAATTGAGGATGGGCTAGATGATTATCAGTTCGGCTTTAGAAAAGGTAAAGGCAAGAGAGAGGCAATTCTGTCGTTGCGGTTGATAATGGAAGCAAGGCTTAAGTAAAATCAAGACACGTTCATAGGATTTGTCGATATGGAAAAAGCGTTCGACAATGTAAAATGGGGCGAGATGTTCAGAGAAAAATACGGGTAAGCTATAGGGAGAGACGGGTAATATACAATATGTACAACAGCCAAGAGTGAATAAGAAGGGGGGACGACCAAGAACGAAGTGCTCGGATTTAAAAGAGTGTAAGACAGGGACGTAGTCTTTCGCCCCTAGTGTTCAATCTGTACATCGAAGATGCAATGATAGAAATAAACGAAAAGTTCAGTTGTGGAATTAAAATTCAAGGTGAAAAGATATCAATGATACAATTCCCTGATGGTATTGCTATGCTGAGTGAAGAAGAATTATATGATTTGTTGAATGGAATGAACAGTCTAATGAGTACAGAATATGTATTGAGAGTAAATCGAAGAAAGACGAAAGTAATGGAAAGTCGCACAAATGATAATATCGAGAAACTTAACATCAGGATTGATGGTCACGAAGCAGATGAACCGCTACCCAGGCAGCAGAATAAACAATGACGGACGAAGCAAGGAGAACATCAAAAGCCGACTAGCACTGGCAAAGAGGGCATTCCTGGACAAGAGAAACGTGTTAGTAACAAACGTAGGCCTTAATTCGAGGAAGGAATTTCTGAGAATGCACGTCTGGTGTACAGCATTGCACGATAGTGGAACATGGACTATGGGAAAACCAGGACAGAAGAGAATCGAAGCATTTTAGATGTGGTGCTCCATACGAATGATGAAACTTAGGTGGACTGTTAAGTTAAGGAGTTAGGAAGTTCTGCGCAGAATCGGAGAGGAAAGGAATATGTGGAAAACGCTAATAAGGGGCAGGATGATAGGACATCTATTAAGATATGAGAGAACAACTTCCATGGTGGTAGAGGGAGCTGTGGAGGGCAAAAACTGCAGAGGATGACAAAGAGTGGAATACATCCAGCAAATAACTGAGGACTTATGTTGCAAGTGCTACTCTGAAATGAAGAGTTTACGGTAGCATAGGAAAGGAACTTGTGGCGGGCCCCATCAGACCAGTCAGAAGACTGATGGCCCTTAAAAATTACATTCCTTTATCAGAAAAATCTGTAGTTAGTGGAATAACACGGTAGAATACGAAGTTTCACGTATTAACCATATGGCAAAATACTCTGCTCTTTTTGTGCTATCATTTGCCAAAATCTTATTTAGATATCTCAAACCGTATATGGAATATAAGGAATGTTGTGGATATTTCACTCTGGTTCTATCGCTGGCGCGGTGCGATCGCAAATGAGTGCGCTACGTCAGATCAATTTTCTCGAGACTGGTGAAGGATAGAGACCTCCAACCAAGTCTAAAGAAAAATTCAGAATGTTAGCTAAAATCCATAAGCAGCTACATATTTTGTAATATGCACCGAAAGCAAAATCATAGCGACCCCTACCTTTCATTGTAAACTTTTTCGAATTTCGTGCAGTGTCTTACTTCCGCGAAACTACGACCATTAACGAAATGAAGAGCACGTCATAATGGACCTGACATATAAACCTACAAGCAAAGCGAAAATGAAATATTTTACCGAATAGTTTTACCGAATAGTTATTTGAGAAAGATTGCAGGAAGTGCGCAACGATCCTGTCATCGCCGACCGGCAGAAAGGTGCAAACTCTAGTCGGCCTCCCCTTCTGAACTAACGAATGAACACGCCTAATTTTTTGGTCGAAAACTGGTCACTGCGCTTAGGCCACGGTATCCTGCGTGACCTAACCAGGAAGATTCGACAGCAGAGCTCATGCGTAATGTGGCAGCAAACTGCCGCAGCCACAGCGAATTCACAGAGGCTTTCCTAAAGACTTACTGGTCACAGGACACCCAAGAAAGTATTAAACAAGGAAACTATGATAGGAAAGGACTACAGCGTGCCACAGTCCGGCAAAGTTTTTCGAGACGCTTACCAACAAGAACTGTTACTTGGACCAACCATATGGTGATAACGACATAATGCGACACTACTACATGAAACTGACATTGAGGTACCAGGAACTACGCATGAACTACTCATTGGCACATGTAATGACACAATAGTCATTCAAAAGCGCTCTACAAGAGTCAGACTTTGTGAAGGAAGCACAAGACGCGAGGGACAGAAAGACATAATGAACGAAATTCGCAAGTTGCATCAGCTGAAAATAATGACGGGCTAAACACAAATAGAACCTGGTCGACAAGAAACCAGCGCCCAGGCCAAAGATTTAGCAATGAGCCTCAGTGGAATAATAGAAGCAGACAGGGGACGTATGGCAGTATCTTTCACGAAAACGGAAATAACAGGAGGGAAATGCAAAATTCTAACCAGTTAATGCTGCCGGTCTGGATCTCAGGGCAGACAAGGAATTCTGGAAGGATTGGTAGGCAAAGCCGCAACATGATCGCCAGAAGGACGTAGTGGAATTCAGGCCACCTAAACCCTCAAACAGAAACCGCAGCAGAGTCCGCGTAGGAATTGACAGTCGGCCGCTGCGGCCTCGTTATATCATTAAGTTAGTGTTAAGAATCATTTGTTTTCAGCTCATTTATGTAGTCTGTGGATTGTTCTTTATTTGTTTACACTTAGATTATTTGGATGATTTATTATTATAATTAGCGGATTAGATCTTCTCTTCTGACATCTGATCAATGAGTTCGGCGTTTGTTGTTTTCTGTCAAACATTTGCACTTTGGTAATTCACCAAAAATTTGAGACGTTCTGGTATCCTCTCATGTTTCTCGGATGTAAATATATTTCGTGTATTGGAATGTGCCAACTACTCGGCAGAAACATCTTGGGCTTATTATAAAACTGACTAGTTTAACGCTTGAGCACTGCTGTATTAGTAACGTGTCACGCCACTGCAAAGGTATTATTGGAAAAACGTGAAAAATGTATTTTTGGTTCAGAAATAATTGCACAAGTCTTGGAGACATAATTCTTCTCAGAATTCATCTTCGAATGTAGTAATGGTCTGGTTACTTCCGCTGTTACTGTGTGCATTGCCGGTGGAGCGTATGCACGGTCCGTTCCATCATACGGAGTAATGAGGCGATAGTGGTGCCAAAGACGTTGATTTGTGATGTGATAGTGTATTTTGGCGTGATTTGAGTCATGCCACCCATAACGATGGGATATCTTGCGAGATGGACAAAGGTTTTCCACGCCAGAGGTGTGTTGTTAGAGTATGGTTTTTCTCTCTCGCTGTGTTTCGATTAGGGTTATCGTCAGAGGACCGATGTGTTCTCGTTGGTGGTTTTCGAGCCTGGTTACACTTATGGATAACCACGTATGGTGCGATATTTTTCGCTGTGGTACTTTTTCGCCTGTGATTATCGCTTATGGATTATCTACAGTAGTGCGATGATGTTTGCCTTGTGATATTTCGATTATAGATCGCCAGCGCCAGAGGCTCGTCATCGGCGAAGTCTTATATTACATGGCGTAAGCACGTGGCGTGCGAGTCACGGTAGTGCGTTTTCAGGTGAATAGGAAGGAAGTGGTGAATGGGACCAGGCAAAAAAGGGGGGAAGGTAATTACTACTCCTTATACACTATTAACAGTAAAAAACTGGTATTTCATGTCTATATAACAGCTATTAACTGATGATATCTGTACGTCGATTTTTTAGAGATACGGGTAAGTTTCAAAGGAAAGGTGAATTCGTGTCAATGTATTATCTATCCTGCCAGCACAGTAAGGAGTGTATAGAAGGCGGTGAGCAGTGTTCGACTCAGATTCTACGTAAGATATCCGCATCAGAGTCACCATCCAATAAGTTGGAATCAAGACAAGTATGAAAGTCCAGATTAGCGTAAAGTAGAAAGGGTTATAGGTAGATAGACTTCGTGATGGATAGAATAATTAGAAATAGGTGTTGCATCGTGTGAGAGTGCTCGATGTACGAATGTGCAGACCGTGCCAGCTTACCCCACTGGGGTGTTTGCCATACACAACAGCAACACGGCCTAACACCTAGATAATGATTAGTTTATGTCTTTTAGATAAGAGAGTAATTAGCGATGATAGTACGATTTTCGTTATAAAACGTCCTCAATACTAACATTGTTTAACTGAAAGGAAGCAGTAAGGCACATTTTTTGCATTAATCATATTGTAAAGTTTCAACTAAAACGTTTCATAGTTTTGATACGATTTTCTATGTAATATGTTCTCGTAAATAATGCTGGTAAAAACACGGCACTAGAATAAGCAGAGGACTACGGCAATCCAAACAGCGAGCGAGAAGCAGATCGTGGCTGGACATGGCTCGGCGCAGGCCAGGCACCCATATGCAGCGCAGCTGGCGAGGTTACCTGGTGTCGTAGCGCGGGGCCACCTCGGGATCAGCTGCCAGTGTAATGTCACAGCAGGGCGGCCATCCCAGCCGAGAGATCATCTGACATGACGTTACAGCGCGGCCACTTCGACAGCTGTCAGGGACAGGCGGCCACCCCCCCCCCCCCAACTCCCCCCTCACCTTCGCCGACCCATCATTCCAAAGCGACACAGCAGGCAGCCGGCTGATGTGATGACACTGGGGCAGCACAAGGGCAACAGACTCGTGCTGATGCAAAGTGAAAGGAGTCCCACGTGCTGGCAGCCAGCAGCTAACGGAGGCTCGTCCCTGACGTCACGCAACCGCCTGGGACAATCGTCGTTTGACGGAAGACTCTTGAGGAACCGGACCTGAATGTAACTCCGCTTCTGACCAGAAGGCAGGGTTTAGACAGCGCCGGGCCAAGCGATTTATGTCTCTGGACACCTGCTACAGCACTCACAACTGCTGCTGGAGGACTTTCTTCAACAAGAGCGACAGTTTGTCAACTGCTGTCCCATATTTGGTCTCTCAGTAGTCCAGATGCCCACCTGTTGGTGCCTTAGACTAGAGACAGGACCTGCCAAAAACACCATTGCCACCACTGATGATATTAAGTAAAGGGGCCCTTCTCTTAGCACCAACTCAGCCCCTACACCTGCCATCTCCAACCTGTTGCACACCTCTTGGGTGTCGTGTTGTGTTTATTTGTGTGACTAATGTTAAAAGTTAATTTCTGGTCCGCTAAACATCCTTGAGAAGGGACCAATAGGAGACTTAAAATAAGTTTGTGTTTTTAATTCTTCTTTTTGTGTGCCTTGAAGTATTTATTTTATTAGGTTAAATACAGACTTAGAGAAAGCTTTTGAAAATGTCGACTGGAATACTATCTTTCAAGTTCTGAAGGTGGCAGGGGTAAAATATAGAGAGCGAAAGGCTATTTACAATTTGTATAGAAACCAAATGGCAGCTATAAGAGTTCAGGGGCATGAAAGGGAAGCAGTGGTTGGGAAGGGAGTGAGACAGGGTTGTAGCCTCTCCCCAATGTTATTTAATCTGTATATTGAGCAAGCAGTGAAGGAAACAAAATTAAAAATTCGGGGTAGGTATTAAAATCCATGGAGAAGAAATAAAAACTTTGAGGTTCGACGATGACATTGTAATTCTGTCAGAGACAGCAAAGGACTCGGAAGAGCAGTTGAATGGAATGGATAGTGTCTTGAAAGGAGGGTATAAAATGAACATCAACAAAAGCAAAACGAGGATAATGGAATGTAGTCGAATTAAGTCAGATGATGCTGAGGGTATTAGATTAGGAAATGAGACACTTAAAATAGTAAAGGAGTTTTTCTATTTGGGGAGCAAATTAACTGATAATGCTCGAAGTAGAGAGGATATAAAATGTAGACTGGGATGGGAAGGAAAGCATTTCTGAAGAAGAGAAACTTGTTAACATCGAATATAGATTTAAGTGTCAGGAAGTCGTTTCTGAAAGTATTTGTATGGAGTGTAGCCGTGTATGGAAGTGAAACATGGACGATAAATAGTTTGGACAAGAAGAGAATAGAAGCTTTCGAAATGTGGTGCTACAGAAGAATGCTGAAGATTAGATGGATAGATCACATAACTAATGAGGAGGTGTTGAATAGGATTGGGGAGAAGAGAAGTTTGTGGCACAACTTGACTAGAAGAAGGGATCGGTTGGTAGGACATGTTCTGAGGCATCAAGGGATCACCAATTTAGTATTGGAGGGCAGCACGGAGGGTAAAAATCGTAGAGGGAGACCAAGAGATGAATACACCAATCAGATTATGAAGGATGTAGGTTGCAGTAGGTACTGGGAGATGAAGAAGCTTGCACAGTATAGAGTAGCATGGAGAGCTGCATCAAACCAGTCTCAGTACTGAAGACCACAACAACAACAGGTTAAATGTAATTTTTTTACTTTTCTTTCTTACTATGTTTGTAATGAGGGTCAATACCATTTTTAGGTGTATTGGGGTACTAAGTCCTCTCATCTAAAATCTAAGATTGACAAAAGATCACACACAGTAAATACACTAATTTTCAATCCACTTTCGGAAAAGGACTCATGTTTTTATTTCGTCTTTGTCATTCGTGTAAAGTCTCAACAGGTTTCACATGTTATCTAAATGTTGTTTATTTTGTGCTAACACGATTTATTTCTTTGTACTAAAAGAAAAATTTTGCTGAATTCTTGGACAGAATTTGTCATGCTATTATCTCTATGGAAGATTGAATCACTGTGAATGCTTGGGCAGGGGTAAACGAATATCAGAGGCAGAGAATCCTCAATACTTAACGATAGGGGAAAACAATTATCTCTGACATCAGCTGCATGACTCTTTTTAACAGTTCAGTCATTGTATTTATGGTCAGGGTGCATGTCAAAGACCTGAGAGTCCACAGGAACAATTCTGACACCCAATAACAAAATTTTTGCAGGCATGCATCAGTGAGTGTGTGTACGACCCCTGGTTGAATGAGGTCAAGACAGGGCGTGGTATTATTTAGTTTTTGGTTGGCAACGCAGTTATGGTCCGGCACGTCATTATCAAAGGTCCAGTTAGAGTGTCACAGTTTCTTCTGCTCTGTGTCACACTAATCTCTTTACTGGAATGTGACACTCCCCATGCAGAAATTATTCGATAACGGAGAGGTAGTGATAGGGACATGCCACTCTCTTTTTTAACAACATTGTCACTCAGATTAATATTCATATTTTAGGTCAGTACTGCATTTCGTATATCCGGTTTACGACTTTTTTACATGAGGAAATTGTGGGAAAAGTGTTCTTATAACTGCATGTGTAACCTGTGGAGAATTTGAACCCGAGAGGCTGTAGTGGAGGCAATAGAGAACAGGGAGTGTGAGATGGATTGGAGGTCATAAATTCTGACTGCATCTACCAGGCTGCGTGAGTGATTCTGGGAAGCAGCAATCAGTGGATCGTACTTGCAGAAGGACTTCTGGCAATAGCACTCTCCTCCTTCTGTTTAGGGTCGGACAGGTGGGCACCAGTTCGCAAAACACTTTACCTCGGCCAGGCAGCACTGCATCGTGAAGGCGGCCAGTTGTCGGAAAGTGAGTGGAGGAAGTCATTTAAGAGAGACGGCTGTAAACTGTACCTTTATGCAAATGATGGGAAGCCCGTAAAATTTTGTGCGTTCTCATATTACATGCTGGGACAATACAGACAGAGCAGCTGGTCACATCTTCAGTGGAGGCAACATTGTAACTCCCCTGACGAGAAAAAATCACCAGATTCTTTTAGCAAGAGGCAAAAAACACATATACTGGGTGATCAAAAAGTCAGTATAAATTTGAAAACTGAATAAATCACTGGATAATGTAGATAGAGAGGTACAAATTGACACACATGCTTGGAATGACATGAGGCTTTATTAGAACAAAAAAAAAATACAAACATTCATACAATGTCCGACAGATGGCACTTCTTCTGATCAGAATAGCAATAATTAGCATAACAAAGTAAGACAAAGCAAAGATGATGTTCTTTACAGGAAATGCTCAATATGCCCACGATCATTCCTCAATAATAGCTGTAGTCGAGGAATAATGTTGTGAACAGCACTGTAAAGCATGTCCGGAGTTATGGTGAGGCATTGGCGTCGGATGTTGTCTTTCAGCATCCCTAGAGATGTCGGTCGATCACGATACACTTGCGCCTTAAGGTAAGCCCAAAGCCAAAAATCGCACGGACTGAGGTCTGGGGACCTGGGAGGCCAAGCATGGCGAAAGTGGCGGCAGAGCACACGATCATCACCAAACGACGCGCGCAAGAGGTGTTTCACGCGTCTAGCAATATGGGATGTTTTTTTCTTGGTTCTAATAAAACCCCATATCATTCCAAGCATGTGTATCAATTTTTACCTCTCTATCTACATTATTCCGTGGTTTATTTAGTTTTCAAATTTATACTGACTTTTTGATCACCTGGTATTTCACAGGCACGACTATCTGGGAAGCCTTTCTTCAGAAATTGGAAATGGTCTACTTGGAAAGATTAGATCTCTCTGTAAACGAGGGACTGTGGTCCCATCTAGGTAACTTTTTTTTCCCAGAATGTGGCCATGCATACTGTGAGAACATAGCGTCCCTACTGTAATATACCGAGCGAGGTGGCGTAGTGGTTAAACACTGGACTCGCATTCGGGAGGACGACGGTTCAATCCCGCGTCCGGCCATCCTGATTTAGGTTTTCCGTGATTTCCCTAAATCGCTCCAGGCAAATGCCGGGATGGTTCCTTTGAAAGGGCACGGCCGACTTCCTTCCCAGTCCTTCCCTAATCCGATGAGACCGATGACCTCGCTGTCTGGTCTCCTTCCCAAACAACTCAACCCAACCCCTAGTGTAATATCTCCTTTCTTCAGACAAGAGAGATCTGGAGTCGCTGATTGGCTCCTCTCAGGGTACGCAAAGTGGAGGCTTGCTCCCTCGGCCTGGGAACCCCAGCGTTCTGTCTGAATTGGCTGCCAGGTCAACAGAACAGTCAAGAGTGGAGATTCAATGAGTAGAGGATAGTTCGATTGGTTCGTGGTGTGTGGGGACTGTTTCGTCCTTCTTCATCTTCTAGTCCTCCCATGTTGAAGAGCTGCACGGCTGAGGCGCCTTGTACGGTTCGCGCAGCTCCCCCCGTCGGAGGTTCTTCCTCAGGCATAGGTGTGTGTGTTGTCCTTCGCGTAAGTTAAAGTTAGAATCAAGTAGTGTGTAAGCCTAGGATCCGATGATCTCAGTAGTTTAGTCCCATAGGAACTTACCACTATGGTGAATAACTTCAGGTCTTTCCCTGGTCGGTGAGACTTGTCGTCTGTATCTTGTGGTGGACTAAGAGTCAGTGGCAGTTTCCGACTGTACCGACAGTGGAACTGCGTATCATCTAGGATATATCGTGTGTCACGAGGGTGAACTTATTCGTCCTGGGTCGGTCGTCTGGAGTTTCACAATTACAACACACACAGTCGAGGCTATGAGTCAAACTGGCTTGGCCAGACCAGCGAACTGGTGTACCTCACGCTGAAACCTACCAGGATTTCATGGCTCTAATAGGAAAGATCCCGCATTCTGATAATCAGAAAGCTAGACCGCGTAGTTTGCAAATTTTCGTGGACGCGTCAGAACATCACAGCTGCCGCAGAGCGCCGCTTTTCGCATACAGCGCCCCGCTTTCTGGGGCCGCCTGAATCAAGGAGTAAAATACTGCTGCACCGGCGTACGATTGGTAAATGATATTCCCAGTTTGTGGTATACTTGGTCGAAGATGATTACATTTGAAAAGAGTAGAGCCTCACAGCAGATTGGTGTAAACAAAGTCATATTAAACTTCCTGGCAGATTAAAACTGTGTGCCGGACCGAGACTCGAACTCGGGACCTTTGCCTTTCGCGGGCAAGTGCTCTAACAACTGAGCTACCCAAGCACGACTCACGCCGCGTCCTCACAGCTTTACTTCTGCCAGTACCTCTTCTCCTACCTTCCAAACTTTACAGAAGCTCTCCTGCAAACCTTGGAGAACTAGCACTCCTGAAAGAAAGAATATTGTGGAGACATGGCTTTGCCACAGCCTGGGGGATGTTTCCAGAATGAGATTTTTCACTCTGCAGCGGAGTATGCGCTGATATGAAACTTCCTGGAAGATTAAAACTCTGTGACGGACCGAGACTCGAACTCGGGACCTTTGCCTTTCGCGGGCAAGTGCTCTACCATCTGAGCTACCCAAGCTTGACTCACGCCCCGCCCTCACAGCTTTACTTCTGCCAGTACCTCGTCTCCTACCTTCCAAACTTTACAGAAGCTCTCCTGCGAACCTCGGCCCGGCACACAGTTTTAATCTGCCAGGAAGTTTCATATTAGCGCACACTCCGCTGCAGGGTGAAAATCTCATTCTGGAAAAGTCATATTGCTTAGTAAAAGGGATTACTGCATGGGAGAATTTGTGTAACTTCCACAGCAATAAATGTTTGCCGATCAAACACCATCCCTTTTGTGATTTTTGTTTGTAATTTTTTTATAATATTTATCAGATTGTTGTCTTTATGAAAGAATTAATAAAACTTGTTCTCATTGATACTCTCTCAACTATTCACTGTTTTTATTTTATTGTTGCGGTACATGGGTACACCAGCAATTTAAGGTTCAATCGTATTCGCAACAAAAGTACTATGAATAAGAGCTATGAAAATTTCATATGTAAAAATTAAGGCTGTAGTTCACGATTTGAAGGTTACTGAGAAGATAATAGTTTTCTTTCTGTAAAGATAATAGTATTGCATCACTCAGACAGACATCAGGAACTTACTGTACATTCTAACTAAACGTAACCGCGAAGGTATTTTGAACATTTCATGTAAAAAAAGAAAAAAAAACATTTCATGTAGTGCTGGTTTATTCTGTTTTTGTGTGTTTCCCCTGATCATTTGATTTTGAAGAGAGAGAACGACGTCCACTAAAGTGCTTCCAGACATGCATCCATAAAACTCATATTACTTCTCTACGGGAGAGGAATGTTCTCTGAAAGTTTGGCCATATCTTTTCGTTGCACCCTGTATAATCTGCATTGCAATTCACCGAGTGCTGGATTTACTCAGTTGACGAGGCAGTAGAATAGTCGTAATAACCAGAGTTTTGATGGTTTCTCTGGTATTGTCCAGACTACTAATCGATATTTGCATCTCCAGATTGTTCTACAGATATCTGAAGCTATTTTCTTTTGCTTTCCAATAGCGTCTATCCGGTCTAGTACGAGATTTGGCAAATATTATTTTGGTATTTAAAGTTTTGGCTGGATGACTTCCCTGACGCCTCAGTCGTAAAGATAACCTGAGGGATGGAAGTCGTGTGCGTCTTCTGTCTGAATCGTATAAACCCTGTTCCTTGTGTCAACATACTTTAATTGTCTGTGAGTCCTATTTTTTGAGCCGGAATTCGGGCACTAGCCCACCATTTGCCTACATAGGTGGGCAAAGCCGCCTAAAAACCACATTAAGTCTGTCCGGTGTACTAGACCACAGCCATAAATCCGTCCGGCGCCTTCGACTATGATCTCACCCACCTCAAAGACTCGCAAACTAGAGAGCTACACGTTGAACTGTGCAAGCAGATATTTCAAATTATCTGACACAACTATATTTTTCTCTAATCGGACAGACATTTCTGTATCCTGTAGTACATTCGTATTAGGTTGCTGAATAAGTTCATAGACTTTTTCCATAAGTTTAATAAATTCAACAGATACCCATAACAGAAACTCTAGTCACAAATAATAAATTCTGCTCACTATTTGCAGTAGTCTGCCAACGCTGAACTAACTTTTCGATTCCGCGACTATAGAAATTAAGTGGATCTGAGGCGAAGAACTCGTCGAGCCACGTTCGGTGCGCATTTTCACCAGGAAGGAAGTTCCTTGAAGTTTGTTAGATAGAGAGCGGAAAAGGTGAAACTCTGAGGGCGCAAGATCAGGTGAATAAGCTGGATGTGCTGGGTGTGCAAAGCCGACCCAGCTCCTGTATAGTGTTTTTCGTCAGTTTAGCAGAATGCTGGCGGGTGTTATCACGGAGTAGCATCAACTCACGCAGTCTTCTTAGTGGTTGTTCTTGGATTGCGTCTCCAAGGCGTCTCAGTTGTCACTAATGAATGTCAGCAGTGGTGGTTATATCTCGAGGAAGCAATGCATTGTACACCAGACCCCCGCTATTCCAGCTGATGCACAGCGTCGTTATCTTCTGTGGACGCGCGCAGGTCTTTGTACAGAGGGTTGCTGGTTTGTTCGCGCTCAGCAAGTTCTTACTTTTCCTTGTATTAGCATAAAGCCGCATTATTAGTCACAGGAGAGATACAGGATGGGAATTGTCAGTGTTGTTCACGAGCCAATTGATGATCAGCAACCAGAAATGCACATTGGCCACTTGCTGATTTTTGTGATATTGGCTTAAAGCATATACACCCTATTCTTTAACCTTCTGCGCAACATGAAAATGTTGCAAGATGGTGGAATGATCGCAGTTCATCACGTTTGCCAGCTCTCGAGTACACTGACATGAATTACTGTAGATTAAAGCTTTAAAACGGTCTGCTTCAAACCTCGATGATCAGAGTGAACGTGGAGCGTCATCATTGTCAAAATGATCCCCCGTGAAACGAGAAAGCTCCCAAAGGGGAGATGACTATGAGGAAAAGATCGAATAACCAACGAAAGTGTAACGTTCTACGAGTCGGGGTGTGGAATGTCAGAAGCTTGAACGTGGTAAGAAAACTAGAAAATCTGAAAAGGAAAATGCAAAAGCCTCAGTCTAGGTACAGAAGGAGTCATTGAAGTGAAATGGAAAGAAGAGCAGGATTTCTGGTCAGATGAGTATAGGTGATACCAACAGCAGCAGTAAATGGTATAACGGGAATAGGATTCGTTACGTATAGGAAGGTAGGGCAGAGAGTGTGTTGCTGTGAAGAGTTCAGTGATAAGGTTGTTCTTATCGGAATTGACAGCAAACCAACACTGACAACGATAGTTCAGGAATGCATGCCGACGTCGCAAGCTGAATTTGAGGAAATAGGGAAAGTATATGAGGATATTGAAAGGATGATACAGTACATAAAGGGAAATGAAAATCAAATAGTCATGGGGGATTGGAATGCAGTTGTAGGGGAATGAGTAGAGGAGAAGATCGTAGGAGAATATGGGATTGGGACAAGGAATGAGAGAGGAGAAAGACTAACTGAGTTCTGTAATAAATTTCAGATAGTAATAGCGAATACTCTGTTCAAGAATCACAAGAGGAGGAGGTATACTTGGAAAAGGCCGGTTGATACAATAAGATTTCAGTTAGATTACATCACGGTCAGACAGAGATTCCAAAATCAAATACTGGATTGTAAAGCATACCCGGGAGCAGATATGGACTCAAGACACATGCAGTAGTGATGAAGAGTAGGCTGAAGTTTAAGAGATTAGTCACGAAGAATCAATATGCAAAGAACTGTGATACTAAGGAATGCCGAAATACGCTTCAAGTTCCATAAGGCCTTAGATACAGCAATAGGGAATAGCTCAGTAGGCACTACACTTGAAGAGGAATGGACATCTCAAACAGGGCCATCACAGATGTTGGAAAGAAAAACGTAAGTACAAAGAAGATAACTACGAAGAAACCATGGGTAAGAGAAGAAACACTTCAACTGCTCGATGAAAGAAAGAATTACAAAAATGTTCAGGGAAATTCACGAATACAGAAATGCAAGTCGCTGAGAAATAAATACACAGAAAGTGCAGGGAAGCTAAGACGAAATGGCTGCAGGAAAAATGTGAAGACATCGAAAAAGAAATGATTGTCAGAAGGACAGACTCTGCATACACGAAACTCAAAACAAATTTCGGTGACGTTAACAGCAAGGGTGGTAACATTGTGGGTGCAACGGGAATTCCACTTTTAAATGCAGAGGAGAGAGTGGATAGGTGGAAAGAACACACTGAAGGCCCCAATGAGGGGTAAGATTTGTCTGATGCGATAAAAGAAGAAACAGGAGTCGATTTAGAAGACATAGGGGATCCAATATTAGAATCCGGATATAAGAAAGCTTTGGAGGACTTAAGATCAATTAAGTCAGAGGGAATTTATAACATTCCATCATAATTTCTAAAACCATTAGGGAAAGTAGCAACAAAATGACTGTTCATGTTGGTGTCTAGAACGTATGAGTCTGGAGACATACCATTTGACTTTCGCAAAAATATCATCCACACAATTGCGAAGCAATCAGTTTAACAACTTATGCATACAAGCTGCTGACAAGAATAATATCCAGAAAAATAGAAAAGAAAATTGAGCATGTGTTAGAAGACGACCAGTCTGGCTTTAGGAAAGTTAAAGGCAGCAGACAGGCAGTTCTGACTTTGAGGGTGATAAGTGAAGCAAGACTACAGAAAAATCAAGATACGTTCATAGGATTTGTCGACCCGGAAAAAGGGTTCGGCAATGTAAAATTACGCAAGATTTTCTAAATTCGGAGAAAAATAGGTAAAGCTATAGGGAGAGACGGGTGATATATAACATGTACAAGAGCCAAGAGGGAATAATAAGAGTGGACGACCAATAACGAAGAGATGAGCTTAAAAAGGGTGTAAGATAGGTATTTAGTCTTTCACGCCTACTGCTCAACCTGTATATTGAAGAAGTAATGGTGGAAATAAAAGTTCAGGAGTGGAATTAAAATTCAAGGTGAAAGAATATTAGTGATACGATTCCCTGATGACATTGCTATCCGCTGAATGAAATGAACAGTCTAATAAGCAAAGAATATGGATTGAGAGTAAATCGAAGAAAGACGAAAGTAGTAGGAAGTAACAGAAATGATAACTGCGACAAACTCAAATCAGGCCTGATGGTCACGGAGAGATAACAATTAATTCTAGTACCTAGGCAGCGAAATATGCTATGACGGACGGAGCATGGAGGACATCAAAAGCAGACTAGCACTGGCAAAAAGGGCATTCCTCGCCCAGAGAAGACTTCTCGTTTCAAACAGAGGCCTTAACTTGGGGAAGATATTTCTGAGTAAGTATGTTTGGAGCAAGGATTTTATGGTAGTGATACATTGACTGTGAGAAAACCGGAAGAGAAGAGAATTGAAGCGTTTGAGATGTGGTGCTACAGGTGCATAATGGAAATATGGTGGATTGACAAGTTATGGAATGAGGAGGTTCTATGCAGAATCGGAGAGGAAAGGAATGTGTGGAAAACACTGATAAGGAGAAGGGACAGGATGGTAGGACATCTGTTAAGACATCATGGAATGCCTTCCATGTCTCTAGAGGGAGCTGTAGAGGCAAAAACTGTAGAGGAAGATAGAGATTGCAATACAACCAGCAAATAATTGAGGACGTAGGTTGCAAGTGCTATTCTGAGATGAAGAGAATGGCACATTGGCACAGAAGAAAAATTCGTGGCGGGTTACATCAAACAAGTCTGAAGATTGGTGACTCTAAACAAGCAAACAGGAAACCATTTTCTGCGTTACTCCGTCCAAAGGCATTATGCCTTTACACGGCGCAAATGTTCCTGGCTACTTGCGCTGCTGACGCCGGTCAGTTGATCTCAAGCAGAAGAATATGTCGGAAATGTTCCGACTAATGCACTTGCAACCATTTCCTAGCGTCCACAGCTCCACTCACTAGCTCCGTGTAACAAAATGACAACATATAAACTCAAATCACAACAATGGGCTACAAATAAACCACCAGAAACTGGAATACTGAAATGCAGAACAAAAACGCTACGAACTTATATACCAGCCTAATAGATTTTGATCTCATTATGCTGTGGACTTTTGGGGGACTCCATGCATGAAAGTTGATTGAATTCATAAAATTGTTTCACATGGGATAGCAGAGCAAGCCGGTCTAGTACTAAGTGGTCACCAGATGGTGGATGACGGAAAGCGGACATGTCTGGATCTGTTTCGAAGGTTGGTCCATTGATTTGGTGGAAGGGACCAAAACGCAAGGTCATCGGTCCCAGCAGTTTACGGAAGGACGGGCAAAGAAGTCGGCCGTGCCCTGTCAAAGGAACCATCCCGGCTTTTGCCTGAAGCGATTCAGGGAAATCACGAAAAATCTAAATTAGGATGGCCGGACGCGGATTTGAACTGTCGTCCTCCAGAATGCGAGTCCAGTGTGCTCATCACTGTGCCATCTCGCTCGATAGTTTCGCAGGGAACATGGTATGTGGCTCATGGCTGAAAGGTTACCTTGTACCTCTAACGGCTAGTTTTTAGGCATTACCTGTTGCCTATAATGATACAGGGCGAATGGACCTTGTCTCTCCTGTTTGTGCATCGGTCTCTTCTCTGTAGCTGTCAGGACGCTCACAAAAATTAAGTGTGCGTATGGAATCTTTGGCCACGAGTCCCCTTCTGGGGAGTCCCTCCATCTGGTGCACGTCTTCACGCCATCTCAATAGCTTGAGTGTCGATGGTGATGAACTATTGATTGGACAGCACACACAAACACACACACACACACACACATACACACACACACACACACACACACACACACACACCGTCCCCAGGGTAGATAATCCTCATCCTGGCCAAGCATCTGTCCCTGTGATCGAGAATCAGCAATACTAACCAGAAGACCACAAGCTGCTGACACGGACACTGCCGGTGGGGGAACAAGATACATTTCCACTGTCTTGACACCTCTTAGAGGTGTCACAGGAAGTAAACGAACCAAATGTGCGCTAGTTACGAATCCCAAGAGGAAGGGGAGAAGGGACCATCCCGTAAGCAACTGAAAACACAGGTTGCAATCAGACTACAGAACGTCACCCACACCGGTACCAGCGATGTCTGTCGCCTGGTCTCTGAGACAATTCTCAGTTCGTTCCAGCGAATGGTGAATGTGGTGAAGACAATTTACTACCAGCTTATCAGCCTCGCGAGGTCTCTCTATAGCTGTCTATTTGTAGCTGATCGGTGCCCTCTGGTCTGGAACCGAGTAGAGGATTAAGCTAGAGGTTCCGTCAGTTATGTGACCTACTGCAGATAAAAAACAACTTTGTACAGTGGATAGTTATAAAATCACTCCGAATGGGTCACGTGTCGACTGCATATTAGAAACGGTCAAGCCAGTGGCACACCTTGTTGGTTATTTATTTATTTATTAGATTAGGTGACGTTCCGAGTACATGAACAATAGAATAGCCAGTGTCAGAAAAAAAATTGTTCCAGCAGGCTACTTTAGAAAGCCGGGTTGGTTCAAATGGCTCTGAGCACTATGGGACTTAACATTTATGGTCATCAGTCCCCTAGAACTTGGAACTACTTAAACCTAACTAACCTAAGGACATCACGTAACACCCAGTCATCACGAGGCAGAGAAAATCCCTGACCCCGCCGGGAATCGAACCCGGGAACCCGGGCGCGTAAAAAGCCGGGGAGTGAGCCTCAAATTGTTATTTGCTGAGTGTAATTATTAACTGTATTCGCAGCAAAATCCCAGAGCTCACGTTTCTCATAGAAAGAGGTCACTGTGATATCATACTAGTCATTACTGAGCGCTGGAACCCAAAATAGAGAGTAGGGAAATTTTTCACTTCAGGTGGAATGTTCATCGGAAAGACAGATCAGATCCTTCAGGAGGAGGTATGTTTATGGCGACAAACAGAAACATTAGATCTAGAATGGTCCGATAGAAATCTGACAGCTAGTATGAAGAAAAGAAACTGGGTTCGTCGGACTTCAGTTAATAAACGACTGTTCTACCAACCAACAAATGCTTCGGTCGTGGAGTCATTCAAAAATATCCCGTATTCGACAGCACAGAAATAGCCCGAACATACGGTACCAGCTGATTGTGAGATTAACCTGCCTCAGCACCATATCATTTAAATCGACTACTTAACTAAAATAACGGTTTGGTGATAGCGCAAGCAGTTTTAAATTAATTTCGGTAGCACCGGTTGTGTAGAGATAAAAGGGCTTATGCAGAGTACGCAAGCGTGGAGGGATGCATCAAACCAGTGTTCATAAAGAACACCACAACAACAACACACAATTACTCTTGTTTTACTTTTTTTCAATGTTTATCTGATAATCGCGTATGAGAATACTATCCATTATGCTTAAATAATCTACCAAATTCTTGCGTCTCTGACAAAATTACGTTTTATTGGAAAACCTTATATTTTTTGTGTGTTCTCCCTCAACTTTTGTCCACAAAAATTTACATCTATTTTTTGGAGAAAGTCGCCTATCAGTTGCTGTACAGCTTGTTTTATTCCCCACCTTGATTGCATGCACTTCTAAAATTGCGACTGCTTTCGGTTCCACGTTCACCATCTTCAGATCTAGGTCTATCGGTAGCGTCCTGGGTCGGAGCGTATAAGTTTGATGATGAAGTGGATGGCCTATATTCGTAACCTATTTACACAGATCTGAAGATGGCTCATGTGAAACGAACAGTTTATAAAATGCATGCAGTAGTGAGTGACAATGAAATCTGTTCAACTTAATTTCCCCAATTAACAGACTGAATAACTTTGGGGTTAGGTTGCAACCCTCAGTTCATTCTCAGTTATTGTAACCTTTCATATCCTTTGACTTCTAAACTAAATTTACTTTCTATATAAACTTTAGATAACATGTCGCTTCCTGTGTTTTATGCCTGATGGCTTCAGAATTTGAATGATCGTATTCCACGCAACTTTCTCAAACATTCTTTCTAAATCTAAAACGCATTCCTTCGTTTCTCATTCATTACGACTATTATTTTTGTCACAGATACGACGTGCCATGTGCTCTAGAAGGGAACGAGATCACCTACATACTTTTATAATCAATAAAAACATACAAATTGTCAACTATATTCTGCTCTCCATCCGTAAATGAAACTATCGGGTAGCCAATAACGGCTGCGCAGTGATACGAAGTAACTTCTCTGTTACGCTAGTGAGCATCGGTTTTTTCTTTTAAATTTCATTACATGAAACTAATTTTTCTTGAAAGAGGTAAATTATTTGACTGCGAATTATATTTTGGAAACAATTCATTCTGCTTTCTTTAACAGAGAAGCTATACTGATTTCAAATTTTAATTACCGCCAAATCTCTAGAATTCATTATACTGAGGTGACAAAGGTGTTGGGATACCTCCTAATATCATGCGGTATCTCCCTTTGTCCGACGTAGTGCAGCAACACGTCGTGGCATGGACTCAACTAATCTTTGGAAGACCCCAGCAGAAATACTGAACTATACTGCCTCTATAGCCGTCCATAACTGCGAAAGTGTTAAAGGTGCACAATTTTGTGCACGAACTGACCTCTCGATTAAGTCCCATAAATATTCATTTTCCAGAATGTTCTTCAAGCCAATCGCGAATAGTTGTGGCCCAGTGACATGCCGCATTGTCATTCATAAAAATTCCACCGTTATTTGGGAACAAGTAGCAGAACAATCATTTATAGTCAATGATCGGTTCAATTGTACCAGAGGGCACAGTGTATTCCATGTAAAGAGCCTTCGTCATTATGGAGGAAAAATGTTCAACTGTGTGTGAATTTCTAAGGGACCAAACTCTTGAGGTCATCGGTCCCTAGACTTACACACCACTTAAACTATCTTATGCCAAGAACAACACACATGCCGGCCGCTGTGCCAGAGCGGTTCTAGGCGCTTCAGTCTGGAACTGCGCTGCTGCTACGGTCGCAGGTTCGAATCCTGCCTTGGATATGGATGTGTCTGATGTCCTTAGGTTGGTTAGGTTTAAGTAGTTCTAAGTCTATGGGACTGATGACCTCAGATGTTAAGTCCCATAGTGCTCAGAGCCATTCGAACCATGCTGAACACACACACCCATGCCCGAGGGAGGACTCGAACCTCCGGCGGGAGGAGTCGTGCAATGCGTGACATAGCCCCTCAAACCACGCGGCTCATTATGGAGACACCACTAGCTTGCACAGTGCCTAGTTGGCAGCTTGGGTCCATGGCTGCAGGGGGACTGCACCACACACTAACCCTACTATCAGCTCTTACCAACTGATATCGGGGCTTATCTGACCAAGCCACGCTTATCCAGTCGTCTAAGGTCACTGTAGGAATTGTCGTGCAGTTAGCAAAGGTACTTTCGTCGGACGTCTGCTGCCATAGCCCATTAACGCCAAATTTCGCCGCACTGCCCTAACGGATACGTTCCTTCGTACGTCCCACATTAGTTTCTACGGTTATTTCACACAGTGCTGCTTGTCTGTTAGCACTGATAACCCTACACAAACACCATTGCTCTTGGTCCTCAAGTGAAGGCCTTCAGCCAGTGCGTTATCAATGGTGAGATGTGATGGCTGAAATTTGGTATCCTCTGCACATTCTTGAAACTGTGGATCTCGGAACACTGAATTTCCTAACGGGTTCCGAAATGAAGTTTCCCATCTTCTACCTCCAGCTCCACGTATAAAGTCTGTTAAATGTCGTCGAGCGGTCATAATGACGTCGAAAGCCTTTTCATGTGACATGTAAATTGAAGCGATCACTGCTGTAAACTGCAGCGGGACACTACGCGTAATCAGCGGCGACGAGAGAAAATGTATACCAGACTGGGAGTCGAACTTGGGATCTCCTGCTTACGTGGCAGGTGCGTTAACCACTGCGCCATCCTGGAGACAGCGTTATCGGAACTGCTCCGAATATCTCTGCACGCCTCCAAGGCCGAGCCACAAACCCACCGAGAACCACCTATCCACAGTCCCTGTCCATCTCCTGCATGTTCGCTACTCTGTTATTGCCACAGGTCAGGTATGCGAGTATTTGTCCAGCCGTACTGAAGAAAGTGGATCCACTGCCCAGCCAGGCGCATAAGTTATATGAATGCGTCGTGTCTTTTTACAAAGTGACTGCTATTTTTATACTTTTTCTAATTTATGCAAATCAACGTATCTCTTTTAGTGTCATAATATGGAAGCATGGCTACTACAAAACCCCTGTGAGTATAAACGAAATAATGTCAGTCTTTCAGTGAGTGTGTGCGTGTGCGTGTGTGTGTGCGTGTGTGTGTGTGAGGGAGAGAGAGAGAGAGAGAGAGAGAGAGAGAAGCAGACGGACAGACAGACAGAGAGGGCTCCATAATTACTCTAGAATACCAGGAGTCATTTCAGATGCAATTGGTAGCATGTACAGTGGGGTGGGGGTGGATCCGGGGATTGGAGTAGGAACACAAAAAACTCTGGTATAAGTTCAAGAAAACGTGGGGCACATACGACTTACAGCCTGCAAAACGTATTATGCAGATACAGTACCCTTATCACCGTTTACTATGGACGTGTCGATTCAGAGTGAGTAACATGCAAAAATAATCGAAAATGGTTATTAGTGTCGAAAGTTTTATGGGCCGCTACACTGGTTGGTAACAGCCCTAATTTCATGTCATCCCTACAGATCAGTGGGGATATTTCCAAAGACGACATTGGCCGATGTAATTAGTATATGTACCGCCGAAGCGAGTGCGCCAATGTAATTGAAGCGACTTTCTAAACAAGGAAAAGAAGGCAAAACAGGTCTTACATACTAGTCAAAGTGATTAGCCATTGGTTCAAATGGCTCTGAGCACTATGGGACTTAACATCTGTGGTCATCAGTCCCCTAGACTTAGAACTACTTAAAACCGACTAACCCAAGGACATCACACACATCCATGTCCGAGGCAGGACTCGAACCTGCGACCGCAGCAGCAGCACGGTTCCGGGAGGAAGCGCCTAGAACCGCTCGGACACAACGACCGGTGACTAGCCATTCAGCTTTAAGAGATTACAATTTATTAATCGAAATACAGGTAATTAGTACAATAATAAAAGACTTTTCTTTCTAATTCGTATACTGTCCATAATGTCAAAAAAAAAACCATACATATTATAAAATTGTATGTTTGTATATATGTATGTCACACATCTCCTCCTAAACCATTGAACCAATTTCAACCAATCTTTGCACACAAATCACTTACTGTCTGGAGAGAATCGCTGTGGGGATAAGAACCATCTAACTGCCACCCGTTGTGGTCTACACTCCTTTTTCACCCCAACCCACAACCCTACCTATCAATGAGGTGTGTGTGGGGTGGGGGGAGGGTTAAAGAGTAGTGTACTAGCCCACTGACTTTCTTCATCCAGTATTTCACAATGAGACAACTTATCGATTTGTAGCGCACTTTACACATAATTTCAAACCTTAACAATACTTTTTCTTGCTGACAGAACCTACAAAGTTATGAAAGGAAAAATGTTTATCGGTTACTACATTTTCGCTACTCATGCAGTAAAATTCCTGCAGCATGATGACGTTTAAATTTATAACTTCTTTGCTGCTTACTTTATTCACAACACATGTCGCAGACAGTATCCAGATATGGCACTGAATGCACCTACGAAATTAAATCGTTTTACAACACATAGTTCAGGAAGGGGACCCATGAAAAATACGGGCCTCGCAAGGAACTTGTGACGTCACACTAGTCGTCCGCAAAACTTCGTAAACGCTCAGCTCCCTACAGGGGCCATGGGACACCAACGCGTAATTAAAAAGTTGGCAACTAAAGGTGTTAACTTTGTCATGTGCTATCGAGAGCTTAAATGCTTCTAAAAGTGCAGTCAGGAGATATTAAATTCGTGTAAGACAGCTACTCACTGCCCGCCAGAGACGGCTTCGAGCACTGGTAAGATCTACAGCGTCACGTAGTAATATCACATTTTATTCCGGAAATAAATATGTCAGATGCTGTGCTGTTTGTAGGAAACAAAGACGTTACTTCTTCGATAAGAAAATCGAGCTTATCATTGCATCATCTCTGATTTTTATTATCTGTGTTATGGAATGGAATGGTAATGGCCTCTATATTGTTCTTACTCTGATAAAGACGAAGGGATCTTATAATTGTGAATATTATGTATTACAACTCGATAGTAAGAGTATTCAAGGAAGAAATAAACCATTGCTCATCTCTGATAAATAGTTAGGTGAGACACGACTGTAAATATTACCCTGTCTAGTTATTGTAATTACCATAGAAAGTCTCAACTACACCAGGTTGAAGTAGAGTTGGAGAGACGTTGGGGAGACTGGTGAAGGAACCTGCAAATAAACACGGCGACCTTCAACGGAGTATGCAAGAAGAAATCTGCCACACCTCTTTATAAACGAATTACCGCACGATAAACGTACGCACAAAGCGAGTTTAGTTTGAATGGACATTTCAGTACGTCACATGAAAACCAACAATACGTGCTAATCTTGTCTATAAAACAATAAAATACAATAAAATAACAATATAACGTGTTGTGACGTAAGTGCCACGGCATGTCTTTCTCTTGCGCCTCGGTTCAGGAGATATGACGTCATAAACATTGAGCTACGTGAAAACAAAACTGCAGAGCAAAATTCGCCACAGATACAGAAAAATATGTGTGAAATATGTTAAATGCATGTGGTTGTATGTGACATTTTCGTACACGGGCAAAATCATGGGGACCTCCTAGGTCCCTGGACCGATTTCAACAAAACTTGGTACAGATGTTACACTAAGAGCCAATGAAACTGGTACACCTGCCTAATATAGTGTAGGTCCCTCACGACCAGGCAGAAGTGCCGCAACACGACGTGGCATGGACTCGACTAATGTCGGAAGTAGTGCTTGAGGGAAATGACACCATGAATCCTGCAGGGCTGTCCACAAATCCATCAGAGTACGAGGAGGTGGAGATTTCTTCTCGACATCACATTGCAAGGCATTCCAGATATGGTCAATAATGTTCATGTCTGGGTATCCCAGATATGCTCAATAATGTTTACGTCTGGGGAGTCCGATGGCCAGCGGAAGTGTTTAAATTCAAAAGAGTCTTCCTGGAGCCACTCTTTAGCAATTCTAGACGTGTGGGGTGTCGCGTTATTCTGCTGGAATCACCCAAATCCGTCAGAATGCAAAATGGACATGAATGGATACAGGTGATCAGAAAGGATGCTTACGTACGTTCACCTGACAGTATCAGGGATCCCATAACACCCCATCTGCACACGCCCCACAACTTTACAGAGCCTCCACCAGCTTGAGCAATCTACTGCTGACGTGAAGGGTCCATGGTTTCATGATGTCTCCGTACCCGTACACGTCCATCCGCTCTCTACAATTTCAAAAATGGTTCAAATGGCTCTAAGCACTATGGGACTTAACATCTGAGGTCATCAATCCCCTAGAGTTAGAACTACTTAAACCTAACTAACCTAAGGATATCACACACATCCATGACCAAGGCAGGATTCAAACCTGCGACCGTAGCAGCAGAGCGGTTCCGGACCGAAGCGCCTAGAACCGCTTGGCCACAGCGGCCGGCTCTATACAATTTAAAACCAGACTCGTCTGACCAGGAAATATGCTTCCAGTCATCAACAATCCAATCTCGGTGTTGATGGACCCAGGCGAGGCGTGCAGTCATGAAGGATACACGAGTGGGCCTACGGCTCCGAAAGCCCTATAACAATTTGAATGGTTCGCTCGCTGACACATGTTGATGGCCCAGGACTGAAATCTGCAGCAAGTTGCTGAAGGGTTGCACTTCTGCCACGTTGAACGATTCTCTTCAGTCGTCGTTGGTCCCGTTCTTACAGCATATTTTCCAAGCCGCAGTGATGTCGGACATTTTATGTTTTACTGGATTCCTGATGTTTACGTTACAACCGTGAAATGGTCGTACGGGAGAAATCCCCACTTCATCGCTACCTCGGAGATGCCGACTATATCACCACGTTCAAACTCACTTAAATCTTGATAACCTGCCATTGTAGCAAAAGTAACCGTGTAACTAACCTGTTACTACGGGTTATTACGTTATTATTAGGCATATAATTACTTATTGCTTGTGAAATTAACGTGAGAAGATTAGGGTCGCCACCGACTCTAACGATACAACTAATCGAAGGTTTGGTCGAGTCGGAAAATAAATTAATTTGATCACAGACCAAAAACTCACAAAAATGCATACGTTGTGATGTCGCTCATAGCGGATACGATGTAATTAACAGTATTTCCCGTGCGCTGTTCACGACAATCAAACATTTAAAATAAAATAGAAAATGTATGAACACTGCATAAGATCAGCTCCCAGCAACACACTTGAAAATAAGACTTAATCTAAAGCATTTGTTATAAAATACAAGGGGAGTCTCATCACTGGACCTGTGCGTAAGGAAACGCGTTGGATGTGCTAACAGGAAAGCTACGAGGTGAGTGGCTTAGGTGCAAAAACGTAACCTCGGAATACAAGAGAAAATTGTGGATAACATTTATTTGTAAGACATGGGTGTGAGGCATGTACGCAATTCCTGATAACATTGAAGAAAAGCGTCGACACGTTCGCCGCTATAATCTACACCTACAATCATTGGTGTGAATCATTCATACAACTGTTGTTGCCTGATAACTGATCGCAATTACTCGTGAAACGGTACACGTTTCGCAGTACACCCGCGTGCCCACGTGGGTTGTGGAGACACAATTTCTAGGTATAGTGCCCTAATTGCAACTATCACATCACACAGTCATGAACAGTTAACGTTCTTTAAAACAAACATGAGACCGGACAGTTAGTGATGACGGTAGCCCAACAAAACTTTAACGTTCAACCACATGGTCGGCTCTCCATGGACGAAAGATACATAAAGCAAGGAAAATTTACGAGAAGGCAAAGTTATTTATATTTAGAAAAATGAAAGCTTATATAGGCACAGCTGAAGGCAAACAGACATTCATACAGAAGCGAGTGCTCACTTCTTATCGACACCTTTGTGTGGCGCTCTTCCGGTGGATCCAAGTCTCCTATAGAAATTTACTAAAAGAAAAATTTGCCAAAGTTTTGCATTCCTCGCTGCGACAAGGCAACGCAGTCTTTCAGAGTTGAAAAGCGAGACCAAAAGCTAACAGCTCTTCCCTCGCCAAGTAACAACGCGCCACAGCTGTGGACGCTTCCCGTACCGACGGCAGACTGCCTCCCGCTTCTTCTCCAGCCTCTTCCACGCTCCGCGTGACCCGGAAAACCCAAAGACGCCATTTCCGCCACCAACCTAACGCAGGTGGATTTCTCACCAGTAGCGCAAACCTCTTTGCCTACTTGACCACTACGGGAGTTGGCTATTCTGTACAACTGCTGCTGAATCTGTACGACTATCGCAGACTTTCTGTAGCAGACTACGCCACCGTCTAGCAACGTGACACACAACCACATTCATTCAAATGGTTCAAATGGCTCTGAGCACTATGGGACTTAACATCGTAGGTCATCAGTCCCCTAGAACTTAGAACCACTTAAACCTAACTATCCTAATGACATCACACACATCCATGCCCGAGGCAGGATTCGAACCTGCGATCGTAGCAGTCACGCGGTTCCGGACTGCAGCGCTAGAATCGCACGACTACCGCGGCCGGCCACATTCATTCAATCACACCACTATGATAATTATGAGAAAAGAGAAACAATGGAAAGAAAGAGAAATACTAGTGAAAATGGGCTACAGGACTAATGAAAGGTGGCTACAGGACCCTTTCAACCGATCTAACAACTGCGCCAGACACTAGTCGTCTTATATAGGTGCTGGCACCCGCAGGGCCGTATTCTACATGTTAACATATCTCTGTATTTGAATATGCATGCCTATACCTATTTCTTTGACGTTTCAGCTTTCTTACTATCTGGAAAGAAATACTGTGGACGTAGGAACCAGCAATCTCGTATCGAGATGGGGGTGACAGTGTGGAGCGAATGGTAGCAGTAGGATGTAGACAGAGAGGGGAAAGAAGGTCGTGGAGACAGATATGGGGAAGAAGAGATGGACAGAGAGAGGGGAGAGGAGGAGATGGATTTAGAGAATGAAGAAGAAGGAGATGGACAGGGAGACAGCGTCGAGCAAGCGGACAGATCAAATGGACAGAAAAAGGGAAGAGGTGATGGACAGAGAGAGGTCGAGAAGGAGATAGACAGAGAGCGGTGGGTCGGGGGAGGTGGCCAGACAGAGGGAGGAGAAGGTGATGGACACCGAGGAAGGTGGAGGAGATGGACAGGGAGAAGAAGAAGGAGGAGGTGGACTAATAGAACTGAAATTAATGCAAACCCGGGAAACGCCAGGTACCCAGCTAGAACATAAATAAAATTATTTATTTTGACATTATTATATTTCATTCATTTTACTTTCTAATAGAAATATAAACAGACCAGCTGGTTATGCGATACAATCAGATACTATGATGACATAAGCATATGTCAGAGCATAAGTTCCTTAGTTTCTCTTTCTTGTAGTTTCCTTTCATTTTTTTAACGTGAAATTATTAATGCAACACGAAATGCTAGTTAACAATGATTACGAGACTTTTTCCGACAACTCTGTTAACTTTGCAAACTCACAGTCGTACGTTACTTAATAAACGAGCAAACGAAGCTAGCAGAACTCAGCTAAGTTCATTTACACTCGCGAGCAGCTCTCACCTAGTTTATGAAGAGCCCCGCGGCAAAAGCACCTCGCTGCAACACGACAAGGCATGCCGCCAGAATGCAGGCAGCGGCGCGCCTAACTGCAGCGCTTAAACCGCATTGTGGCACCGACGTACGCCTCGCCCCGTGTCTAAATGCAAACCGCTACTAATATGTACCTGCGTATTAGAGTTAATTTCTGTCCCGTTTGCGGTACGAACAAAAGTGTGCGCAACATTGTGCCGGGCTCAATTACGGGAAAGATGTAAACTGGACGAGTTTTAATATTAGATTCCTTTGCGAGGCTTTTTTCGTTCGCGGGCTTAATACTTCCGTCTGCTTTGTGAGAGAACATAACTGTGTTAATTCGCCACGGCTTACTTCCCCCGGCCACGGCGCCGCTTTGGGTTCACAACGCTAGCTTTAAAAAATATCCCGCCGAGCATGCGTTTTTGCGTATCCTTTCTCTCGTCTCCCTTTTTTTCTTTTTTAAGTCGCCGCGAAATTAAAATCTTTTAGTGTCAACTACGAGAGTATTCGTGCTTTATAACCAAAGAACAAACGAATGTTACGTACGAGTTGAACGTGTCGCGCTGGAAGGTGCCCTTTGCTACCCCCTGCTGGCTCCCAGGGGCAGACAGACACCGAAAAGCCGACAACACGGGGTCTGCAGACGTAACTTAAGGTGAGAATGAAGTAAAGTGTATGTCTAACTGGACAGTTGTGTTCATTTAAGACTTCTTCGACACATCCCAACACTCTTGTATCCGTTGTTAAAAACAGAATAGTTATCAACAAAACACCGATTTCCCTTTTCAATCTATTTTGCCTTTAATGCCAAATTTGGCGCATTCTAATTGGACATAGTGTAAGAACTTATTCTTTATCCAACGGTGCTGACACTTCTGTCACGATACGATAATCCAAACATCTAGTCGAGAAAGCCGTAGGCGCTCTACTTTCTCGACATAGTAATTACGAGGGAGAAACACTCTGAAAACAGAAACTACACCCAGAGGTCATAGTGGAAATTGAGGACGTGCTATGGATTACCGGTGTGGGGTTTGCTAGTCCTCCATCGGGCGCATTCCCAGGTGGCGGATAGGGGAAGGCTTTCCAGGTATAGAGGGCACCGGGGAAATAAAATACTTGGGGTAGACCAAAACTAGCACAGGCAGGAGATACTCGCTCAGCCGCGGTGAAGCAACCCTCCTATGGGCCAAGTACCCAAAAATCAAGACTCCTGGTTCAAATGGTTCAAATGGCTCTTAGCACTATGGGACTTAACATCTGAGGTGGCGGTCGCGCGGTTCCAGACTGAAGCGCCTAGAAATGCTCGGCCACAACGGCCGGCAAGACTCCTGGTCCTCCAGGTTGGGGGTTGGTGCGTGGCGCTAACAACCCTGACACCGCAAAACAGCAGGTTGTTCAGCAACCAATTCACAGAGAGAATAGGACTGTCTCAAACTTACGACAATCAAGGCACGTCAAACGGCAACGATTTTGGTATATCGGAACATGGAATGTAAGAAGCATCTTCTAGCCGGGAGCCAGCAGGAGGTTCGACGAGGACTTAATGAGGTACCGAATTGCCGTGGTAACATTGCAAGAGATAAGTTGGAAACAAACAGAGGTGGTCGATCTTTAGCATTATACCTTGATCAATAGCGGAAACAAGAACAGGGACAAGTTTTATGGCAAAGAAGTCCATCAGTCACGTCGTGGTGGAATATGAAACAATAAACCCCAGATTATGTCGATTGAGGCTGAAGAGAAAATTTTCCAACTTGTCGCTGATTAATGTGCGTGCACCAACGGAGGATGCAGCTGGAAAAGAGAAAGAAGAATTCTATGAGCAATTGGAGCAAGTATATGATAAGCTGCAAAAGTACGACGTCAAAATTATCCTGGAGGATTATAATGCTAAAGTAGGTAAAGAGAAAGAGAACCAGCCGGTGGCAGGACTTCATAGTAAACACCTGGAATCAAATAACAATGGCTGGAAACTGATTGAATTTGCTTTTAGCAAAGGACTGGTGATTAAAAGTACGTGCTCCTCACACAAAGACATTCAGAAAGAAACTAGGATATCACCAGATGGGCTGACAAGAAATCAAATAGATCATGTACTGATATATGGACGGCATGCCTCAGATAATTTGGATGTGATCAGCCGCCGAGGTTTTGGTAAGAATCAAAACCTTAGAAAGGATTGCAGTAAAAGGGCTGGGTTGGAGAAACGTAAGGTCTAGAAGGTGGAGAAGGTTAAAGACCGAAGAAAGGATAAGAGTACAGGAACAAAGTGCAAGATGAGTTGCAAAAGATCAGCGCAATGGAGGGAAAGGATATCAACGTACTGTAGGAGAAAACTAAGTTAACGTTAAATACAACAGCTCAAGAGGTACTCAGAGAAAGAGGAAAGAAACGGATGGTTGGATGAGGAGATGTCAAAGGCGCTGGATGATAGAAATCAAACTCGACAAAGAATGTTACAGAAACCCACACGAAATAATGTGGCTATATTTAAAGAGAAGAGAAGGATAGCTAAGAAATTAGCGCAGAATAAAAAGAGAGTATAGGGAAGGTAAAGGATAGATGAAATAAAGAAGAACTTTGAAAATAAGCAGGGGAGGAAATTCTTTTATGGTGTGGGACAAACAAGGAGAGGATATCAGCCAAGGACTGACATGCTGAAAGATGAGACAGACAGCTTGATAGTTGAGATAATAATAGAAACATGGGCACAACGTTTTGAAGGGTGACTGTTAAACAGGCACATCGTAAGTGAAGAGAGAAATGGAGGGGCTACAAAAGAAACTAAAGAACAAGATGTGGATGGAGATGATGATGTATTAGACGCAGAACCACTCTCTACTGAAGAGTTAAGAGAGATTATAAAGCAAATTAGGAATAACAGGGCTCCTGGATACGAGCTCATAACGGTGGAAATAGTAAAACACGAAGGTGAAATATTATCCTTAAGTTAGTTAGGTTTAAGTAGTTCTAAGTTCTAGGGGACTGATGACCTCAGATGTTAAGTCCCATAGCGCTCAGAGCCATTTTTTTAATATTAGTAAGGAGGATACGTAAAATAATTACTATGGCCTGGGAAATAGAGAAAATGCCAGAGGACTGGAAGTTACCAGCCGTCTGCCCTATACATAAGAAAGGATCGCGCATGCAGTGTAAGAACTAACGAGGAATATCTCTGCTGAGCATCGTCTACAAAATCCTTTGTACTGCTGTAACACAGAGAGTAAGTAGAGGAGCAGAAAGCATTCTAGGCGAGTACCTGGCAGGCTTCAGATCTCGGAGGTCTACAGCTGGCCCTATCTTTACAGTAGGTATGATGCTGGAGAAGACCTACGAATATAATGTACGATTAGAACATCTCTTTATACATTTTAAACAGCCCTGTGAGAGAGTTAAAAGATCAGCACTGTGGGAAACAATGTAGACATTCAAATTTCCGAAGAAGTTATTAGAATTAACTAAGATGACCCTGGAAAACAGCAGGAGCTAGGTTAAAGTTCAGGGATGTCTGTGGAGATCGTTTCCAATGGAAGAAGGCCTAAATGGGGACCCATTGTCCCCAGTACTATTCAACCTGGTATTAGAGAATGGAATAAGATCAATAACCACAAACCCAGGAGGCAATATTTACAACAGACCTATTCAAATTTTAGGCTAAGCAGATGATGTGGTAATAATTGCTAGAGGTACAGAGGCGCTTACATCAGCTTTCAAAGAGTTTGAAGCCGCTGCCAAGAACCTTGGTTTAGAAATTAGTGACCCAAAGTCTGAGTACATGGTAACTGAGAGAGTTAGAAGAAACATAGATGATTTTCAGTTAGAAGGATACAGCTTCGAAAGAGTAGACAGTTTTATATATCTTGGTTCAGTAATAACATCAGAAAAAAAAATGGAGGCAGATATAGAAAACCGAATTAAGGCTGCCAACAGATCATATATAGCACTATACTCCATGCTCAGAAGTAATAACCTAAGTAGGAAATTAAAGCTGACACTTAGCAAAACAATGATCAAACCAGTTCTTATGTGTGGCCGTGAGGCACAGGTACTGACGGAGGCTTTGGAGAAGAAGCTAAATATCTGAGAAAGGAAGATTTTTAGTCCTGTAAAAGTAGGAGAGGTATGGAGAATTAGGACTAATGGAAAAATAAGGTGTCTGTACAAAGAACCTGATCTGGTAACCTCAGTCAAAATAGGAAGGCTAAGGTGGTTAGGACATGTACAGCGGATGACAGAAGAAAGCCTGCCGAAGAAGCTGATGATGGGACATCCTGGTGGTAGAAGAAGGAGAGGACGACCACGTGTGAGATGGCTGGAAGATGTGGAAGATCTTTTGATTAAATAGTAGCAATCAAGGGATTCCTCAAAGAGGTCAACAAAGATAAGATAGTGAACTTTATAATGTACAGTATATTCAAGGCAAAATTCGCAATTTAATTTTTCTTTCTTTTCTCAATTTACTAAATCATTTACTGTTAAACATTTTAGCATTTGTATCAATGTTTTATGGATGTAACAACCAGCACCTCAGCTTAGTGGCGTGTGAAACTACTGGTTCCAGTCACATATTTCAATATGTAGACTGCCCACGTGCTCCCGTCGTTTATGTATTCCATGCATGGCAAAAATGGCGCTATCCTAAATGGCCACCGAGTCACCTGTGGCCATGCCTGACAGCGGCGAACAAGGGTTGCAGAGATTTGTATGGGCGAATAGATGTGCAACTGAAATGAGATTTTCACTCTGCAGCGGAGTGTGCGGTGATATGAAACTTCCTGGCAGATTAGAACTGTGTGCCCGACCGAGACTCGAACTCGGGACCTTTGTCTTTCGCGGGCAAGTGCTCTAGCATCTGAGCTACCGAAGTACGACTCACGCCCGGTCCTCACAGCTTTACTCCTGCCAGTATCTCGTCTCCTACCTTCCAAACTTTACAGAAGCTCTCCTGCCAGGAAGTTTCATATCAGCGCACACTCCGCTGCAGAGTGAAAATCTCATTCTGGAAACATCCCCCAGGCATTGGCTAAGCCATGTCTCCGCAGTATCCTTTCCTTCAGGAGTGCTAGTTCTGCAAGGTTCGCAGGAGAGCTTCTGTAAAATATGGAAGGTAGGAGACGAGATACTGGCAGGAGTAAAGCTGTGAGGACCGGGCGTGAGTCCTGCTTCGGTAGCTCAGATGGTAGAGCACTTGCCCGCGAAAGGGAAAGGTCCCGAGTTCGAGTCTCGGTCGGGCACACAGTTATAATCTGCCGGGAAGTTTCAGATGTGCAACTGTTGAGCAACTGATCGCCCTGATGAACCAAGAAGCTACCAACAGTGTCACCTCAACGACCACCCAGCGACCGTTGATGCGTTCGGGCCTCCGCGAAAGGTGCCAGGTTCATGCACACACGCTGTCTGCTATTCACACTATCGCAACTGGACGTCCACTGAATGGGGGCAGGAGGACTTTTCAGATGAATCATATGATCCAACGGACAGATGGCCATTGGCGTGTCCTGCTTGAAACGTCTGAAAGCATATACCCTGCAATAATCGTCGGGAGGGTGGAGGCCGGAGGAGGGAGCGTTATGGTCTGGGGAATGTTTTCGTGGCATTCCCTAAGTGATGTTGTCAATTTGGAAGGCACAATGAACCAGGACAAATACGTGTATCCCTGGGACCATGTGCACGCCTACATGCAGTTTATTTTTCCTTGGCAGAATAGCATCTACCAGCAGGACAACGTTTCATGCAGCTCGCAGTGTACGTGCGTTGTTCGAAGAGTATGAGGACGTGCTTACTGGACTCCCCTGACCTATAAACTTCCCGGATTGAAACCCAATCGAGAATTTGTTGACCATCTCGATCGGACTGTTCGCGCCCTGGACCCTCACCCGAGAAATGTAGAGCAGCTGACCACGGCACTGGACTTGGCTCGGTTACCCAACCCTGTCGGTGCCTTCCAGAACTTAACTGCCTCTCTTCCTGTAGGAAGAGAGGCAGTCTGCTGTGCACGTCTGCTGTGCAGCGAGCTACCTTAATTTAAGTATTAACTGTATTTTTCTTACTTGTCACTTCTTCTTCCGTGTGTAATTGCTTTTAGGAAGCTTTAATTGTCGAGTGCTATTAATAGTTCCATAGATTTCGTGTTTGTTTTGAACACAGTCAGAGAGTCCCTTTAGTCAACCATAGTGCCAGTAGTGCTAGTGTTTGTTTTCAATACAGTCCAGAGACAGGTAGTGCTATTTTCATTGTTTTCTACAAGAAGTGCCTAGCAACCACAGTTTAGTGAATAAACAGCCGCCTTTAGTGAATTATCAGTCTAGTTAAAGGTTGATTAACTCTGTTCAATAAATTGATTCCTTAGAATGGATAGGATGTGTGACTGCTGTGTACGGACGCAGGAGGTGCTGGCCACTGTTCGCGAACAGCTGAGCGTGTTGATGGCCGCGGTCAGCCGTCTTCATGCTGCTGCCTCGGAGTGTAGCGGCAGTGGCGAGTCTGGTGCGTCGCAAGGTACACCCCAGGTGTTACGTGCTTCACCCACTGTCCCTGCTGTCGAGACATCTTCGCGTGTACTGGGCGCGGTTGGGCCACCCTCTCCCCAAGGGGAGTGGCGGGTTCAGCGGCGTTCGCGGCGCACGAGGCGGAGGGTCACTGTGGAGGCTGGCCGTGTGGCATCGCCCGCTCCGCCTGTGAGTGGACATGTGGCTGCTCCTTCAGCAAGGTCCGAGCAGGCACATGGGGGGAGGGGTTTATTAGTTATTGGGAGCTCCAACGTTAGGCGGGTGATGGAGCCCCTTAGGGAAATAGCGGGAAGGTCGGGGAAGAAGTCCAGTGTTCACTCTGTCTGCTTGCCTGGGGGTCTCATCCGAGATGTGGAGGAGGCCCTACCGGCGGCGATAGAGAGCACTGGGTGCACCCGACTGCAAGTTGTTGCTCATGTCGGCACCAATGACTCCTGCCGTCTGGGTTCAGAGGTCATCCTCAGTTCGTACAGGCGGTTGGCGGAATTGGTGAAGGCGGAAAGCATCGCTCGCGGGGTGAAATTAGAGCTAACTATTTGTAGTATCGTTCCCAGAACCGATCCCGGTCCTCTGGTTTGGAGCCGAGTGGAAGGCTTAAACCAGAGGCTCAGACGATTCTGCAGAGATCTGGGGTGAAAATTTCTCGACCTCCGCTATCGGGTGGAGAAATGTAGGGTCCCCTTGAATAGGTCAGGCGTGCACTACACAGGAAGCGGCCACAAGGGTAACGGAGTACGTGTGGAATGCACATGGGGGTTTTTTAGGTTACATACTTCCCTCCCTAGGCCCGACAAGACGCCTCCTGAGACGCGGCAAGGTAGGAGTAGGCAAAATGCAACAGGGAATAACAATATTAATGTGCTAATAGTAAACTGCAGGAGCGTCTACAGAAAGGTCCCAGAACTGCTCTCATTAATAAATGGTCACAACGCCCATATAGTACTAGGGACAGAAAGTTGGCTGAAACCAGACGTAAACAGTAATGAAATCCTAAACTCAGATTGGAATGTATACCGCAGAGACAGGCTGGACAGTGAAGGGGGAGGCGTGTTTATAGCGATAAGAAGTGCAATAGTATCGAAGGAAATTGACGGAGATCCGAAATGTGAAATGATTTGGGTGAAGGTCACGGTTAAAGCAGGCTCAGACATGGTAATTGGATGTCTCTATAGGCCCCTGGCTCAGCAGCTGTTGTGGCTGAGCACCTGAAGGATAATTTGGAAAATATTTCGAGTAGATTTCCCCACCATGTTATAGTTCTGGGTGGAGATTTTAATTTGCCGGATATAGACTGGGAGACTCAGACGTTCATAACGGGTGGCAGGGACAAAGAATCCAGTGAAATTTTTTTTAAGTGCTTTATCTGAAAACTACCTTGAGCAGTTAAACAGAGAACCGACTCGTGGCGATAACATATTAGACCTTCTGGTGACAAACAGACCCGAACTATTTGAAAAAGTTAACGCAGAACAGGGAATCAGCGATCATAAAGCGGTTACGGCATCGATGATTTCAGTCGTAAATAGGAATATTAAAAACGGTAGGAAGATTTTTCTGTTTAGAAAAAGTGACAAAAAGCAGATTTCAGAGTACCTATTGGCTCAACACAAAAGTTTTGTCTCAAGTACAGATAGTGTTGAGGATCAGTGGACAAAGTTCAAAACCGTCGTACATAATGCGTTAGATGAGTATGTGCCAAGCAAGATCGTAAGAGATGGAAAAGAGCCACCGTGGTACAACAACCGAGTTAGAAAACTGCTGCGGAAGCAAAGGGAACTTCACAGCAAACATAAACATAGCCAAAGCCTTGCAGGCAAACAAAAATTACGCGAAGCGAAATGTAGTGTGAGGAGGGCTATGCGAGAGGCGTTCAATGAATTCGAAAGTAAAGATCTATGTACTGACTTGGCAGAAAATCCTAAAAAATTTTGGTCTTATGTCAAAGCGGTAGGTGGGTCAAAACAAAATGTCCAGACACTCTGTGACCAAAATGGTACTGAAACAGAGGATGACAGACTAAAGGCCGAAATACTAAATGTCTTTTTCCAAAGTTGTTTCACAGAGGAAGATTGCACTGTAGTTCCTTCTCTAGATTGTCGCACAGATGACAAAATGGTAGATATCGAAATAGACGACAGAGGGATAGAGAAACAATTAAAATCGCTCAAAAGAGGAAAGGCCTCTGGACCTGATGGGATACCAGTTCAATTTTACACAGAGTACGCGAAGGAACTTGCCCCCCTTCTTGCAGCGGTGTACCGTAGGTCTCTAGAAGAGCGTAGCGTTCCAAAGGATTGGAAAAGGGCACAGGTCATCCCCGTTTTCAAGAAGGGACGTCGAGCAGATGTGCAGAACTATAGACCTATATCTCTAACGTCGATCAGTTGTAGAATTTTGGAACACGTATTGTGTTAGAGTATAATGACTTTTCTGGAGACAAGAAATCTACTCTGTAGGAATCAGCATGGGTTTCGAAAAAGACGGTCATGTGAAACCCAGCTCGCGCTATTCGTCCACGAGACTCAGAGGGCCATAGACACGGGTTCACAGGTAGATGCCGTGTTTCTTGACTTCCGCAAGGCGTTCGATACAGTTCCCCACAGTCGTTTAATGAACAAAGTAAGAGCATATGGACTATCAGACCAATTGTGTGATTGGATTGAGGAGTTCCTAGATAACAGGACGCAGCATGTCATTCTCAATGTAGAGAAGTCTTCCGAAGTAAGAGTGATTTCAGGTGTGCCGCAGGGGAGTGTCATAGGACCGTTGCTATTCACAATATACATAAATGACCTTGTGGATGACATTGGAAGTTCACTGAGGCTTTTTGCGGATGATGCTGTGGTGTATCGAGAGGTTGTAACAATGTAAAATCGTACTGAAATGCAAGAGGATCTGCAGCGAATTGACGCATGGTGCAGGGAATGGCAATTGAATCTCAATGTAGACAAGTGTAATGTGCTGCTAATACACAGAAAGATAGATCCTTTATCATTTAGCTACAAAATAGCAGGTCAGCAACTGGAAGCAGTTAATACCATAAATTATCTGGGAGTACGCATTAGGAGTGATTTAAAATGGAATGATCATATAATGTTGATCGTCGGTAAAGCAGATGCCAGACTGAGATTCATTGGAAGAATCCTAAGGAAATGCAATCCGAAAACAAAGGAAGTAGGTTACAGTACGCTTGTTCGCACACTGCTTGAATACTGCTCAGCAGTGTGGGATCCGTACCAGATAGGGTTGATAGAAGATATAGAGAAGATCCAACGGAGAGCAGCGCGCTTCGTTACAGGATCATTTAGTAATCGCGAAAGCGTTACGGAGATGATAGATAAACTCCAGTGGAAGACTCCGCAGGAGAGACGCTCAGTAGCTCGGTACGGGCTTTTGTCAAAGTTTCGAGAACATACCTTCACCGAAGAGTCAAGCAGTATATTGCTCCCTCCTACGTATATCTCGCGAAGAGACCATGAGGATAAAATCAGAGAGATTAGAGCCCACACAGAGGCATACCGACAATCCTTCTTTCCACGAACAATACGAGACTGGAATAGAAGGGAGAACCGACAGAGGTACTCAAGGTACCCTCCGCCACACACCGTCAGGTGGCTTGCGGAGTATGGATGTAGATGTAGATGTAGATGTAGACTCCCAGCGGTCTGCGATGCCAAAGGTGGTTATTCAGGCTTTTCACAAATGGTCGCATTATGTGGCTGGCCATTTTATTATTTTGTACTTTTATTTTGTATTTTGTGCACAAACTTACATTTTTTATAACTGTTTATAGGTATATCACTAATTACTTTATTAACGGGTAAAATAATGTGTAGTGAAAAAGAAATATTCATTTATGACAGTTTTGTTAACATTTGGGAGGGAGACAGTCGCACTATGTAGATCAGAGAGATTGTTTTGGTGCAGTGCAATGATACAGGATGTCTAGTGTCAGCCAGTGGCCGGCAGTAAGCATTTAAGTCACAGTTTGTGAACTGGGGTAGACGATTGTAGATATTGCTTTTATTAAGAAAACCACTTATTACATGGACTGCCAATAATCATCTAATCGTTGATCATGGTGCGAGCAGGGCCGGTTTAATGGGCAAGCTACACAATGATCCACTTGGGGTGCCGAACTGGTGAAAAATTGGTACACAGAGTGCACATACATTGATCAGCCAAACCATATGACCACTCCCCACCGCGACGTTGGATGCGTTACGGGCACGTGACGCAGTAACAAAAGTATGTTAGCGGAACAGACACGGATAGGGGATCATGCTAGCGAAGATATGGGCTAAATTTGTCGAAATCCATTGGTAAGCGACTTTGAAAAGGGGCAGATTATTACTACGCAGAGCCTGTGAACGAGTATCTCGAAAACGGCGATGTTGATTGAGTGTTCACATCCTACCATCGTGAGCATCTACGGAAAGAGGTAAAACAGTGAAATTACCACTAGGCGCTAAATGGTTAGAGGTCCACGACTCTTCACAGAACGTGGGCATCGGATGTTTGTGTACTCTGTAAAGTAGGATCGATGGTAATCTGTGGTATCTCTGCCAAAACAGCACAATGCTGGTGTACGTGCAAGAGTTACGGAACACATCATCCATCGTACGTTATTGAACATGGAGCTCCGCAGCATACCACCCCTACGTATTCACAAGCTGACCCAAAGACGTTGTCAATTATGATTCATATGAGGTCATCAGTTCCCTAGATTTAGAACGAATTAAATCTAACTAACCTAAGGACACCACACACGGCCATGCCCGAGGCAGGATTCGAATCTGCGACCGTAGCAGCACCGTGGTTCCGAGCTGAAGCGCCTAGAACTGCTCGGCCACAGAATCCGGCTGTCAATTATGATTGCACTGGGCACGGGACCATCGGGATTCTACCGTCGATCAATGGAAACGTGTCAACTCTTCGGGTGAATCACAATTTTCCTACACTAGGTCGAAGGTCGTCTCCACAAAGGCCGTCATCGAGGTGAACGGCGGCTAAACGTGAAGCGCGCCACAGACGCGGGCTGGTGGGAGCAGTAGTATGCTATGGGAGACAGCCTCCTAAGGTAGTAATCAAAGTACGATTACAGCTTTGAACCATTGTATTCCTGCATTCTTGATGTCTTCCTCAAAGGCAAAATTGGAAATTCGTGGTAAGGTCTTATGGGACTGCTGAGGTCATTGGTCCCTACGCTTACGCACTACTTAATCCAATTTAAAGTAACTTACATTAAGGACAACACACACACTCATGCCCGATGGAGGACTCGAACCTCCGACAGGGGAAGCTTCGTGGACCGTGTCAAGGCGCCCTAGACCCCGTGGCTCCCCAAAGGCGATGTCAAAATCAGGAGCATAACTGTTCGTCGATCGGAGCCAGAATTGTGCTACAGTGGTTCGAGGAGCATTACTACGAACTCACGTCGATGTCTCGGCCACCAAATTCACCTGATGTAAATCCTATGGAACCCATCTGGGTCGGTGTCGGGTGCCATCACCGCGTATGTAAGTCAGCGGCCCGTTATTTACGCGAATTAGATGACCTGTGTGTAGACATCTAATGCCACATACCTCCACAAACCTACCAACAAACTGTCGAATACATGATACACAGTATCAGTGATGTATTTCGTTCCAGAAACGGACAAACAAACTATTAAGCAGGTAATCATAATGTTTTGGCTCATCTATGTAATTAGTAGCAAGAACAACCCATTTCCATACTCATTGCATGTAGGTTTATTTTTAAAGGTCTTAGAAAGCAACTGCAACTTAATGTATGTAACGAGGCAGAGAAAGATGGGGGAGGATGTCAAACGATACGTGGATTCTTGGAAATACGTTCTTGGACCGGCCCCGGTAGCGAGAGAGTTATCTGTCGGTGTGCCAGCTGCATTAAGTTTGCATGGACACCGGCAATGCACTGAACTGCTCGAATGCTAATGGTTGACTTCTCCTGTCCACATTTACAACTTTGCAGGAAAAGAGAAAATGTGCGATATATACCAAAGGTAGGAAATATGAGGGTCATTACAAAAGTTCTACACACTGCAAGACAATTGAAGAAAATAATTTATTTTACAAAATACCTCTACAGATCTTTAATATAATTCCCATTCTTGCTTCTGATAGCTTCCCAACGTTTTGGCAACTTCTGTATTCCGGATAGGGCACATTGATTATTGAGCTGCCTGATTACTACGACCACCTCACTGGAAGATTCATCTATTCTATCAAAAAGTTTTCCACTGAGTTGTTCCTTCCATTTCGAAAACAAGTCTCCAGAATGAGATTTTCACTCTGCAGCGGAGTGTGTGCTGGCAGAAGTAAAGCTGTGAGGACGGGGCGTGAGTCGTGCTTGGGTAGCTCATATGGTAGAGCATTTGCCCGCGAAAGGCAAAGGTCCCGAGTTCGAGTCTCGGTCCGGCACACAGTTTTAATCTGCCAGGAAGTTTCAAGTCAAAGTCTGTTGGGCTCCTATCACAACTTTTTGGTGGGTGGGGAAGTATATCCCATCTATTTTTGCTCAGCGTTTTGTCACTGGTCGGGCAATATGCAGTTTCGCATTATTGTGAAAAATGAGGACACCACCTGCAAGCAAGTCAGGCCTTTTCTGACGAATTTTCGTGCGCAAAACATTTTGCAGAAACACCTTGCAGTACGCACTGTTACGCCTGTTAAAAACGTCCCCTGGACCACTGTTTGTGGCTATGACTCATTTAATGTCATGCGCAAAAATCACCATCAGTTTCACCTTTGATACTGGAGGCAGAATTTTTTCTGGAGCAGAGAGTCGGAACCCGTCCATTGTGACCACTGACAACAGTTCTGGCTCAGAATCTCGTATCCAAGAGCAATAAATCTTTTCAGAAACTGTTCTCCTTCCGCTCGATAACACTGAAGCAATTCAACTGCGATTCTTTTGTGACCTGTCTTCTGCTCTTCACTCAGATGTCGGACAACCCGTCTGGCAGCTACTTTTTTCATCTTTAACTTTTCAGTTCGGAGTCTGTAAACTGAAATGAGAGACATTCTGGCCTCATATAAAATTTACTTACAGATTTTTCGTCACCCCTCTCTCGAAATATCATTAACAATAACCTGAGAGGTGTAGACTGTTGCAGTTGATGGCCTTCCACTCCTTGGGGTGTCCCCAGTGCTTCCCCAACCTTCACGGAAATGAGCAAACCAGTGTCATACTGTGCTACGATCCACTGTACTACTCCTATACACCCCTCTCGAGGCGTTGTAAATTTCCGTTGGGTTCTTACCACGTAGTTATTCGATTTTCATGTAGGAACGCTGGTCACTACATATAATCCGACCTGTTTCTGTTTCAGCTTTCATTTTAAAACTGAATTACTGACGACACGGCCACGCGAACTAGCAAACACATATACAACCGTCACGCTTGTAGTCTCGCTCA